>NC_045792.1:29238651-29838651 GCF_009873245.2 Balaenoptera musculus
GGGGGCTCTGGCTCACTCAGGCCGGGGGAGGGAGTGGTACGGAGGAGGCGGGGCGAGCCTGCGGCGTCAGAGGCATCCGTGACGTTGCAGCAGCCTGAGGCGCGCTGTGTGTTCTCCCGGGGAAGTTGTCCCCGGATCACGGGAGCCTGGCAGTGGCGAGCTGCACCGGCTTCCAGGAGGGGCGGTGTGGAGAGTGACCTGTGCTCGCACACAGGCTTCTTGGTGGCGGCAGCAGCAGCCTTAACGTTTCCTACCAGTCTCTGGGGTCCGCGCTGATGGCCGTGGCTCGTGCCCGTCTCTGGGGTCCGCGTTGTTAGCCGCGGCTCGCGCCCGCCTCTGGAGTTCGTCTAGGCGGCGCTCTGAATCCCCTCTCCTTGCGCGCCGCGAATCAAAGAGGCAAGAAAAAGTCTCTTGCCTCTTCGGCGGCTGCAGACCTCCTCTCCGGCTCCCTCCCGGCTCGCCGCGGCACGCCAACCCCTTCAGGCTGTGTTCACGCCGCCAACCCCAGTCCTCTCCCTGCGATCCGACCGAAGCCCGCGCCTCAGCTCCCAGCCCCGCCTGCCCCGGCGGGTGAGCAGACAAGCCTCTCGGGCTGGTGAGCGCTGCTCAGCGCTGAGCCTCTGTGCGGGAATCTCTCCATTTTTCCCTCTGCACCCCTGTTGCTGTGGGATCCACGCTGATAGCCGTGGCTCGCACCCGTCTCTGGATTTCGTTTAGGCAGCGCTCTGAATCCCCTCTCTTTGCGCGCCGCGAAACAGAGAGGCAAGAAAAAGTCTCTTGCCTCTTCGGCAGCTGCAGACTTTTTCCCGGACTCCATCCCGGCTAGCACCAAAGCCCGAGCCTCAGCTCCCAGCCCCCGCCCACCCCGGCGGGTGAGCAGACAAGCCTCTCGGGCTGGTGAGTGCTGGTTGGTGCCAAGCCTCTGTGAGGGAGTCTCTCCGCTTTGCCCTCCGCACCCCTGTGGCTGCGCTCTCCTCCGCGGCTCCAAAGCTTCCCCACTCTGCCACCTGCAGTCTCTGCCCACAAAGGGGCTTCCTAGTGCCTGGAAACCTTTCCTCCTTCACGGCTCCCTCCCACTGGCGCAGGTCCCGTCCCTATTCTTTTGTCTCTGTTATTTCTTTTTTCTTTTACCCTACCCAAGTACGTGGGGATTTTCTTGCCTTTTGGGAGGTCTGATGTCTTCTGCCAGAGTTCAGTGGGTGTTCTGTAGGAGCAGTTCCACGTGTAGATGTATTTCTACTGTATCTGTGGGAAGGAAGGTGATCTCCACGTCTTACTCTTCTGCCATCTTGCCCCTACTCGGGTTCCCTTTTCTCCACACCCTCTCCAGTATTTGTTGTTTGTAGATTTTCTGATGATGCCCATTCTAACAGGTGTGAGGTGATACCTCATTGTAGTTTTGATTTGCATTTCTCTAATGATTAATGATGTTGAGCATTCTTTCATGTGTTTGTTGGCAATCTGTATATCTTCTTTGGAGAAATGTCTATTTAGGTCTTTGGCCCATTTTTGGATTTGGTTGTTTGTTTCTTTGATATTGAGCTGCATGAGCTGCTTGTAAATTTTGGAGATTAATCCTTTGTCAGCTGCCTCATTTGTAAATATTTTCTCCCATTCTGAGGGTTGTCTTTTGTTCTTGTTTATGGTTTCCTTTGCTGTGCAAAAGCTTTTAAGTTTCATTAGGTCCCATTTGTTTATTTTTGTTTTTATTTCCATTTCTCTAGGAGCTGGGTCAAAAAGGATCTTGCTGTGATGTATGTCATAGAGTGTTCTGCCTATGTTTTCCTCTAAGAGTTTGATAGTGTCTGGGCTTACATTTAGGTCTTTAACCCATTTTGAGTTTATTTTTGTGTATGGTGTTAGGGAGTGTTCTAATTTCACACTTTTACATGTACCTGTCCAGTTTTCCCAGCACCACTTGTTGAAGAGGCAGTCTTTTCTCCACTGTATATTCTTGCCTCCTTTATCAAAGATAAGGTGACCATATGTGCGTGGGTTTATCTCTGGGCTTTCTATCCTGTTCCACTGATCTATATTTCTGTTGTTGTGCCAGTACCATACTGTCTTGATTACTGTAGCTTTGTAGTATAGTCTGAAGTCAGGGAGCATAATTCCTCCAGCTCCATTTTTGGTCCTCACTATTGCTTTGGCTACTCGGGGTCTTTTCTGTTTCCATACAAATTGTGAACATTTTTGCTCTAGTTCTGTGAAAAATGCCAGTGGTAGTTTGATAGGGATTGCATTAAATCTGTAGATTGCTTTGGGTAGTAGAGTCATTTTCACAATGTTGATTCTTCCAATCCAAGAACATGGTATATCTCTCCATCTATTTGTATCATCTTTAATTTCTTTCATCAGCATCTTATAATTTTCTGCATACAGTTCTTTGTCTCCTTAGGTAAGTTTATTCCTAGACATTTTATTCTTTTTGTTGCAATGGTAAATGGGAGTGTTTCCTTAATTTCACTTTCAGATTTTTCATCATTAGTGTATAGGAATGCAAGAGATTTCTGTGCATTAATTTTGTATCCTGCTACTTTACCAAATTCATTGATTAGCTCTAGTAGTTTTCTGGTAGCATCTTTAGGATTCTCTATGTATAGTATCATGTCATCTGCAAACAGTGACAGCTTTACTTCTTCTTTTCTGATTTGGATTCTTTTTATTTCTTTTTCTTCTCTGATTGCTGTGGCTGAAACTTCCAAAACTATGCTGAATAATAGTGGTGAGAGTGGGCAACCTTGTCTTATTCCTGATCTTAGTGGAAACGGTTTCAGTTTTTCACCTTTGAGGATGATGTTGGCTGTGTGTTTGTCAAATATGGCCTTTATTATGTTGAGGAAAGTTCCCTCTATGCCTACTTTCTGCAGGGCTTTTATCATAAATGGGTGTTGAATTTTGTTGAAAGCTTTCTCTGCATCGATTGAGATGATCATATGGTTTTTCTCCTTCAGTTTGTTAATATGGTGTATCACATTGATTGATTTCCGTATATTGAAGAATCCTTGCATTCCTAGAATAAACCCCACTTGATCGTGGTGTATGATCCTTTTAATGTGCTGTTGCTTTCTGTTTCCTAGTATTTTGTTGAGGATTTTTGCATCTATGTTCATCAGTGATATTGGCCTGTAGTTTTCTTTCTTTGTGACATCTTTGTCTGGTTTTGGAATCAAGGTGATGGTGGCCTCGTAGAATGAGTTTGGGAGTGTTCCTCCCTCTGCTATATTTTGGAAGAGTTTGAGAAGGATAGGTGTTAGCTCTTCTCTAAATGTTTGATAGAATTCACCTGTGAAGCCATCTGGTCCTGGGCTTTTGTCTGTTGGAAGATTTTTAATCACAGTTTCAATTTCAGTGCCTGTGATTGGTCTGTTCATATTTTCTATTTCTTCCTGGTTCAGTCTCGGAAGGCTGTACATTTCTTAGAATTTGTCCATTGCTTCCAGGTTGTCCATTTTATTAGTATAGAGTTGCTTGTAGTAATCTCTCATGATCCTTTGTATTTCTGCAGTGTCATTTGTTACTTCTTTTTCATTTCTAATTCTATTGATTTGAGTCTTCTCTCGTTTTTTCTTGATGAGTCTGGCTAATGGTTTATCAATTTTGTTTATCTTCTCAAAGAACCAGCTTTTAGTTTTATTGAGCTTTGCTATCATTTCCTTCATTTCTTTTTCATTTATTTCTGATCTGATCTGTATGATTTCATTCCTTCTGCTAACTTGGGTTTTTGTTGTTCTTCTTTCTCTAATTGCTTTAGGTGCAAGGTTAGGTTGTTCATTTGAGATGTTTCCTGTTTCTTAAGGTAGGATTGTATTGGTATAAACGTCCCTCTTAGAACTGCTTTTGCTGCATCCCATATGTTTTGGGTCATGGTGTCTCCATTGTCATTTGTTTCTAGGTATTTTTTGATTTCCTCTTTGATTTCTTCAGTGATCTCTTGGTTATTAAGCAGTGTATTGTTTAGCCTCCATGTGTTTGTATTTTTTACAGATTTTTATCTGTAGTTGATATCTAGTCTCATATCATTGTGGTTGTAAAAGATACTTGATACGATTTCAATTTTCTTAAATTTACCAAGGCTTGATTTGTGACCCAAGATATGATCTATCCTGGAGAATGTTCCATGAGCACTTGAGAAGAATGTGTATTCTGTTGTTTTTGGGTGGAATGTCCTATAAATATCAATTAAGTCCATGTTGTTTAATGTATCATTTAAAGCTTGTGTTTCCTTTTTTATTTTCATTTTGGATGATCTGTCCATTGGTGAAAATGGGGTGTTAAAGTCCCCTACTATGATTATGTTACTGTCGATTTCCCTTTTATGGCTGTTATTATTTGCCTTATGTATTGAGGTGCTCCTATGTTGGGTGCATAAATATTCACAATTGTTATATCTTCTTCTTGGATCCATCCCTTGATCATTATGTAGTGTCCTTCTTTGTCTCTTGTAATAGTCTTTATTTTAAAGTCTATTTTGTCTGATATGAGAATTGCTACTGCAGCTTTCTTTCGATTTCCATTTGCATGGAATATCTTTTTCCATCCCCTCACTTTCAGTCTGTATGTGTCTCTAGGTCTGAAGTGGGTCTCTTGTAGACAGCATATATATGGGTCTTGTTTTTGTATCCATTCAGCAAGTCTGTGTCTTTTGGTGGGAGCATTTAATCGATTTACATTCAAGGTAATTATTGATATGTATGTTCCTATTCCCATTTTCTTAAATGTTTTGGGTTTGTTATTGTAGGTCTTTTCCTTGTCTTGTGTTTCCTGCCTAGAGAAGTTCCTTTAGCATTTGTTGTAAAGCTGGTTTAGTGGTGCTGTACTCTCTCAGCTTTTGCTTGTCTGTAAAGGTTTTAATTTCTCCATCAAATCTGAATGAGATCCTTGCTGGGTAGAGTAATCTTGGTTGTAGGTTTTTCTCCTTCATCACTTTAAATATGTCCTGCCACTCCTTTCTAGCTTGCAGAGTTTCTGCTGAAAGATCAGCGGTTAACCTTATGGGGATTCCCTTGTGTGTTATTTGTTGTTTTTCCCTTGCTGCTTTTAATATGTTTTCTTTATATTTAATTTTGGATAGTTTGATTAATATGTGTCTTGGCATGTTTCTCCTTGGATTTATCCTGTATGGGGTTCTCTACACTTCCTGGACTTCATTGACTATTTCCTTTCCCATATTAGAGTAGTTTTCAACTATAATCTCTTCAAATATTTTCTCAGTCCCTTTCTTTTTCTCTTCTTCATCTGGGACCCCTATAATTCGAAAGTTGGTGCATTTAATGTTGTCCCAGAAGTCTGTGAGACTGTCCTCTGTTCTTTTCATTCTTTTTTGTGTATTCTACTCTGCAGAAGTTATTTCCACTATTTTATCTTACAGATCACTTATCCGTTCTTCTGCCTCAGTTATTCTGCTATTGATCCCTTCTAGAGAATTTTTATTTTCATTTATTGTGTTGTTCATCATTGTTTGTTTGCTCTTTAGTTCTTCTAGGTCCTTGTTAATTGTTTCTTGTATTTTGTCTATTCTATTTCCAAGATTTTGGATCATCTTTACTATCATTATTCTGAATTCTTTTTCAGATAGACTGCCTATTTCCTCTTCATTTATTAGGTCTGGTGGGTTTTTACCTTGCTCCTTCATCTGCTGTGTGTTTTTCTGTCTTCTCATTTTGCTTAATATACTGTGTTTGGGGTCTCCTTTTCACAGGCTGCAGGTTCGTAGTTCCCATTGTTTTTGGTGTCTGTCCCCAGTGGCTAAGGTTGGTTCAGTGGGTTGTGTAGACTTCCTGGTTGAGGGGACTAGTACCTGTGTTCTGGTGGAGGAGGCTGGATCTTGTCTTTCTGGTGGGCAGGTCCACTTCTGGTGGTGTGTTTTGGGGTGTCTGTGGCCTTATTATGATTTTCGGCAGCCTCTCTGCTAGTGGATGAGGCTGTGTTCCTGTCTTGCTAGTTATTTGGCATAGGGTGCCCAGCACTGTAGCTTGCTGGTCATTGAGTGAAGCTGGGTCTTGGCGTTGAGATGGAAATCTCTGGGAGATTTTCGGCATTTGATATTACATGGAGCTGGGAGGTCTCTTGTGGACCAGTGTCCTGAAGTTGGCTCTCCCACCTCAGAGGCACAGCACTGACTCCTGGCTGAAGCACCAAGAGCCTTTCATCCACACGGCTCAGAAAAAAAGGGAGAAAAAATAAAAAGAAAGAGCATAAAATTAAATTAAATTAAATTAAATTAAATTAAAAAGTGTTTAAAATAAAAATTATTAAGAAAAAAAATATTTTTAGTTAAAAAAAAAAAAAAAGCAGACGGACAGAACCCTAGGACAAATGGTGAAAGCAAAGCTATACAGACAATATCATACACCGAAGCATACACATACACACTCACAAAAAGAGAAAAAGGGGAAAAAATAATATATTTTTGCTCCCAAAGTCTACCTCCTCAATTTGGGATGACTCGTTGTCTATTCAGGTATTCCACAGATGCAGGGTACATCAAGTTGACTGTGGAGATTTCATTCGCTGCTCCTGAGGCTGCTGAGAGAGTTTTCCCTTTCTCTTCTTTGTTCATACAGCTCCTGGGGTTCAGCTTTGGATTTGGCCCCGCCTCTGCCTGTAGGTCGCCTGAGGGCATCTGTTCTTCCCTCAAACAGGATGGGGTTAAAGGATCAGCTTATTTGGGGGCTCTGGCTCACTCAGCCCAGGGGAGGGAGGGGTACGGATGGATGCAGGGCGAGCCTGCAGCGGCAGAGGCCGGCATGACGTTGCACCAGCCTGAGGCGTGTTCTCCTGGGGAAGTTGTCCCTGGATCACAGGACCCTGGCAGTGGTGGGCTGCACAGGCTCCCAGGAGAGGAGGTGTGGAAAGTGACCTGGGCTTGCACACAGGCTTCTTGGTGGTGGCAGCAGCAGCCTTAGTGACTCATGCCTGTCTCTGAGGTCCGCACTGATAGCCGCGGCTCATGCCCATCTCTGGAGCTCCTTTAAGCAGCACTCTGAATCCCCTCTCCTTGCGCACCAGGAAACAAAGAGGCAAGAAGAAGTCTGTTGCCTGTTCGGCAGCTCCAGACCTTTTCCCAGACTCCCTCCCGGCTAGCTGTGGTGCGCTAACCCCTTCAGGCTGTGTTCACACCGCCAACTCCAGTCCTCTCCCTGGGATCCGACCGAAGCCCGAGCCTCAGTTCCCAGCCCCCACCCCCCGCGTCGGGTGAGCAGACAAGCCTCTCAGGCTGCTGAGTGCTGGTCGGCACCGATCCTCTGTGCGGGAATCTCTCCGCTTTGCCCTCCGCACCCCTGTTGCTGCGCTCTCCTCCATGGCTCCGAAGCTCCCCCCACTCTCTCACCCACAGTCTCCGCCCACAAAGGGGCTTCTAGTGTGTGGAAACCTATCCTCCTTTACAGCTCCCTCCCACTGGTGCAGGTCCCATCCCTATTCTTTGTCTCTGTTTTTTCTTTTTTCTGTTGCCCTACCCAGGTACGTGGGGAGTTTCTTGCCTTTTGGGAAGTCTGAGGTATTCTGCCAGCGTTCAGTAGGTGTCCTATAGGAGCAGTTCCACCTGTAGATGTATTTCTGATGTATCTGTGGGGAGGAAGGTGATCTCCGGTCTTACTCTTCTGCTCCATATTTCTGTCCGCAGTTCTCTGATCAATGTTCCATCACATTTTGCAAGCAAATGTCAGCTGTTCAAGTAGATGAGAACCTATATCAAAAGCATCTCACACTACTGTCAATATATGTTTTCACGAGGATCTGGTAGTGCAATTACTCCTCCTTTTCCAAAGCTGGAAAGAGTTTCTCTCTTAAAAGTGTGCAACCTTAGCCTCTGCACTTCCAAATGCTATCACTTAAATTAAAAATTTTAGTGCATTATCTCCCTTTTAAATTAACTGTAGAAGAAAACTCTAGAATAGTTTGTTTTCTCTTTTAGGGATTCTGAGATGGGAAGTTCCCTGAAAAATAAAGAGATAAATAGTAAATTCCCTGAAAAATTGAAGATATAAGTCAGTATCTTGTTCAACATAAAGACAATTTTGCAGTTGTCCACCTGAAAGAGTAATCTGTGACCTTTTGTGAACGATCTAGGTTGCTATTCTAAATTCAGCTCCACTATGTCACACATTGGCCTCTCATAATATTTTAATGGTTTATTTATACTAGTTTCCCTTTTCCCTAGAGAAATTGAGGGAAACTTTAGTCAAATATGATGCTTTATTTTTTTCTAATCCAAGTTTTCTACTTATTTGATTGAGTATAGGAGTATGACAATGTATGTATGGTGGTGATGGTTGGGTGTGTGTGTGTATGTGTGTGTGTGTATGTGTGTGTATGGAGAGAAGGCCCTTTATATACAAGGTATAGGAATGGATCTGGATAATTTTATTATATGACCTTGGCATATTTTATTAGCTTCTCTATTCCTCACTAAGTAAAGTAGATGATCTCTAAATCCCTCTTTGTCCTGACATTCTACAACATCCTTGATTAAGAAGCTGAATGAAATTTTGTCATTTGCAACAATATCAAATGGACCTAGAGAGTATTCTGTTTAGTGAGACGTCAGGCAAAGACAAATACTCTGTGTTATCACTTATATGTGGAACCTAAAAAATAAAATAAACCAATGTATATAACAAAAAAGAAACAGACTAACAGATATAAAGAACAGACTAGTGGTTACCAATGGTGAAAGGGAAGGGGGGAGGGGTGGGATAGGGGTATGGCATTAAGAGACACAAACTACTACTTATAAAATAAATAAGCCACAAGAATATATTGTACAGTACAGGGAAATACAGCCATTATTTTGTAATAACTTCAAATGGAGTGTAATGGAGTATAATCTATAAAAACATTGAATTACTATGTTGTACACCTGAAACAAATATAATATTGTAAATAAACTATACTTTAATTAAAAAAAAATAAAATTAAAGGTGAAAAAAAAGAAGTTGAGACCTGAATTTTGACATGTGTCCACAAAGAGTATTGACACAAGTTTTCCAGGACAATTTCAGAAACGTTTAGGAGAGTCCAGAAATGTCATCCATACCCTAGAAGGGCTCTTATTTTGTTCTTGCATTCACACAGGCATTGTTAAATATTCATTTCATGCAAAAACTGAGCACCTTGCTACCATAGTGCTTAGGCATCCTTTAGTAGAAATCTAACCACATTGAATCAAAATATCTGACTAAAGCCTGTCTTCTCCATTAAAATGTGAACACCTAATTTGTTTCTTTCATCTCTGTATTCCCTGGATCTTCCATAGTGTTGATCACATAATAGATGCTGAGTTACTGTTTTCTAAACTACCATAAAGCTGAGGAGAGAAAAGTCATGACTCTCAAACTTCACCTTGGGATTAAAATGGACTTCCTTGAGAAGCACAGTTCGAGGTGAATTCCTAGTGGTGCTGTCAACTTACGCCTTGATACCTCTTGTCAGACATGTAATTCCCATCATAAGAGTAGTAATGCTCTAAACAAAATGCCCTCTTTGTGAAAAGATCAGGATAAATCAGCATGCTTTGGTTGTTTGACACTTTCGGAGTTATTGCTATTTTTATACCCTTCTTCCAAATAATAAGCCAATCCTTTGACAAGTATATATCAGAGGCAGGAAAACTTTCTAACAAATACACATATAGAGGGAGAAACCCATGTTTGGGAAAATAACTTATAAACCTTTTGGGTGGAGGTGTCTTATTTTGGATTCTCATAGAAGCAGACCCAGAAACAAAGATTTTTGAGAGCAAGTGGTTTATTTGAGAGGTGAACTCATAGAACACTGGTAGGGGAATGGGATCAGAAGAGGAGGAAACCAATCAACTATGTGTTACCAAGTGGAGCTTAAACTTGCTGGGAATTGTAAAAGCCTGTGTAGAGCACACACTGACAGTCATCCCACCGAGGGGTGGGGCACCTAAGGTGTCTATACATGGACATCCATCAGTCACTGGTTGAGGATTGTGGCTTGACAGAGCATAGGCACATGTGTGGAGCAGGCACCAATAACCAGAGAAAACCCTCAGGCAAAGAGATATAGGTGCTCACTATTGGTTTTCAGGCCTGCATACACTGATAAGGTGTTTACAAGAGAAAAGCATAGGTATATCAGGATCAGAGGAGACAAGGATATAAAATTGGAATGAAAAAACAATCCAAGCAGAAATGATGTCACTTGAAACAGGAAATTAACATTGTTAGCAGCAAAATAACTTATGGAATTTTATAAATAGGGATGTCTAATGTTCAGTTTGTGGTTGCTTATTTTGCCCAGCTGTACACGTTTATTCTGCCACTAGCCCAATTTCAAATTTTCAGCATAGTCTGCTTCACATAAACCCCTTGTGAGTGAGTCTTTTTTTAAAAAATAGAAATTGACAAAAGGTTTGAATTTTATATTTTGGTTCAGTGTGATGCAGAACAAAACTAGGACAAGCAAAATGTTGGGATGACACTTGAACTCTGACGTTCATAACCATAGGTGACCATGAGGCTATGAGCACTTCAAGAATTTTCAGATTTTTTGAGGAGCAAGGGTCGGAATTATTTCATTAAATGGTGGTTTGTGGAGAGCTTATCCAAATCTCAAAGGTCAGGAAAGACAGCTAACATGTGAGATATGCATGGAATCAGTCTTTTACATCTTAACAGTCCTCTCCTCACCACTACAAGTACTCCCTAATTCACACATAACAAAAATAGTGCTTGAAAAATGAATCACCTTCTACTTTCCCAGAGCAATGATAAGTCTAAAAGGCCATGTGGCCTTGTGCTGGACCAGATTTCTGCCTTGTCTCTGCAGATTCTTTATGAGAACTCGAGCACCTACCAAACTTCTCTGGTCATCAATTTCCACACCTGTTGAAAAAAGAGTTTGAGATATTCAATGTCTATCAGTACTTTACTAACTCTTTAAGTTTCTTAATTTGATTTCAGGCATTTACAAACACACAGCATTTGACCGCAGGAACTTTGAAGATTGGATCAAATTTTATTTATATTATTCTGATAACAATGCCCCTTGTCTTCTTATTTGCTCTTCTAACAATTTCATCAAAAACTTTCTGATGCTCCAGTCAATACTGATTCCCATTGGCTATTCTCTCACTGCGACCTGTTCATCTGTCACAGTTCTGTCAAGCACTTATCACATATTGTGTTTATATGCCTCTATAACATGAGCTTCTTAAAACAGAGAATTAAAATTTCATCTCTGTAACCCCAGCACTTAGCATAATACTTGAATCTAATAATTACTTAGTAAACACTTGTTGAATAAATCAATGAGTAAATGAATGAATGCCTTCGATCCCCCATAGCTCCTAACACACTTTGATGATGATGCAAGTTAATTAAGTTTGTAATAGATTATTTTGCTTAAGACCTTCCAGAATTGTTTAAAGGCATTAGAGAAGTAGAGAAATGGCAGGGCAAGAACTTGCTTGGGTGGGGAAAAGTGAGTCTTTTCATCTGTAGACTGAGACTATGTAGAACTCCTCATTACTGCCTTTTAATTCCTTAATTACATACAAGTCAGAGAAGATGCATAATTCTGAAATTCCCTGTTTCAAGATACACTAAAGAAAGGAGAGATTGGCTTTGACTCACATAGGATTATTACTATCATTAAACATTTGTTGAGAGCCTAGCTTAAGTCAAACTTTTGCTAAGAAAATACATATCAGGAACAGTGGCTCTTGCCATCAAAGGGCTGTCATTAAAGTGGGACACTAGATCATGGAGTGAATATAGATACAAACATCCAAAGCAGTACACAATATGTGCCCAATAAAAAATGGACCATAAGTTCCACAGGGTTTCAGAGGACCGAGGGGGACTTGTTAGGGCTGAGGCATTCACAATAAAGACAGGAGGTATTTCGTGAACTTAGATGTTGGATAAGTACTCCAGAAAGGTGAGTGGTAAACACATAGGAAGAAGAGATTTACATAGGCACATTAGCAGACTCATACCACAGTCTAGGACTGAAGCCCACATGTTGCTCATTATGTGAAATAATCTTAATATTTGATATTGGGTTAAATCACCAGTAAAATTCTAGTTAGTAAATTCCTCTCAGGAATTATTTCATGGTGAAGTAATATCACACATATCAGCCAACAGATATTTACACGGATCTCTTAAGAGCTCTTTGTGACTAAAGTTATACCTAGATCTGTTCTCTTTCCCACTTTGAGTCATCACTAATAATTATGACACCAACTACCATGGAGAGACAAGGAAGAGAGAGTAGGAAATATGACATAGAAGTTGTAGGGGAGAAAAAATAATTTTCCCTCCACATTTTTGAGTTCTTAGCTGAGATCTCTGTAAGAAAAAGATTAACAAGAGAAAAACAGAAGTTTATTAACATGTATACATGGGAAATACCCAGCAAAAAATGAGTAACTCCTCGAGGTGGCTTATAATTCAGGATTAAATGGTCTCTTAATAGAGAAGGGGAGAGGGGCTGTAGGCTTCTCAGGGGAGAATAAAGGATTTTTAGGAAAGATGAATGGGCCCTTAAAGAATAGATGGGAGGTATAATAGTTTGTGATAAAGTTTGTCTAGGTGTGGTCTAGTCTCCTCTTCTGTGATGAGTAAATCTTTCCTGAGTGATGAAACTCATGGAGAGTGGATCGATGACAATTGAGTTTCTTTGGAGGATCTGTCTTTAGGCAGATAGGGGACTTCAGTATTAGCTGTTTTTCAAGTGTCTATAGCTCAAAAATTCAATACACAAAAGCAGCATATTTGGGGCTATTGTATTCTGCTACCTTTCAGGATCAAGAACTCTGATTTTAGACACAGACAGACCTGGATTTGAATTCCAGTTCTGACACTCACTAGCTGTATGGTGTGTCCCTCGGCAAGTTACTAAAGAGTACTTAAAAGTCTCAGTTTCTTCCTCTGCAAAATAAGGGTCATAGTAGTGTTTATTTCGTAGAATTGCTATGAGGATTCAATGTGTGAAATTGTTTAAAATACTTAACACAATGTTTGTGCTCAGTGAGCACTTGTAATTTTCTTTGTTGTCAGAACTTAGATGGCTATACAGTGAAATAAAAAAATGGTTGAGAAAAGAAGATATATGTTTAAGCAAAACATTATTCCTGATATTCATTTCGGCTCTGGCTCTATTTAATTTTCTCCTCTGTCTCATCATCAAGGCTTTGGTACGTTTAGAGAATCTATTTTAAAAATCCCCTCTATTCCTTTAATAGAATTCCAACCATAAGAAATGTATGAATTAAGTCACCATTTAAGATATAAGAATAGCATCCCTAAGACTAAAAGAATTGGCATTCTCATAGCACCAACTTGCATCTGTCACCCTGTAGCATCTATCACCATAGCCTACTTCTCCCTGCCTCAGTATTTTTATTAATATTTCATCACTGGACCACTTTTTCTCTATGTATGTGACATTTAATTTTTAAGGGATAAAGGCAATCCAGTAGGCATATTTTTTTCTCATAGAATTTATCTTCAATTTTATAAAAGAATATTAGAGCTAGAACGCACTCAGACATTATAGGGAGAGAAAACTTTTTCCTTCTTCCCTTCTAGTTTCTTTGGTTGGTCTAATAATAAAATTGACATAAGATAGATTAGCAGGAGAAAAACAAATTTAATTATGTATGTATGGGAGCCCCACAAAGACAGGCAGACTCCAAGGCAGTCAAGCAATTGAGGCTTATCTGCCATCCTGAGCTAAGGAGGAAGAAGTAGGTGTCTGGAGCCTTGACGGAGAGGAAGACAACTCACAAGAAGATGAGAACAAATGTTTGGTAAACATAGTTTTGCCATGCTGTGCAGATAAGTCTTTCTGATATAGAAAGTTATCTCTGGTAATAGCTTTCTTCCTGGTATAGGTCTTCTATCCAAATTCTTTTAGGCAGTTAAGGGAGAGGTAAAAACCTTTTCCTGAGTCTGCTGTGTCTTAATTGCCTTCAGCTCAAAACAATCCACATGTCAAAGAGGCACATTTTGGGGGTGGCATATTCTGCTCCTTCACAACATCATCTAGTCTAACTCATTCCTTTTATGCAGGAAGAATTGAGGCTCATAAAAGTTAAGCCCAGTATCACACAGATTTGTAAAACATGTTGGTTGGCTGAATGAATAAATACTAAAATTAAATTCATATTAGTTGCCTTTGAAAACAATCTTCTTTCTACTACTTCAATAATAATAAGTTAAATTAAAATTGTGCAGCCAGTGTTTCTAGAGGGCATTTAGGCATTTACATATGAATATCTCTTTAACTTTGATCATAGGTGACAAATCAAGATACACAGAAAGAAATGAAGCCTCATTTTGGCTTTGCTCTATTTAATTTTCTCCTCTGTCTCATTATCAAGTCTTTGGTAGGTTTAGAGAATCTATTAAAAATTCCCTTTGTTTTGACCTTGGATCTGTGGGAACATTCAGAAAGACATTGAATTTTGAAGGTTGCCACTAGCTGCTTTATTCAAGACTCTGAGTTAAATAAGTCATCTGTACTTAACACCAGGTTCTCAGGAATCTTTTAACATATTTAAGACCCTCTTTGAACTGTATTCCAAAGGCTCATAAATGTATTTGAAGCTTCCTGGCTTTTATCTTAAAGCAAGTGTTTAAAAATGGACAAACTTTCTCCTTGGGCTAGAGTGTCAGTTAATACATTGTGGTAAAACTCACCTAGTCACTCTAGCTTATAACTTTTCAGCATGCTTCTTGCATCCTTTCCTATCTGTCATTAGCTCTATGTCCTTCAGTACTGAGTGGAAACTTTTCCTGATTATACAGCTCCATCATTCCCAACACTTGATGGTATTTGTGGAATTCTAAGGATGTTGTCATTAGCACCCAAATACAGGAGAGGAAATGACCATTTTAATCAGCAATTGAAATTAGTTCCAGACCCTGAGCATAAGGAAGAAAGAGATTTGCAGACAATTAGGCCTCTTGTGGTTGTTTATTGAAGGGCTGGTTTACGGTTTCTACATCCTTCTATAATTCATGGGGCAAATTTATGGCTACAGTGCTCTGCCTGGGATGAGGAAATTCCCTGCCTGGGTTTACAAGGAGGGTTGTTTACCATGGCGATGCCTGATTAAATTTTATTGAATTATAAGATGAACAAGTCACAATGCCCTAAAAACTTTAATACTCAGACACCATGTACAATCCTGCAGAAGGTCAGGTTAAGGACAGATGCTGTCATTCACTATGCCTGTAAACTTGGTCTTTATTCTGCATTGACCTTCAGTCTCTACCACTAAGCTTCAGACGTGTGTTCCTAACTGCTTCCTGAGTTGGATGTCTCCCAGCGAAGACCTTATCCAATTATATATTAATTTTAAAATATAGGCTGCTTCTCATTCCTGTCCCCTTCAGACAATAATAATGTATCCAACCATAACCTCACTCCTCAAAATCTGCTCCATCATCTCCATTCTGTATCTTTATGAGTAGTTACATCATGCATTCATAGTAGTCATGCTTTCCCTCTCCTTACTCTCCTCATTTAGTCTACTATAAAATTCTCTGAGGTATATACTCTGAATATCTCTTGGGTCCATCTCTCCTGTCCATCCCATTGCCATGAACCTTGTTCATGGATGTACCAAATTTCTCCTGAACTATAACAACTATTTCATAATTGTTCTACCTTTCCCTATTCTTATATAAATTCACATTGCTAATTTTTTGAAAATCTACTTTTTGCTAAACACTGGAAAGTATTTTCATAGTTAAATCAATAAAATCTGGAAGAAAAAGCCCTTCTTGTAATAATCTGTATTAACCCACCACACAGCTTAATAGGATCAAGAACTTGGAGTATTTACATTAACATTACTATTCTAGGAAATCCTCACCCAGGAAGGTAAAGTTGTAAATAATGTTATTATTTGCCTAAGAAACTTCCCTAAATTCCATTTGTTTGAATAACAGACTACTCAACTAGCCCATCTCCAGACAATAGACTGCTAGCCAGAATTCATACTATAGCTGAAATTCAGCCTCTGTACACCAGTATTGAATTGCATCTTGGAGACAGAGTTTTGGGTGAAGTAGGAAAGAATAACTTTATTGCTTTGCCAGACAAAGGGGGCCACAGTAGGTTAATGATCTCAGAACTGTGTGTTCCAACCTGAGGAGGTGTCATAAGGAGTTTTATAGTCAGGGTTGTTGGTAAGGATCAGGGAGCCTGCAGGGCCTGCATTCCTCTAATCCAGGGATCATCTGGTGTGTGATGGGCCTCTGTTGTTCTTGAGGTTGTTGAACTGTGACCTTCTCTCTGGAAAGAAGAATGTTTAATCAAGTAGTTAATATCTTCCATTCGGTGGGGGTTTTAGTTCTGCAGAAGAGCTCAAAGATATTGTTATGTATATCCCTTGAGGAGGGACCAGAACCCTGCCCCAAGGCTTCACTATTGTTTCTTGACTGCTCCTCCTTTGTCTCTGCATCCCCTCCCTTCCCTGATTAGCAATTGTTTGAACCTGCCCTTTGGAACGCAGGAAGGTCATGGAGGCTGAATGAAGCCTATGTCTTACAAAAAAGAAACAGGGGACACAGAAAGACTTTTGTGCCCAGGAGCCCCATGGGCTCCTGCTCGGTTTCAATAGCGCTTATGGTATAATAAAAAGTATATCTAATCTTTGTTCCCGCTTCCTGGCAAGGAGCTCCTAAAACCCTTGGAATTCCCTGAGTGACAGGAGTGTCTTTTGTTATTCATAATGAGTTCTTTTCAACTATACTAGAATTTATGTTAATGAGATTGTGGGGTGCCCTAAATGACTTCAAGTTGGGGGTTGGTCACCAGAGGAACCAACCACATGATTAGAGGGTTGGAACTGTCAACTCCACACCCAGACTTCTTCTATGAAGGGGTTAGGGACTGGAAATTGAGTTCAATTACATGGCCAAAGATTTGGTCAGTCATACCCATGTCATGAAACTCCATATAAAAACCCAGGAACAATGAAGTTAACAGAAATTCCTGGTTGGTGAACACATTGATGTGCTGGGAGAGTGGATTACGCAGAGAGGCATGGAAACTGTCTCCCTCCCCCAGACCTTGCTATATGTATCTCTTCATCTGACTGTTTATTCATATCCTTTATAAAAACCTGGTAATTGTTAAGTACAGTGCTTCTCTGAATTCTGTGAGTCATTCTGGCACATTCTCAAAACTGAGGGAGAGTTGGGGAAACTCCCAAATTTGTAGTCAGCCCAGAAGAAGCACAAGTATATTGGGGATGCCTGAGACTTGCAGCTGGTGTCGGAAGTGGGGCAGTCTTGTGCCCTTAACTTGTAGGGTTTGTGACAACTCCAGGTAATGTCAGAATTTAATTGAATCATAGGACACAGGGTTGAGTGCCACAGAATTGTGATTGGAATGGAGCCCTCCTCTCAGGACAATAGATTGCTCAACTGAGTGAACTACTCACTTGTCAAACAACTGTTTATTCATCAAAATGCACTTCAAAACCCTCCCTTCCCTATGTCCACCAATCTGAAACTATATTTTGAACTTTATCCAATTTCAGGTCCCTGTATTGAAATACTAATATAACTAACCCCCCCAAACTTTATAAATACCCATCCTTGTCCTTCCCCTTCTAAGGCATTCAATCACTTAGTCAAAGTGGTGTTCTTTCCCCTAGCAATGGGTAAGTCACTTCGCTCTGCTTAATCAATGGGTTATTTTGGTGATATTTTTAGAGAGTCAGCAGTCAACAAATCCTATGAAGAAAGTATTATTACTATCCTTATTTTAAAGACATGAAAACTGAGTAACAGATTCATTAGGAAAATTGCCCAAAGTCACATACCCACTAAATTATGAAATTCTGCTTCGAGCCCAGGTTGATATGGCTCCAAATTCCAATTTTTTAACCCTTAAACTGTACTTGCCACTCTTCTCAATGCACCCTCAGCTCTCTGCTATAGGGAACTACACTATGTGTTTTCTTATACAATGACTTCCAATACTGAGAAAATCTCACTATTTGGAGATTAGAGTTAGAAAAGAAGATGGATAAGGGGGCAGCACTCCATAAAGATGGTGTGGACAGTGATATCCTAGCTTTCCAGAATAGGCCATCTGACAATATTTCACATGACTTGCTGGCAATTCATTTTCAAAAGGTAGATGTAAGCAAAGATAAATTTTTATCCTTTCCTAATTCTAGCTGCCAAAAAGGAAGCATTTGGTGAAACGGAAGTGTCAGAGCTATTGCTTTTCATTCGTTCCTAGCTTTTTGTGTGCCCAGTTACCTTGGACATTAATAAGTTTTATCCTTGCCATTCCAGGTAATATAAGCCATCTCCCAAATGATTTAAGTTAGTTCAAATTGAATTTCTGTCACTTGCAAACCAAAAGAGTCTTTGACTAATTCAGCAGATAACAGAAATCTTGAAAGAAACTGATGGCTGAAAAATTATCTTGTATTATTTTACAAAGATAAGAGGAAATTACTCATTACCATTTTACTTTTGAATTACCCACTAGACAAAAATGACCTTCAAATTAACATGATCCAGAAGTATTTAAAACTCAAAATAGGTGATAATGAGACAGCACTTAATTCCTTTATCTAAGGATAGGACTCCATGTCCAGATGGAATGCATATCAGAACCCTGAAAGTAATCGTAGTCCTGTTTATTATTGCCATCCCCAGAAACATTGTTTGATCAGTACTGGAGCAAGAAGAAGAACATTGGGCATAACTCTTGTGGTCAGAGACTCTAAAAGGGGAAGAATCTGCCCAAGAGGCAGGAGACTTTTTCTTGCCCGTTTTTCTCCTGGTGCGCGAGGAGAGAGGATTAAGAGTGCAGCTGAAAGGAGCTCCAGAGAATGGCGCGAGCCGTGGCTATCAGAGCAGACCCCAGAGATGTGCATGAGACGCTAAGGCTGCTGCTGCAGCCACCAAGAAGCCTGTGTGCAAGCACAGGTCCACTATCCACACCTCCCCTACAGGGAGCCTGTGCAGCCTGCCACTGCCAGGGTCCTGTGATCCAGGGACAACTTCCCCGGGAGCACACATGGCAATGCCTCAGGCTGTTGCAATATCATGCCAGCCTCTGCCGCCGCAGGCTCGCTCCGCACTCCGTACCCCTCCCTCCCCCCGGCCTGAGTGAGCCAGAGCCCCCGAATCAGCTGCTCCTTTAACCCCGTCCTGTCTGAGCGAAGAAGAGACACCCTCAGGCGACCTACATGTAGAGGTGGGGCCAAATCCAAAGCTGAACCCCGGGAGCTGTGCGAACAAAGAAGAGAAAGGGAAATTTCTCCCAGCAGCCTCAGGAGCAGCAGATTAAATCTCCACAATCAACTTGATGTACCCTGCATCTGTGGAATACCTGAATAGATGATGAATCATCCCAAATTGAGGAGGTGGACTTTGGGAGCAACGATATATATATATATATTTTCCCTTTTTCTCTTTTTGTGAGTGTCTATGTGTATGCTTCTGAGTGTGATTTTGTCTGTATAGCTTTGCTTTTACCATTTGCCCTAGGGTTCTGTCTGCCCATTTTTTTGTTGTTGTTTTTACTTTAGTATAGTTTTTAACGCTTGTAATCATTGGTGGATTTGTTTTTTGGTTTGGTTGCTCTCTCCTTTCTTTCTTTCTTTTTTTTATTACTTAAAAAAATTTTTTTAATAATTATTTTAATAACTTTATTTTCTTTTCCTTTATCTTCTTTCTTTTCTTTCTTTCTTTCTGTCTTTCTTTCTTACTTTCCTTCTTTCTCTCCCTTTTATTCTGATCTGTGTGGATGACAGGCTCTTGGTGCTCTAGCCAGGCGTCAGGGCTGTGCCTCTGAGGTGGGAGAGCCAAGATCAGGACACTGGCCCACAAGAGACGTCCCAGCTCCACGTAATATCAAACGGCGAAAATCTCCCAGAGATCTCCATCTCAACACCAAGACCCAGCTCAACTCAATGACCAGCAAGCTACAGTGCTGGACACCCTATGCCAAACAACTAGCAAGACAAGAACACAACCCCACCCATTAGCAGAGAGGTGGCCTAAAATCATAATAGGCCACAGGCACCCCAAAACACTCCACCAGAGGTGGACCTGCCCACCAGAAAGACAAGATCCAGCCTCATCCACCAGAACACAGGCACTAATCCCCTCCACCAGGAAGCCTACACAACCCACTGAACCAACCTTAGCCACTGGGGGCAGACACCAAAAACAATGGGAACTACGAACCTGCAGCCTGTGAAAAGGGGACCTCAAACACAGTAAGTTAAGCAAAATGAGAAGACAGAGAAACACAGAGCAGATGAAGGTGCAAGGTAAAAACCCACCAGGCCTAACAAATGAAGAGGAAATATGCAGTCTACCTGGAAAAGAATTCAGAATAATGATAGTAAAGATGATCCAAAATCTTGGAAATACAGTGGAGAAAATACAAGAAACGTTTAACAAGTACCTAGAAGAACTAATGTGCAAACAAACAGTGATGAACAACACAATAAATGAAATTAAAAATTCTCTACAAGGGATCAATAGAATAACTGAGGCAGAAGAACAGATAAGTGGCATGGAAGATAAGATAGTGGAAATAACTACTGCAGGGCAGAATAAAGAAAAAACAATGAAAACAATTGAGGACAGTCTCAGAGACCTCTGGGACAACATTAAACGCACCAACATTCGAATTATAAGGGTGCCAGAAGAAGAAGAGAAAAAGAAAGAGACTGAGAAAAATTTTTAAGAGATTATAGCTGAACACTTCCCTAATATGGGAAAGGAAATAGTTAATTAAGTCCAGGAAGCACAGAGAGTCCCATACATGCCAAGGAGAAACACACCAAGACATATATTAATCAAACTATCAAAAATTAAAGACAAAGAAAAAATATTAAAAGTAGCAAGGGGAAAACAACAAATAACACACAAGAGAATCTCCATAAGGTTACCAGCTGATCTTTCAGCAGAAAATTTGCAAGCCAGAAGGGAGTGGCAGGACATATTTAAAGTAATGAAGGGGAAAAACCTACAACCAGGATTACTCTACCCAGCAAGGGTCTCACTCAGACTTGATGGAGAAATTAAAACCTTTACAGACAAGCAAAATCTAAGAGAATTCAGCACCACCAAACCAGCTCTACAACAAATACTAAAGGAATTTCTCTAGGCAGGAAACAAAGACAAGGAAAAGACCTACAAAAACAAACCTAAAACAATTAAAAATGGTCATAGGAACATACACATCGATAATTACCTTAAATGTAAGTAGATTAAATGCTCCCACCAAAGACATAGACTGGCTGAATGGATACACAAACAAGACCCTTATACATGCTGTCTACAAGAGACCGACTTCAGACCTAGGGACACATACAGACTGAAAGTGAGGGGATGGAAAAAGATATTCCATGCAAATGGAAATCAAAAGAAAGCTGAAGTAACAATTCTCATATCAGACAAAATAGACTTTAAAATAAACACTACTATAAGAGGCAAAGAAGGACACTGCATAATGATCAAGGGATCAATCCAAGAAGAAGATATAGCAATTGTAAATATTTATGCACCCAACATAGGAGCACCTCAATACATAAGGCAAATGCTAACAGCCTTCAAAGGGGTAATCGACAGTAACACAATCACAGTAGGGGACTTTAACACCCCACTTTCACCAATGGACAAATCATCCAAAATGAAAATAAGTAAAGAACTACAAGCTTTAAATGATACCTTAAACAAGATGGACTTAACTGATATTAATAGGACATTCCATCCGAAAACAACAGAATATACATTCTTCTCAAGTGCTCATGGAAAATTCTCCAAGATAGATCATATCTTGGGTCACAAATCAAGCCTTGGTAAATTTAAGAAAATTGAAATCGTACAAGCATCTTTTCCGACCACAATGCTATGAGACTAGATATCTATTACAGGAAAAATTCTGTAAAAATTGCAAACACATGGAGGCTAAACAATACACTGCTTAATAACCAAGAGATCACTGAAGAAATCAAAGAGGAAATAAAAAAATACCTAGAAACAAATGACAATGAAAACACGACGACCCAAAACCTATGTGATGCAGCAAAAGCAGTTCTAAGAGGGAAGTTTATAGCAATACAACCCTACTTTAAGAAACAAGAAACATCTCAAATAAACAACCTAACCTTACACCTAAAGCAGTTAGAGAAAGAAGAACAAAAAAACCCCAAAGTTAGCAGAAGGAAAGAAATCATAAAGATCAGAACAGAAATAAATGAAAAAGAAATGAAGGAAATGATAGCAAACATCAATAAAACTAAAAGCTGGTTCTTTGAGAAGATAAACAAATTGATATACCATTAGCCAGACTCATCAAGAATAAAAGGGAGAAGACTCAAATCAATAGAACTAGAAACGAACAAGGAGAAATAACAACTGACATTGCAGAAATACAAAGGATCATGAGAGATTATTACTACATGTCTGGAACCAGCTGCAAGCTGACACAGTCCTTGCAGCTTAAAGCATGGCAAAGTCCTGCTTAATTCCTGACAGGACCCGAAAGAGTTATTAGAGAAGATATGAGTCTTGGCCGGTGAGGTTGCTTGAGATTTCTCTAACTATAGTTTGTCCTCGGCATGTTTCGGTAATCACAGTCTGTTCTCATGCATGTTTATATTCTGGTTCGCAGACTGTTTTGTACTATAACTTCAACATTAAGGAAATACTGTCTGATGATTCTGTCTTGTGATTTTAACAAAAACGTGTATTGCCTACTGCAATCTATAAAAAGAGTTTTGATGGGAAGTCAAGTGTGTGTGTGCTTGTACACCACCCTCCTGACCCCGTCTCTTCCTAATCCTCTCACCTGCTCTCAGGACTTGTTCCTCAGTCTAACAGCAACTGACAACTACAAGCAACTATATGCCAATAAAATGGACAACCTGGAAGAAATGGACAAATTCATAGAAATGCTCAACCTTCCGAGACTGAACCAGGAAGAAATAGAAAATATGAACAGACCAATCACAAGCACTGAAATTGAAATTGTGATTAAAAATCTTCCAGCAAAAAAAGCCCAGGACCAGATGGCTTCATAGGTGAATTCTATCAAACATTTAGAGAACAGCTAACACCTATCCTTCTCAAACTCTTCCAAAATATAGCAGATGGAGGAACACTCCCAAACTCATTCTATGAGGCCACCATCACCCTGATACCAAAATCAGACAAAGATGTCACAAAGGGGGCTTCCCTGGTGGCGCAGTGGTTGAGAATCTGCCTGCTGATGCAGAGGACATGGGTTCGAGCCCTGGTCTGGGAATATCCCACATGCCATGGAGCAACTAGGCCCGTGAGCCACAACTGCTGAGCCTGCGCATCTGAAGCCTGTGCTCCGCAACAAGAGAGGCCGCGATAGTGAGAGGCCCGCGCACCGCAATGAAGAGTGGCCCCTGCTTGCCGCAACTGGAGGAAGCCCTCGCACAGAAACGAAGACCCAACACAGCCAAAAAAAATAAATAAATAATAAATAATAATAATTTTTTTAAAAAAAGAAGTAATTTAAAAAAAAAAAAAAGATGTCACAAAGAAAACTACAGGCCAATATCATTGATGAACATAGATGCAAAAATCCTTAACAAAATACTAGCAAACAGAATCCAACAGCACATTTAAAGGATCATACACCATGATCAAGTGGGTTTTATCCCAGGAATGCAAGGATTCTTCAATATATGCAAAGCAATCAATGTGATACATCATATTAACAAACTGAAGGAGAAAAACCATATCATCATCTCAATAGATGCAGAGAAAGCTTTCGACAATATTCAACGCCCATTTATGATAAAAACTCTCCAGAAAATAGGCATAGAGGGAACTTACCTCAACATAATAAAGGCCATATATGACAAATGCACAGCCAACATTGTCCTCAATGGTGAAAATCTGAAACCATTTCCACTAAGATCAGGAACAAGACAAGGTTGCCCACTCTCACCACTATTATTCAGCATAGTTTTGGAAGTTTCAGCCACAGCAATCAGAGAAGAAAAAGAAATAAAAAGAATTCAAATCAGAAAAGAAGAAGTAAAGCTGTCACTGTTTGCAGATGACATGATACTATACATAGAGAATCTTAAATATGCTACCAGAAAACTATTAGAGCTAATGAATGAATTTGGTAAAGTAGCAGGACACAAAATTAATGCAAAAAAATCTCTTGCATTCCTATACACTAATGATTAAAAATGTGAAAGTGAAATTAAGAAAACACTCCCATTTACCATTGCAACAAAAAGAATAAAATATCTAGGAATAAACCTACCTAAGGAGACAAAAGGTGTGTATGCAGAAAATTATAAGACACTGATGAAAGAAATTAAAGATCATACAAACAGATGGAGAGATATACAATGTTGTTGGATTTGAAGAATCAACATTGTGAAAATGACTATACTGCCCAAAGCAATCTACAGATTCAATGCAATTCCTTTCAAACTACCACTGGCATTTTTCACAGAAGTAGAACAAAAATTTTCACAATTTGTATGGAAACACAAAAGACTGCAAATAGCCAAAGCAGTCTTAAGAAAGAAAAACGGAGCTGGAGGAATCAGGCTCACTGACTTCTGACTATACTACAAAGCTACAGTAATCAAGACAGTATGGTCCTGGCACAAAAACAATAATATAGATCAATGGAACAGGATAGAAAGCCCAGAGATAAACCCACGCACCTATGGTCACCTTATCTTTGATAAAGGAGGCAAGAATATCCAATTGAGAAAAGACAGCCTCTTCAATAAGCGGTGCTGGGAAAACTGGACAGCTACATGTAAAATAATGAAATTAGAACACTCCCTAACACCATACACAAAAATAAACTCAAAATGGATTAAAGACCTAAATGTAAGGCCAGACACTATCAAACTCTTAGAGGAAAACATAGGCAGAACACTCTATGACATAAATCACAGCAAGATGCTTTTTGACCCACCTCCTAGAGAAATGGAAATAAAAACAAAAATAAACTAATGGGAGCTAATGAAACTTAAAAGCTTTTGCACAGCAAAGGAAATCATAAACAAGACCGAAAGACAGCCCTCAGAATGGGAGAAAATATTTGCAAATGAAGCAATGGACAAAGGAGTAATCTCCAAAATTTAGAAGCAGCTTATGCAGCTCAATATCAAAAAAAGAAACAACCCAATCCAAAAATGGGCAGAAGACGTAAATAGACATTTCTCCAAAGAAGATATACAGATTGCCAACACATGAACACACGAAAGAATGCTCAACATCATTAATCATTAGAGAAATGCCAATCAGTACTACAATGAGATATCATCTCACACCGGTCAGAATGGCCATCATCAAAAAATCTACAAACAATAAATGTTGGGGAGGGTGTGGAGAAAAGGGAACCCTCTTTCACTGTTGGTGGGAATGTAAATTGATACAGCCACTATGGAGAACAGTGTGAAGGTTCCTTTGAAAAGTAAAAATAGAACTACCATACGACCCAGCAATCCCACTACTGGGCATATACCCTGAGGAAACCATAATTCAAAAGGGTCATGTACCACAAAGTTCATTGCAGCTCTATTTACAATAGCCAGGACATGGAAGCAACTGAAGTGTCCATCAACAGATGAATGGATAAAGAAGATGTGACACATATATACATTGGAATATTACTCAGCCATGAAAAGAAATGAAAGTGAGTTTTTTGTAGTGAGGTGGATGGACTTAGAGTCTGTCATACAGAGTGAAGTAAGAAAGAGAAAAACAAATACCGTATGCTAATACATATATATGGAATCTAAAAATCAAAAAGAAAATGGTCATGAAGAACCTAGGGGCAAGACGGGAATAAAGATGCAGACCTACTAGAGAATGGACTTGAGGATACGGGGAGGGGAAGGGTAAGCTGTGACAAAGTGAGAGAGTGGCATGGACCTATATACACTACCAAATGTAAAATAGATAGCTATTTGGAAGCAGCTGCATAGCACAGGGAGATCAGCTCGGTCCTTTTTGATCACCTAGAGGGGTGGTATAGGGAGGGTGGGAGGGAGGGAGATGCAAAGTGGAAGAGGTATGGGGATATATGTATATGTATAACTGGTTCACTTTGTTATAAGGCAGAAACGAACACACCATTGTAAAGCAATTATACTCCAAAAAAGATGTTAAAATATATATATAAATAAAAGGGGCAGCACCTAAGGATGGATTTGAAACTCTAAAATTAGTTGATTATGTGTCCATTTTCCTAAGTATCTCAGTGGAGAGAAAAGGAGTTTGATGCTAAATTAGAAATGATTTCTGCACACAGATCACCTTGTCTTTTTGTTACATATTTTAATTATTGATCCAGGTGAAGTCATCAGAGACAACATATCAAGTTTGTAGACAACATATAGTTGTTATCTGTAGGCATTTCATAGGACAGAATCAGAATTCAAACTTACAAGTTAGTATTAGGAGCCTTAATCAACAAGAAGACATTTAAAATCCATTGCCTACTGCCACTGTCTGAATTATACCTTCATCAGATCAGCTCTCATTTGAATGAATGCAACCTCTAATTGTTAATGAACCAATCTTAGATGTGCTTGCCTGATGTGCAGCAAAGCCAATCTACTGACATCAGGTTACAGGGAAGGAAATTACAGCATTTATCTGCAGGGTGCCAAACAAGGAGAACAGGTAGTTAATGCTGAAAAGACCTGAACTTCCTGATGGCTTTTGGGAAAAGATTTTTAAAAGCAACAATAAGGGTGAGGTTCAAGAGCACATGATCATCTCATGGATGTTTTTTTGACTGGTTGTTGGTGAGGTAACAAGGTGAGATTTTGGGTATCTTAATCATCAGTCTTCTGGCTCCAACGAGTCTGGGGTCTATGTGCTTGTGGTCAGTAGTTTCTATCAGGTGGGGTCTGGGTTTCTGTAAAACAACTCAAGGATATGCATCAGATTGTTATCCATATCTCTTGAGGAATAACTAGGGGTCCTATGACTCTGTTTTATGGTTGAACTGTTGTTCAAGCTATTATTACTTTTCTTGCTTGACTACTTTCCTTTGTTTCTGTATTTTCTACTTCTCTAATTTTTAATGGCTTGAGTTTACTCTTTGGAAATCTGGGAAGGCCTAGAAGCCTATAGCTTTTTCTATAAACAAGAAGCAGGGGACATGGAGTGGTCTGTCCCTGGGAAGGTTCTGCATGGTCATGCTCAGTCTCATAATCTCTCTCCATCCTTACCTATGGTCTATACCTTTATACCTTATTCTTCTCCAATTCCAGAAAGTTCTTTACAAAATACAAATCTGATTATGCTTCTCTCATACTGTTAAAACTTCCACTGTGTCACAATTTCCTACAGGCTAAAATCTGAAGCTCATTTGCACAAGGCAGTTTAGTCTAATCTATCACTCCAGCCTTGTCCCAAGAGACATCCTCCAAATGTCTCCTTCTGTGTATCCATCCCAGAAACTCCTCTGGCATTCCTCAAACAGAGTTAGCACTTCCATCCCTGCAAGTCTTTGCACACATTGCTTCTGCAACTCACAGTGTCCTTATGCCCTTCTCCCCCTGGGAAATCCATTCATCCTTCAAAATGGGACTGGCTGCCTCTGCCCAATGATATTCCTTGCTCCTTCAGACTGTTAGTTGGCCATGCCTTCCACTCTGCTCCCACAGCTCATTTTTAGTCCATATTTTAACACTTACACATGCTACATCTGTTTTCCTGCCTGTGTCATGAGTTCTTCCAGGACAGGTATTAGATGATTTTTGTATGACTAAGGAGTCTGAACACTTGGATTTGATTCCTAACTCTTCCATTTGATAACTGCTTGACTTCAGTCAAGTTACCTCATCCTTCTTTGCCTCAATTTCATCATTTGTGAAATGGGGATAATAATAGTGTCTCACTCATAGGATTGTTGTATGGATTAAATGAACCAATACGTGTCTGACTTTGCTGGCATGCCTTCAAATCTTTCTGTCTCACTCTCTGACCAAGGGCTTCTTTGAATCTTTATCTGTGTTTTGGTAGGAGTTGGGAAAGTGCTAGTAACAAACAGCCCTCAAGGTACTAGTGAGATAGAAGATGGGGGAGAGATTACACTCTAAGACAGAAAATTTAGAGCAAAGACTTTGATATGTAGCCTTGCCATGAATGAATGAATAACATTAATCAACCATCTAATAAGTGCATGTATGGAGGAAAGAACAAGATGAAAAAGATTTGAATATGAAAAATCCTGAAGATGTAAATGACTCAAGTTTCAGCAAAAATAACAATATAATATGCAAGCATCATTTCAAAATTGTGACACTTTGAGTGTAGTGTGGAGTCAGTTATTTTACTTTATAATAGAAATATAAGCTCATGTTTATTGAGCACTTATCACACATAGAAACATTCCAAATGCTCTATATTTATTATCTCATTAAATCTTCACAACAACTCTGTTACAGATGAGGAAATAGCATCAAGAAGTTAAGTAAATTGTTCAAGGTCATACAACTAGTTAAGAGGCCAAGCTGGGAATTGAATCAAAGCAGACCGGGCTCTTAGCCACTAGTTGCAATTCAAATGTATGTGAGTCGCGTATTCATTAAAAAATTTCAAGTGCTTCAGAAAATACACAGCTGTTAATGATTAGGTGCCAGCCCAAAAATGTGCAGCCCCAAATTCTCAGGCTCTAAGTTAATATGACCCCGAAAATGAAACACTTTATCACCAAAATTCTAAGGTCAAATCACTTGAAATATCAGTATTCAGGAATGCTTAGAATTTCCTGATGGTCATTGTGTGTAATAGAGGAGGAGGAAGGGGGTGAAGAGGAGGAAAGGGAGGGGAATGAAGAGAAGGATTCGTGGTCAAAAAATAAGTCTGTCAAAAGCTGCTTCCTATCAGACACAATAATAAGCCTCAAGCAAAGCAGCAGCCATTAAAGCTAAAGTTATTTCATTTCACCAATTCACTTCAACAAATACTAGCTGAGCATTTACTAAGTGAATTTGTGCTAAGTGCTACTGATTCAGCAGCATAGAGAAGCTCAGCCTCTAGAGGAGGAAAGACACAAAGAGACCAATGACACTCTGGCAAGTGCTGTGAGGGAGGAACAGGAAGGAGAAGGAAAATTTGAAAAGTCCTGGGCCTCTGTGAGGTCTTCCTGAAGGAGGTGATTCGAGAACGTGTTGATAGAGCAAAGGAGAGATGGGCAGTTGTGACACTAGGGGGTTTCTTTCAGGGCAGAGAGAATAGTCTGAACAAAGGCCTCCAAGTTCTATGATTCAGAGAGTTCTGTTTCAATGTTTGTTGTGCCACATGCTTGAGTACATGCTGATCTTGCCCTATGTCCAAAACATTTACTAATCCATAAAGAAGGAATGAGCTCTGTTTTGGGGTTACTCCCATTTGAGCATGGGGAAAATAAATCTATGCATCTTTTCTCTTATTTTGTCCCTTTCCTGTCCTCTCCTAAGGATGTTATCTAAACAGATTATAGAAGAAAACAAATTTCTGTATAAGGAGTCTCTGGACTTCTATCGCATACACCTTAAAATCCTTTTCATCTATTTTATGCAACTGTAATATGCATACTTGATCTGCTCCAACACTTCTGAGTGCTGTTTAGGGTTAGAGACTGTGCAATGGCTTCATGTTTCTTTCCTGAGGAACTTGTATTTGTGATAGAACACTTCATTCTGGTACTACTTATCCAAGGATATTTAGGTGCTTATAAATATTTAACAACAAAACTCATAATTCTCTTAATTGTGCTGTACGTCTTTACATATACATCTATTTTTGTGGAATGTAGTGTGTGAGCCTGAGATTCTTAAAGTTCTGTGGAGTCATTTGTTTTGAAGTTGAGTTCATCTGAAGTAACTTGATATCTACCCATATCCAGTGAATTATGTGGCAGAATTTTTAAATTATTAAGTTGTGTTTTTATCGGTGTAGTAGACATTTGTTGGTTGTCTTTCCTCCGTCCATTTTGCTCACCCCCTTTCATAAGAACACTCATATCTTTATTTTACTATCTCTTAATGTACAATATACTTGGCACATAGTTGACTCCTTGTCCCAGTTTAGGAATGGCCATGATAGTTGTAACCCAATGAAGGTGACCTATTCTTGCCACCAGAAGCTCAGACTTAAGTAAATCAATGCATGGCATCCCTCTGGGTAGAAGAATTGTTTCACAAATGGGAATATGACCCAATTTATTCCAATAAAACTTAAGGGAAGTTTTCTGGGGGCTTATTAGAAAGAAAATTCCTTGCTCTGCTGAGAGAGTCAGTAGAGGGGACACCCTCTCTCCTTCTGGTTTATATGTGATGTGAATGTGAATCCTGGAACTACAGCAGCCACTTTGCCATCATGAGAAGAACTGGCCTGAGAATGATGCCAATATACTGAGGAGGGCAGAGCTGAGAGAATCATCATAGAGAAATAGAGCTGGTATCAAACCATGCCTGAGGCCTACATTAAATGTGAGTTTTCACTTTTGTGAACCAGTATATCACCTTTTAAAATTTTTGTTAGTTTTAAAAAACACTTTTTTTTTTTACTTACAACCAAAGGAACACATTATTCATAAGAAAAATGCCTCAATTAATTATAGCCATTACAAAGTGGCAGGTTCTGTTTAACCAAATGGCAATGCCCTGGTTATATAAGTTCATATGTGTTATTATTTTATTGAATAGTAACAACTTTCTGTGAATGAGGAAGATACTTTTATCTCCACTTTGTAGGCAAGGAAATTGGATTCATGACTGTTTCAAACTAATAGTAAATTTTAGATTCCCAAGTCACCAACCAAGAATTGGCCTTTTAGAATGAGAAATATTAGAAAAAGTAGGTGTACATGAAGCTGGAGTTTTGGAAAATGTGCAAAGAACTTGAGAGTCTGAGCTTCCTTTTCACCCCACTCCCACTCCATGATTCCTGCAAGAAGTCATACTGTAATTCTTATCTTTGTCTATAAGTGTTTCCTCTCACCCCACTACCCACCCCTACTTCCTTTAAGGTTTTTTTCTTTATCTTTGGTTTTCTGCAGTTTAAATACGATGTTTTTGTTTGGTTAGTTGGTTATTTTCATAGGTATTTATGTTTTGTTTTGTTTTGTTTTGGTATTTATCCTGAGCTTCCTGGTCTGTGTTGTGTTGTCTGTTATTAATTTTGGAAAATTCCTGGCCATTATTGCCTCAAGTATCTCTCCTGTTCTGTTCTTTGTTTCTCCTAGTATTAAAATTGCATGTTTGGTCCATCTTTTGATATTGTTCCACAGTTCTTAGATGTTCTGTTTTTTTTTCATTCTTTCTTCTCTCTGCATTTCATAGGGGTATTTCTATTGACCTATTTTCAAGTTTACTGATTCTTTCCTCAGCAATGTCAAGTCTACTGATGAGCCCATCAAAGACATTCTTTGCTTCTGTTACTGTGTTTTTGATTCCTAGCATTTCCTTTTGATTCTTTCTTAGAGTTTCCATCTCTCTGCCTATAATATACATCTGTTCTTACATGCTACTTTTTCCATTAGAATCTTTAACATATTAATCATAATTATTTTAAATTCAATATCTTAAATGGTCTGATAATTCTAGCGCCTGTCATATCTAATAATATGATAAATATCTGATAAATCTGGTAATTACAGTCATATCTGCATCTGGTTCTGATGATTGTTTTGTCTTTTCAGACTGCCTTTTCTGACCTTTGACAACATTTATAATTTTTTGTTGTAAGCCAGACATGCTATTTATGTAATAGGACTGAGGAAAACAGGGCTAGTATGAGAATTTGTGTTAATCTGGTGATAAGTTGGGCTGTGTTTGATATGTGTTGTAGGTGTAGGTATTAAAAGCTTTAAACACTTCTAGTGACCTTGCTTTTGTCTCCTCTCTAGGCTCTCAGGCTTTCTTGTGTACTCCACTCAGAGAAACTCTGTGTCCTGCAGCTCTTTTGGCTTTAATTCACTGTTATTATACTGGAACCAACTTGGTGTGATGGAAAGGTGTGAAGGAGAGGGAGTATTCTATCAACTTTTGAGTAAGTCTCAGCCTGTTAATGGGCCTGTCTCTCTGGGCGGTGGCCTCCAAAGTGTTTATCATCCTTCTCCAGTGGTATAACTCTCTCCCACCCACCTCTCTACTCCCATCCTTGTCTGCGGAGTTTCCAAAATATTTCGTTGAAGCCCTGACTCTTTTGACTGTGTCTCCACAACCCTCCCCCAACTTCCTTCAGCGAGACACAAAAGCTGAAGAGGACTGGAAATATTCCCTCATTGATTAGGTGGGTAATGGAAGAGTTCCAAGCTCACTTCCTTGCCCAGCAATTCCAGGAGCAGAGCAACTCACCACTTTACACATTCTCCAGGTTGCTCAGGTTTCTCTGGGGCTGTGGTCCCAGGTAGAGAGGTATCTGGGAGAGGTGATGCCAGAGTGAGAAGGACATTGATGGAAATTCTGGTTCAGGTAGTGCCCACCCCAAGCTTCTCCCTTCAGGAGATTCTGGTAGTAAGTATTGAAGGTTTAGTAGCTGCTGAGGAGTTATCGGGGCAAGGCTGGGGAATACGCTCATTACACAGACTTTTAATGAAAGCCTTCTACATTTCAGGTCACCAGTGAGGAACCAGAGAGAACCGAGTCCTACTACTTGGATAGGTCCTTGAAGGAGCATTACCTGAAGGAAGCACTGTGTGCACTACTCAGCTAACACTCATTAAGCACTCGCTAGGAAAGTGATGGATTTAGTTATTTACTTAACAGTTGTTCATAAACTGACCTTGGCTATTTGACCTATTTACTAGCTCTAATCACAAAAAGTTAAAACGCAGTTTGCAACATAGCTGAGCCTGAATATGTTAATTGGGTAAAAATCCATAAACTCTTTTTGTAAATGGTAAACATAAATCCTTACCATGTAAAATTCTTGCACGGAGGGCATGTGGTTTATGGTGAATCTGAGCTGTGTGACTTCTAGTACTTTAATTCAAAATAGTGCCCCAGGTGGAATGCATCTCTTGGGCAATCTTTCACAGTCTGTGAGGCTCTGCTGCAGCCACAAAATGACTGGAGTAGAGTGTGCTGGAAACAGTCATTTTCTAATGAAACTAAATAGTGGTTAATACAAATGTGCTCTCAATTTACATGCTTTTCAGATGTCTGGGATGTCCGGTGTTTCTCTCTGACTGGAGCTTCAGCATATGCCACTGATGTCCTTTAACTGACTCAGTAGTGATGGACGGTCATATGTGTAACCACCAGGTCAGGACAGGTAGGAGAGATTTGGGGTCCTTACCTCTTGGGTGTATATCTGGAAGGTGTGGAAGAATATCACAGTAGGCTGTGAGAAAGGCAGAGAGAATGGCTTCCAAAAAGCAAAAAAATTGATGGTGGTCATGGTTAGAGATAGGGGAGAATGAAATATTGAAAATGTGCTCTACCATTAGCTTCTTTGTGACAGTTAGATAAGTCACAGACCCTCCCTTCCTTCCTTTTTCCTCAACCCACTGCCCTCTCCAGTCTGCCAGGACCTATGGCCTTCATTCTCGCTGAGCGCATGCTGCTCCTTACAACTTTGTCAATTATTGCTACCCCGGTTTAGAGTCCTCTAGTCAGCCCTCTTCCAAGACAATTTAAATTCAGTTTGCAAATAAGATTTCACAAGACACTGCATAGTAGACTTCAATAGAATCAAAACATATTACATTTACTATATAGCAAATTAGCTTTCACATATAAGTTGTTTTACTTATGCATTTCATTCTCTCTCTCTCTCTCTTTTTAGCTTTACAAAGCTACCTGATTTATAACAAGTGGCTGTTGAATAATACAACATCTCATGTTACAGCTCAGTAGAAATTTTTCAGACACATGCCACATGGGTAATACTGAACTATACAATTGTACAGGAGTTCATTAAAGGCAAACTTTCAGAAGCAGTCAGAAAGAAAAACCATGTTTTATGAAATATACATGTAGAGTTCTGGGCTCAAAATCTAGGAGAAAAAAAAATGAGTCTTTGACTTGTAAGAAAATTTTCCAAGGATCTTTAACTCACTGAAGTTTACAACAGCCTCATGCCTAAGAAAAAACAGGTTGGTACCTTATTATGGTTCAAATAAAATGATTTTAGTATCAGAAAATAAATGCGAGCTACAAAGGAATGCAACAGTACACAACGGAGCTGGTGCTTGCTGTGAGGCCTGCCAAGTTGTCCTCACCACAGCAGACTCAAAAATAAGCTTCAGGGCTTCCCTGGTGGCGCAGTGGTTGAGAATCTGCCTGCCAATGCAGGGGACACGGGTTCGAGCCCTGGTCTGGGAAGATCCCACATGCCACGGAGCAACTGGGCCCGTGAGCCACAATTACTGAGCCTGCACGTCTGGAGCCTGTGCTCCGCAACAAGAGAGGCCGCGATGGTGAGAGGCCCGCGCACCGCGATGAAGAGTGGTCCCCACTTGCCGCAACTAGAGAAAGCCCTCACACAGAAACGAAGACTCAACACAGTCATAAATAAATAAATAAAAGAACGTGAATTTCTTTAAAAAAAAAAAAAGCAAACTGGGCTATTCATTAAAAAAAAAAAAAAAAAAAAATAAGCTTCACAGAGGAGGGAGTCTCCATTCCTGTGAGGTCCACAGTCAGTCTTCTCTACATGAGCATTCGTGGAGCTTGTGAGCCTGGGAAAAGAGAGCCACATGATCTTGGTTGGCTATTTCTCCGTGATTTTGTGCTGTTCTACTTCACTGTTGCTCTAACTCAGCCATAGATGTGATATGTGGCCTCCAGGAAAGGGCAGAAAGTCTGCTTTCTCAGCACTGGCCTTGGATGACTGACTTGTAACCTAGAAAAGAAAGGTGGGTTAGGGAAGGCAGATGGAATGAGAAGTAACAATGCTTCTCCAAGTTCTTTTTTTTATACAGGTGTCTATTAACATGCCAAACAGCAGTGCCACAGCTGCTTCTCTTGTGGCTTACAGCTAAGTGTTGATGAGGAATAGCATGGTGCAGGAAAACAATTCCGTGTGTATGATCCCTTCAGCTTTTGAAAGGTGCTTATCTCAAAATAACATAACTGGCAGCAGAACAAGGAGGTCTGAATCCCTAAGGAAAAGTTGCTTGGTATGTCTGGGAAGTTGTTATGATATAGAAGGAAAAAGCGCCCACATTCCCCCTACTTTTTTTTTTTTTACAAATCTTGAATTCATTTCCTAGCTATAAGACCTTGGTCAAGTCACTTAAACTTCATGAACCTCAGTTTCCAATGTGTAAAATGGGAATAAGATTACTTACTTTTCCAGGTTGTTGTAACATTTGATAGATGCTGATAATTATTGTTGCCTTCTTGTACTAGATAACATCAGTACCAAATAATCAGCTCTTGAGGACTCTCTGCATTGTATGTGGGAGTAGCTGTTGATTGTTTTATCAAGTGCTTCTATAGCAGAGCAAGCTAACTGTTTCCCATGGACCTGGAAATACAGCACTGATTATTGTCCTAATGAAAGTTTAACTCTTGCAAGATGAGAGTTACCTGAGTAGATGTTACACATAAATACATCATGAATCCTGGTAATCTTTGTAACTCACTCTCAGTACCCTTCTTTGAAGCTGTATAATCTTCAGACAAGTTTCCAGGTGAACCTCCTGGGATCCATCATCCTCTGGGTACTAGGTACTCTAGAGGTATTTCAGAATGAGCCTTCTCTTGGTTCCCAACCTTGGGAGTTCCCGGGTGAAATCTGAAACTGGCCGCATACACAGAGGGTAAGGAAAGAGGGAGGAAAGAGGAGACCACTCCAGATTGGCAGGGGGAAGCTTTAATAAGCACGGAAACTAATACACGAGGCTTGTGTTGGTGGCTACAAGATGAGATTTCCACATCTGCTGCCAAAACCTTACGAGTCTGTACAGAAGCCTTAGCTGAGTTCAGCCACACATTTAGTCCAGGTGGTCTCAACTCATTGCTCTCTCAAGGCTGCATCCTTGAAAACAGCTCAGCTGTGAGAAAGACAGGCAGAACATTCCAAAGATGGAGAAGGGATGAATAACCTCTGTTGCCCGGGTCCCTCTAGCCAGTCAAGCTGCAGTCACGTCCTCTCCATGACCTCCTCCAACACCCTCCCATCCCACGCAGCCAAACCATTAACTAAAAATAATAGGGAAATAAATAGATCATTGTGAATATTTGTCTTTTAAATGTAACAATAGGAAAAAATATATATTAAAATTACTACCTTTCCTTCTTATCTTCTTTGGTCTAATGTTTATATGCCTCTGTTAGGAAAATTCTAGAAATAATTAAACCCACCTAGCACTGAGCCCTAATGAATGGTGCTCTTGACTACAGGTATAGTATAATAGAATTTTCTGCAGTGATGGACTGTTCTAATATCCGTGCTGTCCCGTTTGGTAGCTACTAGCCATATGTAACTGGTGTCTACTGTATTGGACAGTATGGATCTGGGCTGTAGATAAGGTTTGCCTTAAAGATTGAAAACCTAAAGCAAAGAAAGACTATTGACACTGGGAAAGAATTCATGTATTGCTTCTATTTTTATCTATTAAATTGCTCTGGTCCTCAAGGTTTTACAGACAAAACATGGTTATTATTGATTACAATTGCCACATTTTTGAGCAGTAATATCCTAAGCAGGATCATATCATTTTGCCATTTTTGCAAGATTTGACATCAATACTCATTTGAATTTGACACCAAACTCATTAGAATTAAGTTTCATTTTCACTTTCATATGAGAGTGTTCCCTGTTAGAAGTAAGTTATACTTAAATTCCTGGGTCCAAGAGACTGAATTGGAAAGATAGTTATACATTCTTAGCTTTACCCTTTCTCCTTTCCTTATTACACCACAACTGCCACTGTTGTTTCCTAAACCATAACTCACTATCTTAATATTTTCTTAAGCTGACACATATATAGTATTGTACTTACTAGGTCAGGCACCATTTTAGGACAAATGCCTTACCTACCCATCTTCACATTGTAAAAGAGAACATACAAAAATGCACTGAAATTTTTATTGATATGTAAAATGTATTTTTTGCTACAACTGAGGAAACTGGCTATTAAGGTGATACCTGTGAGCTGGAGCATTAGACTGAGTATCTCATGCAGTACAGGTGGAGCAAAGTACAACCTGACATGAACAGGATATTAGAGACGTGCCAAAGCATCAGGGTGGCACCAAGGAAAGGTGGTGGGTAATCTGAAGCATACAAGAAAATACAATAGAGCATACTCAGGGTAGTAAATAATTTTACTTAAACAGTTACATGGTTCCCAAGGGTTAATTAATGACTACTGGGTTTACTATGGATGCTTTTGCAAGAGACACTGTTATACTGTTGCAGAGCTGTGATTATTGATGTCACTTATGTTTTATTGGAGTACTTTAATATTTTGACCTCTTGAGCATATCCACTAAAATACAAACATTTACAAATGTGTGTACACAGATATGGAGAAAAAACTAGTGGTTACCAGTGAGGAGAGGGCAGGGGGGGAGGGGCAAAGTAGAGGGAAGGGATTAAGAGACACAGACTACTATGTATCAAATAAATGAACAATAAAGATATGCTGTACAGCACAGGAAAATATAGCCATTATTTTGTAATAGCTTTAAATGGAGTATAATCTAAAAAAATATTGAATCACTATGTTGCACACCCAAAACTAATATAATATATTATAAATGAACTAATATATTATAATCAGCTATACTTCGATTTTTTAAATGTTTGTACAAAAAATGCATGCAAATTCTTACTCTATAGTGTCTGTATTCTCTCCAAAGAGTCATTCTGTGAGCAATTCTTTTTTTTTTTTTATACAGCAGGTTCTTATTAGTCATCAATTTTATACACATCAGTGTATATATGTCAATCCCAATCGCCCAATTCATCACACCACCATCCCCCCGCCCCCCATGGCTTTCCCCCTTGGTGTCCAAACGTTTGTTCTCTACATCTGTGTCTCAACTTCTGCCCTGCAAACCGGTTCATCTGTACCATTTTTCTAGGTGCCACATACATGCATTAATATGTGATATTTGTTTTTCTCTTTCTGACTTACTTCACTCTGTATGACAGTCTCTAGATCCATCCACGTCTCAACAAATGACCCAATTTCGTTCTTTTTATGACTGAGTAACATTCCATTGTATATATGTACCACATCTTCTTTATCCATTCATCTGTCGATGGGCATTTAGGTTGCTTCCATGACCTGGCTATTGTAAACAGTGCTGCAATGAACATTGGGGTGCATGTGCCTTTTTGAATTATGGTTTTCTCTGGGTATATGCCCAGTAGTGGGATTGCTGGGTCATATGGTAATTCTATTTTTAGTTTTTTAAGGAACCTCCATACTGTTCTCCATAGTGGCTGTATCAATTTACATTCTCACCAACAGTGCAAGAGGGTTCCCTTTTCTCCACACCCTCTCCAGCATTTGTTGTTTGTAGATTTCCTGATGATGCTCATTCTAACTGGTGTGAGGTGATACCTCATTGTAGTTTTGATTTGCATTTCTCTAATAATTAGTGATGTTGAGCAGCTTTTCATGTGCTTCTTGGCAATCTATATGTCTTCTTTGGAGAAATGTCGATTTAGGTTTTCTGCCCATTTTTCGATTGGGTTGTTTGTTTCTTTAGTATTGAGCTGCATGAGCTGTTTATATATTTTGGAGATTAATCCTTTGTCCATTGATTCATTTGCAAATATCTTCTCCCATTCCGAGGGTTGTCTTTTCATTTTGTTTATGGTTTCCTTTGCTGTGCAAAAGCTTTGAAGTTTCATTAGGTCCCATTTGTTTATTTTTGTTTTTATTCCCATTATTCTAGGAGGTGGATCAAAAAAGATCTTGCTGTGATTTATATCAAAGAGTGTTCTTCCTATGTTTTCCTCTAAGAGTTTTATAGTGTCCAGTCTTACATTTAGGTCTCGAATCCATTTTGAGTTTATTTTTGTGTACGGTGTTAGGGAGTGTTCTAATTTCATTTACATGTACCTGTCCCAGCACCACTTACTGAAGAGACTGTCTTTTCTCCATTGTATATCCTTGCCTCCTTTGTCATAGATTAGTTGACCATAGGTGTGTGGGTTTATCTCTGGGTTTTCTATCTTGTTCCATTGATCTATGTTTCCGTTTTTGTGCCAGTACCATATTGTCTTGATTACTGTAGCTTTGTAGTATAGTCTGAAATCAGGGAGTCTGATTCCTCCTGCTCTGTTTTTTTTCCTCAAGACTGCTTTGGCTATTCGGGGTCTTTTGTGTCTCCATACAAATTTTAAGATTTTTTGTTCTAGTTCTGTAAAAACTGCCATTGGTAATTTGATAGGGATTGCATTGAATCTGAAGATTGCTTTGGGTAGTATAGTCATTTTCACAATATTGATTCTTCCAATCCAAGAACATGGTATATCTCTCCATCTTTAATTTATTTCATCAGTGTCTTATTGTTTTCTGCATACATGTTTTTGGTCTCCCTAGGTAGGTATATTCCTAGGTATTTTATTCTTTTTGTTGCAATGGTAGATGGGAGTTTTCCCTTAATTTCTCTTTCAGATTTTTCATCATTAGTGTATAGGAATGCAAGAGATTTCTGTGCATTAATTTTGTATCCTGCAACTTTACCAAATTCATTGATTAGCTCTAGTAGTTTTCTGGTGGCATCTTTAGCATTCTCGATGTATAGTATCATGTCATCTGCAAACAGTGACAGTTTTACTTCTTCTTTTCCAATTTGTATTCCTTTTATTTCTTTTTCTTCTCTGATTGCCGTGGCTTGGACTTCCAAAACTGTGTTGAGTAATAGTGGTGAGAGTGGACATCCTTGTCTCATTCTTGATCTTAGAGGAAATGTTTTCAGCTTTTCACCATTGAGAATGATGTTCGCTGTGGGTTTGTCATATATGGCCTTTATTATGTTGAGGTAGGTTCCCTCTATGCCCACTTTCTGGAGGGTTTTTATCATAAATGCGTGTTGAATTTTGTCAAAAGCTTTTTCTGCATCTATTGAGATGATCATATGGTTTTTATTCTTTAATTTGTTAATATGGTGTATCACATTGATTGATTTGCATATATTGAAGAATCCTTGCATCCCTAGGATAAATCCCACTTGATCATGGTGTATGATCCTTTTAATGTGTTGTTGGAATCTGTTTGCTAGTATTTAGTTGAGGATTTTTGCATCTATATTCATCAGTGATATTGGTCTGTAATTTTCTTTTTTTGTAGTATATTTCTCTGGTTTTGGTATCAGGGTGATGGTGGCCTCATAGAATGAGTTTGGGAGTTTTCCTTCCTCCGCAATTTTTTGGAACAATTTTAGAAGGATGGGTGTTATCTCTTCTCTAAATGTTTGATAGAATTCACCTGTGAAGCCATCTGGTCCTGGACTTTTATTTGTTGGAAGATATTTAATCTCAGTTTCAATTTCATTACTTGTGATTGGTCTGTTCATATTTTCTATTTCTTCCTGGATCAGGCTTGGAAGGTTATACCTTTCTAAGAATTTGTCCATTCCTTCCATGTTGTCCATTTTATTGGCATAGATTTGCTTGTGGTAGTCTCTCAGGATGCTTTGTATTTCTGCAGTGTCTGTTGTAACTTCTCCTTTTTCATTTCTAGTTTTATTGACTTGAGTCCTCTCCCTCTTTTTCTTGATGAATCTGGCTAATGGTTTATCAATTTTGTTTATCTTCTCAAAGAACCAGCTTTTAGTTTTATTGATTTCTGCTATTGTTTTCTTTGTTTCTATTTCATTTATTTCTGCTCTGATCTTTATGATTTCTTTCCTTCTGTTAACTTTAGGTTTTGTTTGCTCTTCTTTCTCTAGTTCCTTTAGGTTTAAGCTTAGATTGTGTATTTGAGATTTTTCTTGTTTCTTGAGGTACGCTTGTATAGCTATAAACTTCCCTCTTAGAACTGCTTTTGCTGCCTCCCATAGGTTTTGGATTGTCCTGTTTTCATTGTCATTTGTCCCTAGGTATTTTTTGATTTCCTCTTTGATTTCTTCAGTGATCTCTTGCTTATTTAGTAACGTATTGTTTAGCCTCCATGTGTTTGTGTTTTTCACGTTTTTTTCCCTGTAATTCATTTCTAATCTCATAGCATTGTGGTCAGAAAAGATGCTTGATATGACTTCAATTTTCTTAAATTTACTAAGGCTTGGTTTGTGACCCAAGATGTGATCTATCCTGGGGAATGTTCCATGCGCACTTGAGAAGAAAATGTAATCTGCTGTTTTTGGATGGAATGTATATGAATATCAATTAAATCTATCTGGTCTATTGTGTCATTTAAAGCTTCTGTTTCCTTATTTATTTTCATTTTGGATGATCTGTCCATTGGTGTAAGTGAGGTGTTATAAAATCCCCCACTATTATTGTTACTGTCGATTTCCTCTTTTATAGCTGTTAACAGTTGCCTTATGTATTGAGGTGCTCCTATGTTGGGTGCATATATATTTATAATTGTTATATCTTCCTCTTGGATTGGTCCCTTGATCATTATGTAGTGTCCTTCCTTGTCTCTTGTAACATTCTTTATTTTAATGTCTATTTTATCTGATATGAGTATTGCTCCTCCAGCTTTCTTTTGATTACCATTTGCATGGAGTATCTTTTTCTATGCCCTCACTTTCAGTCTGTATGTGTCCCTAGGTCTGAAGTGGGTCTCTTGTAGACAGCATATATATGAGTCTTGTTTTTGTATCCATTCAGCAAGGCTGTGTCTTTTGGTTGGAGCATTTAATCCATTCATGTTTAAGGTAATTATGGATATGTATGTTCCTATGACCATTTTCTTAATTGTTTTGGGTTTGTTTTTGTAGGTCTTTTTCTTCTCTTGTGTTTCCCACTTAGAGAAGTTCCTTTAGCATTTGTTGTAGAGCTGGTTTGGTGGTGCTGAATTCTCTTAGCTTTTGCTTGTCTGTAAAGCTTTTGATTTCTCCATCGAATCTGAATGAGATCCTTGCCGGGTAGAGTAATCTCGGTTGTAGGTTCTTCCCTTTCATCACTTTAAGTATATTATGCCTCTCCCTTCTGGCCTGTAGAGTTTCTGCTGAGAAATCAGCTGTTAACCTTTTGGGAGTTCCCTTGTATGTTATTTATTGTTTTTCCCTTGCTGCTTTCAATAATTTTTCTTTGTCTTTAATTTTTGCTGGTTTGATTATTATGTGTCTCAGCATGTTTCTCCTTGGGTTTATCCTGTATGGGACTCACTGCGTTTCCTCAACTTGGGTGGCTATTTCCTTTCCCATGTTAGGGAAGTTTTCGACTATAATCTCTTCAAATATTTTCTCTGGTCCTTTCTCTCTCTCTTCTCCTTCTGGGACCCCTATAATGCGAATGTTGTTGCGTTTAATGTTGTCCCAGAGATCTTTTAGGCTGTCTTCATTTCTTTTCATTCTTTTTTCTTTATTCTGTTCCGCAGCAGTGAATTTCACCATTCTGTCTTCCTGGTCACTTATCCGTTCTTCTGCCTCAGTTATTCTGCTATTGATTCCTTCTAGTGTAGTTTTCATTTCAGTTATTGTATTGTTCATCTCTGTTTGTTTGTTCTTTAATTATTCTAGGTCTTTGTTAAACATTTCTTGTATCTTCTCGATCTTTGCCTCCATTCTTTTTCCGAGGTCCTGAATCATCTTCACTATCATTATTCTGAATTCTTTTTCTGGAAGGTTGCCTATCTCCACTTCATTTAGTTGTTTTTCTGGGGTTTTATCTTGTTCCTTCATCTGGTACACAGTCATCTGCCTTTTCATCTTTTCTATCTTTCTGTGTATGTGGTTTTTGTTCCACAGGCTGCAGGATTGTAGTTCTTCTTGCTTCTGCTGTCTGCCCTCTGGTGGATGAGGCTATCTAAGAGGCTTGTGTAAGTTTCCTGATGGGAGGGACTGGTGGTGGGTAGAGCTGACTGTTGCCCTGGTGGGAAGAGCTCAGTAAAACTTTAATCCACTTGACTGCTGATGGGTGGGGCTGGGTTCCCTCCCTGTTGGTCGTTTGGCCTGAGGCAACCCAACACTGGAGCCTACCCGGGTTATTTGATGGGGCTAATGACAGACTCTGGGAGGGCTCACACCAAGGAGTACTTCCCAGAACTTCTGCTGCCAGTGTCTTTGTCCCCGCAGTGCACCACAGCCACCCCCCACCTCTACAGGAGACCTTCCAACTCTAGCAGGTAGGTCTGGTTCAGTCTCCCCTGGGGTCACTGCTCCTTCCCTTGGGTCCTGATGTGCACACTGCTTTGTGTGTGCCCTCCAAGAGTGGAGTCTCTGTTTCCCCCAGTCCTGTCAAAGTCCTGCTATCAAATCCCACTAGGCTTCAAAGTCTGATTCTCTAGGAATTCCTCCTCCCATTGCCAGACCCCCAGGTTGGGAAGCCTGACGTAGGGCTCAGAACCTTCACTCCAGTGGGTGGACTTCTGTGGTATAAGCATTCTCCAGTCTGTGAGTCACCTACCCAGCAGTTATGGGATTTGATTTTACTGTGATTGCTCCCCTCCTACCATCTCATTGTGGTTTCTCCTTTGTCTTTGGATGTGGGGTGTCTTTTTTGGTGAGTTACAGTGTCTTCCTGTTAACGATTGTCCAGCAGCTAGTTGTGATTCTGGTGTTCTCACAAGAGGGCATGTCCTTCTACTCCGCCATCTTGGTTCCTCCCTGTGTGAGCTATTCTTTTCATCATTCCTTCCAAGAAAAAAAAAAATCCATTCTCAACCACCCCAGATCATTCCCAGAACTGTACTTCTCATTTCTCATCCAAAACAAGTCAGCCAGCAGCTGGGCCAGTACCAGTTTCTCAGTCAATACTGAGTAAAAAGACATATTGGAGGCCCCTTAGTAGAAAGAAAAGGAACTCTGTATTCCCATCATGACTCTTTCCATGGTGTTGCCAAAAGAGTATGAACCAGTGGGGCTGGGAGCACCATTTCTCCATAAAGATACACGGGCCAAAAATCCACAAAGGGAGGATATTACAAATATCTCTGTGGGTATTAAGATGACTGTGTGTGTTATCCTGCAAGAAGGAGAGCAAGTGACAAAGGCTGCAGGATAACCATGCCCAGATATACTCCCTCCCAGTGACCTGCTTCCCCAGATAGGAGAGATATCTGTCCTCACAGAACTACACAGAAGGAGTTCGAGGAGTAATTATCAGGCATTGGATTAGGGGTTTTGAAGATAAAAGAGTTGCACCCTCTGTTGGTTTCTCATTTGTCCTAGTTATTAAATTATTGCCTCTTTTTCCTAATGCACCCTTGAATACTGTTTTTTTTTTTTTTGAAGTATAGTTAATGTACAATATTATATTAGTTTCAATTATACAGCATAGTAATTTGATATCTTTATAGATTATACACCATTTAAAGTTTTATAAAATATTGGCTATATTCCCTGTGCTGTACAATATATCCTTGTAGTTTATTTATTTTATACATAGTAGTTTGTATCTCTTAAACCCCTATCCCTATCTTGCTCCTCCTCCCTTCCCTCTCCCCACTGTTAACCATTAATTTGTTCTCTATATCTGTGACACTGTTTCTGTTATATTTATTCCTTTTAAAAAATTTTTTTAAATTCCACATATAAGTGGTAATACAGAGTATTTGTCTGACTTTCTCTGTCTGACTTATTCTCTGTCTGACTTATTTCACTAAGCATAATACCCTCTAGGTCTATCCATGTTGTTGCAAATGGCACAATTTCATTCCTTTTTATAGCTGAGTAATATTCTATTGTATATCTATACCACATCTTCTTTATCCATTCATCCATCAATGGACACTTAGGTTGCTTCCATATTTTTGTTATTGCAAATAATTCTGTTATAAACATTGGGGATTGGGGTGCATGTATCTTTTCAAATTAGTATTTTTGTTTTCTTTGGAGATATACCCAGAAGTGGTATTGCTGGGTCATATGGTAGTTCTAGTTTTAGTTTTTTGAGGAACCTCCATAGTGTTTTCCATAGTGACTACACCAATTTACATTCCCACCATCAGTATACTAATGTTCCCTTTTCTCCACACCCCTCCAACATTTGTTATTTGTGGTCTTTTTGATGATAGACATTCTGACTGGTGTGAGGTGATATCTCATTGTGGTTTTGATTTGCATTTCTCTGATGATTAGTGATGTTGAGCATCTTTTCATGTGCCCCTTGGCCATCTGTATTTCCTCTTTGAAAAATGTCTATTCAGCTCTTCTATCCATTTTTAATGAGGTTGTTTGGTTTTTTGTTTTGTTTTTTTTTTTTTTGATGTTGAGTTGTATGAACTGTTTATATATGTAGAATATTAACCCTTTATAGGTCATATCATTTGCAAATATTTTCTCCTATTCAGTAGATTGTCTTTTCATTTTGTTGATGGTTTCCTTTGCTTTGCAAAAGCTTTTAAGTTTAATTAAGTCCCATTTGTTTATTTTTGCCTTTGTTACTTTTGCCCTAGGAGACTGATCCAAAAAAATAATGCTACAATTTATGTCAAAGAGTGTTCTGCCTATTTTTTCTTCTGGGAGTATTATGGTTCCCAGTCTTACATTTAGGTCTTTAATGCATTTTGAGTTTATTTTTATATGTGGTGTGAGAAAATGTTCTAATTTCATTCTTTTACATGTAGTTGTCCAGTTTGAATACTCCAGTTTTGATGCTGGAGCTGAGACTCAGATAACCATGTTTCTGCTTTGCCTGCTGATGCCCTGTTAGACTCTGCCTACAGGGAGTGCTGGAGGGAGACTGCAATGCTGGAGGAGCAGAAGACATGCTGCTTTCAGCTTGCTCCCTGTGGGTTCCTGGGGCCTTCCTGTTACCATTAGAGTCACTTCGGAAATGTTCTCCATTAGCAGCAGTTCCCAGTAGCAGCTGAATCTGTCTGGGTTTTTCCAAATTTACAGGAACAGCTTCACCAGGCTTCCTGTCTGTCCAGAGAAAAGAGCACCAGATGAGCTGGAGATCTGGAACTCAGGTCCATAGGGCCCCTCTTCTAAGTTTTTAAGTCTTAATAATTGCAACCTCTTTGTTCCTTCAGCCCTAGGGGCTGTAGCTTCTTCTTGCAGTTGTCATTTCCATGACACCTAAGTTTTCTTTTTATTCCTTTAGCTACCTATTAACAACATTACATTAGTTACCATTCTTTATATTAAGTTCTCTCTGTTCAAATAACTGTGGTTTCTGTCTCTTGACTGGTATACTTATGAAGTGGTTATTACAATGAACAAATAGAGACATAGGGTGTACCAAAAGTTATTGACACATTTTTTGGAGCTACAAACCTGGTGATTCTGCTAAGCCATGCAGTGCCTGTGAGTCACCAGCAATGGCAGTGCCTGAAGAAGTTCATGGTAAAATGCGGTCAAGTCAAAAAGTCTGGCAAAACTTCCCAAGCCACACACTATTTGAGTTGTCTGGTTAGTTGCCTCTCTGCTGGGCAGAGGCTCTATGAGGGCAGTGATAGTGTCTGTCCATTCATGGTTTCATTCTCAGTGCTTGTGTGTATTTGCTTAATAAATGAATGGATGAAAAACACAGTGCAGTTTTAGGTGACAGCAAATTTAACAAGTCCAAGGAAAGTCAACAATGAAAGTCTGAAAATCAGACTAAAGTGGAAAATAATCTCTTTAAAAATGTAAAGGTGGACCCTCCATAGTCTCTTTTCTGTCTCAAAAAATTTTGCTTCTCTGTTTCCAGGCATCTTTGTGGGTCCTTTAGGTCCTTGGTTCTTGTCGCATTATTAATTACCTCAAAACATCATTCAACTGTAGCAGTCTTGGCAATCTTATTATCTCAGAGGGACAAGGAGCAAAGATTAGTTGTTTCATCATTTAAGTAATGAGAATTTTACACTACTCTAAAGAGATTTATGAGAGTAATTAGTCTAAGCAGGAGTTTCCAGCATGAGTGTTATTAGGTGTAATAATTAACCCTAGTGGGGTGAGGTACTGACTAGCAACTTAACAATCATTGAGGATGACATGAAATTTCAGTTTCAGGCATTTGTAAATACATATAAGTGTGCACTAGTAATACTTATTTAATAAAACACTAAATTTAGTTATAAAATTATCAATATAAAACATGATGTACCAGCAAACTTTATGTATCTAATCATTAGCTTATTTTTTCATGTTCTTATAATATTAAAAACTTGTCAAAAAATTATGGTGTGGCATGATACACTAGCAGAGCACTGGTCTTGGAGTTTGCCCCCAGCTCTGCCTTTTACTGGGTCTGTGACTCTGACTAAGTCATTTAACCTTCTAAATCTCAGGTTGATTCAGCTGTAAAACAAAGAGGAGAACTGGATATTGAAGACCCCTTCCAGCTCTGGGCATCTATAGCTACTAAAGACACAGACATTGCTTAAATCAGGCAGCAATATTTAGTGCCTAGGCCATCAGGGTTATGAACCGAGCTCCTGATCCCTAAAGAGAAAGTGAAATTAGAATTTAAGTGCCTGCTATGTGCTATAATTTTTCCATATGTGATCTTATTTATACTCCTTCAAGTAGGAATGATGTTCCTATTACATAAATGAGGATACTCAGGAAATTTAAAGAACTTGCATAGCAGGTAAGAGTTTGAGTCAAACTGAAGATGTTCAAATATCAGTTCTATTACCTACTGCGTGATATCTGTGAATGGGGATAATCATAGTTTCTACCTTAAGATCACTGAAAAAAAAAAAACCTCAACAAATGCGAGCATGCATCCAAATTTCTTAGCAAAATATCTGGCCCAGAATAAACATTCTATAAATGGTAACTATTACTATCATCTATTGTGAATAATTTTAATGTCATAACTATAAAATGTCAGTCAAGTTTAGAACTTATGTCATTTTGATTATAAACCCCACATAGACTCAATTATACCATCTTGATAAACTCTGAGAACTTGGAAAAGTTTTCTTAAATTACTATGCATCTTTCTACCCTATTTTAAAATACAACTAATACTTTACGCTTTAATCATTTTATAGTCATTGGATTTATCGTTAGTTAAAAAACACAAGCAAATCTCTCCATGCTACTTCATATTCCATTAAATCAGATTCTATAATTGATAAAATACTTTTCAGACATAATAAGGTTAGCACTTTAAAAGATATTTTAAAATAAATCTAGATCTAGAACAGAACTAAAATTTAATTTTAGTTCTTTGGTTTAATTTAACAAAACCTTTGGTAATACCATAGAAATGACAGGACTTAATCATTTGGCAGGGGAGGAGTCTAGTGAGCAGCTGCTGAGTGTTAGGCATTGTGTCATCACTTATATTCAATTTCCAAGTCATTTGCCTTAATCTTTCTTATTGTAGATTCCTCATCTAAGCCACAAAATACAGAAAATTATTGGAGTCCTTATTTCCATTTTCCCAAAGGTGGTACATAATTAGTACTGCAGCAGATTGTATTTATTGTATTTTCCAGGGATGGAAAATATATCCTATCCTACATATTTTCCTTACAATGTGACATTAACATTCCTCTATTAAAAGATAAGATTTACATTCCCTCCTCTTGAATCTAAATGGGTCTGTATTGACAACAGATGTGGTGTTATGTGACTTCCAAGGCTAAGTCATAGAACCATTCTTCAGACTTCTCCAACTAATTTCCTAGTCCTCATGGAAGCCCGCCCTTGGAACTCAATCACCATGTGTTGAGGAAGCCATGCAACCATGGAAAGATTGTGTGTATGTGTTCTGGCCACAGTCTCAGCTGAGATTGCAGCTGAGATCCCAGCCAACAGCCAGCATTGAGCACCGGATATGTGAAGCCTTAGGAAGATCCAGCCTCCAAACTTTGAGCTACTCCAGCTGACTCTGAGTGGAGCAGGGACAGGTTGTTTCCACTGAGTACTGCTCCACTGCAGATTTGTGAGTGAAATGCATGTCTCTGTTTTAAGTCACCAAGTGTTCAATTGGTTTATCCTGCAACAATGATAATCAGAAGAAATACCTTTCAAGAGGCATTGAAATACATATAATGGATACCTTAAGGCAGTAGAACTCATTTTTCATTCAAAAGTAGTGGAGTAAACCTTAGACAAATGATGATTCTGATTGAACACATACTTTCCTTTTGCAGTGGTCTTACCCTTCATACAGATATTCATAGAGCTATGAGTATAAAAGGTATAAACTAATACTATGAGAGGGGAATACATTCTGAAATTGATTTAAGTTAAAAAAAAAACTTTAGAAAAAATTGGATTTTCAAAAAATATTAGAGACTCCCAACATTTTGTCATCTTCTAAAGAAAAGACAGAATGGTAGGATACATGGAAGCTGCTGGGAATTTACCAAATAAATTTCTACAAGATTTAGCTGACCCCTGATGTGGAAGAGTCCAGCAAGAAATGTGCTCTGCTGCTACCTGATATGATCTTTTTTTCCCAACACTCTATTGTGAATTTTCAACAAACCAACCCTCTATCAGGTATTTACACCTATTTGTTTTTCCTGTTCTCACAGTAGGAACAACTTTAATATGGAGATTTTTTCCTGATTTTTTCCCTCCTTCTTTTCATTTTAATCAGCATTAATCCTAGGCAAAATTCTTCACCCATTTCCAATCCCCATGCTCCATTTAATACATGCCATTCCCCTTGGTGCCGTCTTCTGCATCTCAGCTGATCTCCCAAGTCCTTCAGTTGTGTTTTTTCCCTGGACTGCTTACACCGGTCCAAAAGATTTAGCCTAGGTCTGCCTTCCAAGTCCTATCATCAATGCTCCAGAGCATTCTCTTTGCAGTATCTAAAATGTTTAGGCTTTGTTGAGTTTCAGGGAGACCTAAGACCCCTAAGAGACTCACTGTGCTCTCACTAGGGGCTAGAACTACGAATTACGAAGTTGGTTAAAAGGTAAACAATAAAAGAAAAAGCTATGTGAATGGTGTCGACTGAAAAAAATGCACAACATGAGAGTTGTGAGTTAAGTTTTATTTGGGGCAAAATGAGGACTATAGCCCAGGAGACAGTATTTCAGATAGCTCTGAGAAACTGCTCCAAAGAGGTAGGGAGGAAGGTCAGTATATATGTGATTTTGGTGAAAGGGGAGTACATGCAATCAAGCACATATTTTTTGCAAAAAATTGCTGCTAGTCTCATGAAGGTTACTGCTAGTCATGAAGAGCAGACGTCACCATGAAGGATTTTAGTGTTTTTCTAGATATGAAGAGATGCAAGAGTTGGGCTTATAAAATCTTCTCCTGAAAATATCTATCTGAGGGCCTGTTCTGCCAGTTTCCCCAGAGCACAGAGGGCCTCATTCCTGATCTCCACCCTGAAAGCCTTTCACAGAGTGGTGAAGGTCAGCAGCTGCATCAGCTCATGATTTGGTCCTTGTAGAGGGAGATGGCATGTACCAGTTTGTAGTTGGCAGTGGTATCTAGCAATCACTTGACACACATCCTTCCTTTCCCCTTCTGATGACAATCACAAACATCACTAGCCAGTTATGATATCATTTTCTGCTAAGCCCTGATCTCCCCTAAACATACTTCTTAAAACAGTACTCAGGCAGCCATGACCAACTGCCTAGAAAGAGAAGAGAGGAGAAACCTACTTGCCAACTTAAACATGTAGCCACTAAAAAGCCATCATATATCAATGTTTCTCCAAGAAAGTTTTGGAATGGCACAGCCAACCCAGTAAAAACAGTAAACTAGTTGAGGCTTCTTTTTAATATGCGTATCTTGCTTTTTAATTGTTTTGTGGCCTCCCACATGTGCAGAGTTCTCCTACTATTAGCATCCATCAAGCCCCAAAGTAGGTCCCACAAAAGAAATAGGGAGGTGAAGAAAAGAGGAAAAAAATCAGCATTTAATCTCTATAACTAAATTCTAACCCAATAAAATGACATTTTCATGCACGCTTTAAGAGTAACTTAAGAAATTATGGTTGGAATCCTCTCACATCTTATTAAAACCCTGGGTGATAATAGGGTACCTTGTGGTTAGTGAAATATTTTGGTCTGTGAGGGCGAAAATGCTCCCTGAACCCTAATTCTGCTTGTTTCTGATTAAGGGTATTACTTAAACATGCCTGCAGAAAAAAATGTAAATATGGAGTTTTTATCACTCTCCATGACTTTATTTCTGTGTGCCTTTATTTGTAATGAATTTCATTAAACAGAATATTCCCATAATGATTGCAGTCCAAAATGCAATTTACAATCCCTTTTAAGAGAGCTTCTTGTCCTTAGTGACCTTCAATAGATAAATTTGCAATCCCCTTCAGTAGGCATGTGTGTAGCTGCTTTTAGTTTGGTTATTTCATATCAGGTAGAATTGCCTACCCTTCCCCATCCCCAGTGTCTGATTAAAGTTACTCCATGGAGGAGAAAGAGAATTTATAATGTGAGCAATATCATCAGGAATTGATCTATCATCACCTGGAAACACTGGGCTCTGAATAATTGATCACTAGCCAGACCTGGAAAACATAGTTATGACGTTGAGTTAGATGGGCCATTCTGAGAGTAAAATAATAAACTTTCTGTAAGACACCTCCTACGTAGACACCAGCTCTGTCAATTGCAAAGTAAGCAGGTTCATCTGCCCTAATTAATTTGGGAACAAAATGTAGACGGCACATCCCAAATGGTAATAGTCTGAACAAATTCAGCAGCTGCTTTTGTTTACAGGTTGTGTACACAAAATCAGATGGAAAGATTTTTAAAAGAACAGTAAATGGCAATCCGCATGGATAATGAATTGGATTAATGTAGCAATTAAAGCTTATTAGAATGACGCATTACCCTTAGAGAGAACCTGACAATGATGTAAAAGCTGAGGATCTGCTTTCAAAAACTGAGGTTTAACAAAGGAAATTTAAATTCTCAAGAGGTTATAAAGTCCATTGTGAATATGAATGGCCATTCAAGACAAGACGGTTGAGGTTTAAGAAGTAAGCTTAGCAGAGTAAAAGATTTAGAGCAAGGATAATTAAATATTATTCATCTGGAATATAGGTTTCCCTTAAACGAAGGGTGCCAAGTTTTCTGCTGATAAAAATATATCTGGGGGGCTAATACTTTCTTCTTAACATGAAAGAGAAACTTGTGAATTATAAATATTTTACCAGAAATGAAAAAAATAAAGGAAAATGGAAGTGCAACAAGGAAGGGTGATAATGTGTAAATGATTTTACATATGTAAAATGAGACACTGAGAGGTGAAGAAAGGATAACAGCAAAGTTAATAAACCTCATTCTTAGGAGGTGGCTGACATTATTCAATCGCATTATACAGATTATAACCAAAACAAAGTGGAACGTGTTCCTGAAATTTTTCTATTGTTCACCGGCTCAGAATTTGGGGGTCAGGAGGAAGCTACTCCAGAGAGAATGGCATATAGTTCCTCAAGTTGTACTATTACAACTTGTCAGAATTTCATTATGGAGTTTCCTTCTCTGCTGGAAGTTATTGCTCCTGTATCTGGTATACTCTGAATGGTACACAAACATGAAACAGTTTTATTTTTCTCTAATGACCATCCCCACAAGTGCTGTGTTGAATTTTTTTCTTGGCATGGTGGTAGATTTCCCAATAATGCCTTATGTGGAAACCATCAACTTCCAATTTACTCAATTTAATTTAGGTTTAATTTAAAATTCCACTGAATCAAACTTTCCCCCATGTGTCCAGACACATGGTTTGAGGAACCTGACCTGGTAATGGGGTGTGGGTCTGCTTTTTAATTCTTCCTTTCTGACCTTTACCTTGAAGTGAAAGAAGGATTTTGGTCTACTCTGGAAACACCTCTTTCATCCTCTCTTAAAGGATTTTGGAAATTCTCAACACTAGCTTCTCATTAGCATCACCAGGGACCTTTGAAAAAATATCCATACCAGGGCTCATCCTTGGTCTCATACATAATTTTAAAGGTGATTAAAAGGGGGGAGCACGTGTCCACCATTTCAAAAGCTACTGGTTTTGTCCTCTATATTCGTTTCGACTGGTTTTGGTTTTCATGGTAGCATTGACTGACTGTTGATATCCTCTTGGTGACAGCATTCAAATGGCATGGCTAGGGAAAGGGGTGGGTATGGAAAGAGTATTTCAGCAGACCTCCCTGTTATATACAGAAAAGTATAAGATTTGACTCCAGCCTGACCTCTTTCAAACTTCTCCTTCTCCTGATTCCTCCAGAGCACAATTATTGACCTTTTGTTGCTGGGATCTTCTTGCCCCAAGGCTAACTCTCTTGAATGGCAAAATGACTCTTCATCAGCTACATTCTATAGTGTCTAGTTGAGCCTCAAGTATCCTGTGTACACACAAAATGGTGAGTTGGTAAGCAGATAGCCCCACTGCTGCCCTTACTCCTTCCTCTGACAACTTTCTCTAAGTCTCTTTTCCCACTGCTCAAATAGCACCAGGGTGCCTGTCAGCATAGCCTCTATAGCTTACACAGATGAACCAGTGATGAGATACCATGCTCTGCTTTCTGGGGTATCCCAATCTTTACAGCTGATTGAGTCAATGCTATCTTCAATTTGCTAGAGGTGGAATAGGGAGTTCACGCCATTCTGACTTCAAAGCTCAAGATCTTTCCACTAGGAATTAATGGAGGTAAAAGGAAATGGAGAACACAGAACATAGGAAGTGAGATGGTGGGAATACTCAGGTTAGCAACCCCATTTGGAAGCCAACTCCAGACATAACCCTGCCATGATACAATCTGAAGGACTTGGTGTTTCTCTACAATTTACCCTGAGTAGTTCCATTCTCTTGTGTTGAATGAAAACATGGCCCAACACAATATTCTCAAGCATAGCAACAATAAATAATTTAGGCATAACACAAAAAAAGAAACAAAAATTCACTGTCTACACAATTACTGTACTTGATAAAGAAAGAAAGGGCATAGTTCCCTTCTCAGATGCACAGGTAGTGTAATTGGCATGTCCATTGGGGGAACTTTAACATGTACGATTTTTAAAGCTTCACAAAGCTATTAATCAAGTATAATGTCACAGTGACAGATTCATTTGAATTTGTTTTAAGATAGAAGAAAACTTCAATAAGTTGATTATGAGAAAATTCATTTACACTGATAAGAAAATTTTACCTGTGCAACTTAGCACTGTATTCTAAAATGTGTCCTAATATACAGACCTGCGAAGGACGTTTACCCAAATCTCCTCAGGGACGTAGCAATGCTTTTAACTCAGGTAATCACCTAGATGTCCTGATGATCTATGAGAAGTCAGGGATTTCACTGTGAGGATGGCACAGATATAGGCAATCAAAAATTTAAGAAATACGTATCAAAACAACAAGTAGAATCTCACAAATTAGAACAATTTTCTTTATAAAAATTAGTGAGGACACTTCTGCTTCCAGTAACAGTGGGCTAGACTATTTAAGCCAACTTTCCCAGCAAAAACACCTGGAAAATATGGAGAAAATATTTTTAAGTTTTTAATACATTGAGAATAACAAAGAGATAAAAATGACAGTGACAAATTAGGAAAAAGAAGGAAGCAGGGAGAGGAAAACTCTGCAATGAAGACTGCTTTTCCCACAGAGGTGACTGTCGATTCTGGAAGAAGTGGCTGAGAGGATGAGAAACTAAGTGATGCCTGTGATGGTCAAACAGAGCATGATGAAAATTTGGAATCCCAGTCCACTATGCAGGAAGGACTCTGGTATACTTCTCAGGCTTTAGCTTGGGATCCAGAAGGTTACCACCTAGAAATAATGGAAAATCATATGTCTCTGCTGTGACTAAAGCCTGGTTTGAATTATTTCAAATCCCTGAAATTGTATTAAGGTGACTCACGTTCACATGTACTCCTACTACCTGACCAAAACAAATGTAAATCCTACGTAGAGGAAGATAATATCATCCAGAACCTCAAATTATTTCTATAAATTTCCATGCATAATGAACGGTATTTTATCAATATCAAATCACGCAAAGAGATAAGATATTGTAAACAAAAACAAGAGAAATAATAAACAGCAGAAACACATCAGTGGCTCCAAATAGTGGGTACTAAGCATAGCTTTTAAAACAACTATGCCTTCAAGGAAATGAAAAAAAAAAAATGAGAATTGGGAAAATAAATCAGGAATTATTTTAAAAAAAGAATCAAATGGATGTTTTTGAACTAAAAAAATGCAATAACTGAAATTAAGAATACAATGGATGGCTTTAAAAACAACTTAGACATGGCTAAATAGAGATTTAATGAACTGGAATATGAGTCAGATGTAAATATCCCAAATATTAAGTACAGAATTACAGAGAGATTAGTGAGTGAAAATGCAGAAAGTACACAAGAGATATAGGGGATACAGTTAAGTCTAACCTTAAGGTGCTTGGAGTTCTAGATAGACAGGAGAGAATGAGCATAGCAATATTTAATGTGATGCTGAGAATTCTCCAAACTGACAAAAGTCATCAAATCACAGATTCAAGAAGCACTTCTAACCCTAAGCAGGATAAACATAAGTGGGATAAACACACCAAGGCGCATCATGGTAAAAACAACTGAAACTCAAAAATAGAAACATAATTTGTAAAACAGTCATGGTAAAAACATAAATTAGCATCAAAGAAACAATAAACTCATCCCTAGGAAACCATATTAAAAATACACTGTCAGAAAGATATATCTTATGCACAAGGTTATTCACTGTGACATTATTTCTGATATCAAACAACTGAGAATAAAACACAAATGTCTATCAATAGAGGACTAATTGAATAAAGCACAGCACCTGCACAAAATACTGCCCTGGGACGTTCAGTCATTGTGTGCTTCTCAATATTATGTAACGCAAAGTACACAGCACAACCTATGAAATATTCTTGCCAAAAATAGTTGACCCTAAATCTTACTGAGCCTTTAGAGTTAACTTCCAATTTATAAGCTATAGGGGGCTACAGGAACAAATAAATGACACTTCAAGAAAACAGACTAATCCAGAATATGGGACATTCTCCAGGACAATAAATTCAGCTCTTCAACAGGGCAATGGCATGAAACAAAAAAAGGTGGTAAGAGGGAATTAAAAACATAACTACCAAATGATGTATGGGATTTTCTCCCTAACTGGAATAAACTGATTATAAAAAGCCACCTTTAAGTCAATCGGGGAAATCTAAATAACGACTAAGCAATCAATGATACAAAGAAATTGTGGCATTGTGCTTATGTAGGAAAATAATTGTGTTTTTAGAAATGCATCCTAAAATATTCACGGCTAAAATGACATGAGATCTGGGATTTGCAACAAAACTACAAAAGGGAAAAGGTAAAGCAAATGTGGCAAAATCTTGATCTTGATAATCATTGGATATAGATTATGGCTTTATGGGATTTCCTTATAATCTTCTTTCATTTATTTTTTAACAGTTTCACAGTAAATTTTTTAAGTGAATTTGTTTCCCAGAGGAAGGACCTCAGAGTGTCATAACAATTAGATATTCATTCAGGCATGAATTCTTATTGCCGATACTCATACATCTTGTATGTCAGCCTCTGCTCTAGGGCACAGAGGCCAACAAGGCTGGCCCAGGCCCTCGACTTCACAAGCTTACAGTTTTATAGGAGTGGAGATGAGTGGGCAGGGAATAACAGAGGAGCATAAAGAGTGCAGTGGTTGGCATGTTCAGGATGCTTTGGGAGAACACAGTAGGGAACGCCTAGCCCAGAACCAGGGTGGGCATGGGGTCGGGATAACCTTCTCAGGGTGTCACCTACGTTGAGACATGAAAGATGAGTAGAAGTTAGCCAAGGAGGTAAATGGATTCTTTCTAATCATAGGCCAAGAGAAACTCAGTCCAGATACAAGGGACACAAAGAAGGCCTCACCTAGTCTTTTGTCACCAAGGCCACTTTGCAATACAAAAGGTGGGTTCTGCCCCTACTCACTCTGCACAGTGATTCTACTTGTTCATGTGCAAGTGAACCCCTCTAATCTGGAGCACCTGCCCTCGAGACTTGTAAGGTGGTCTCCTATTTGAAGCCAATACTCTGCTTAAATGTACAAACAGCATGTCTTTCACTGAACCAGTTTCAGCTACTCTGAAAGAATACTGTCTCTAAGTGACCTCCGTGGGGCCATCCATTTGAATGTTGCCCACCCCACAGAGTTTATACTTTGAGTACACATTTCCTGAACATACGCCCCACCTTTGATTATAATCTGCCTAACCAGTTCCACATGATGTGCTAACAAACCAACAAACACAAGCTTCATTTTCTTTATGCAGTTTTGATCTTAGCCACAATCCCCTGGTAAAGGCACTGACAGCCCTGTTTTACGAATGAGGAAATGATAGGGAGACAATTGTTCAGGAAGATCAAATAACTTGTCAGAAATAATGACCTGGGATTTTTGTGAGTGAATTCAGTTATCCACCTCCCTCCACCAACACCCTCAAATGCATCCCCTTAGCTTAGGGTTATACTTGAAATGGCAGTTGAAGAAGAAATTGGGTTTGTAGTTTCTAATATTAGATACAGTATTATGATGAGAGGCTGGTAATTCTCAACTAGTTGGAGATCGACTGTTGCAACAGATCTGGAAGTACTGGTTGAAATAAAATGTCATCATGATCAGGCACATGACATTTTCAGAGAACTGTAGTGAACAAATTGCAGCTTCTACTGAACTTATGTTAATTTTCATCATAAAAATATGCTCTGTGAGTTCATAATCCAAATTTTTAGGAATCGTATAATATGTGAGAATGTCACCCTTCCTTTCTATCTCACCTTCGGCCATCCCTTATGTCTATCTCATTACTGGCCCTTGACTGGACTTGAATCTCCATCATGGTCCATGAATGCATAGAATACCAGCCTAGATAGAGATATACCCGATTCTCAAGAGTAGAGACAATGGCAAAAATGATTATGTGGTTTAAATAAATATAGCAACAGTAATGCCACCACAATCTATTCCCATGGTGAAAGTAATTAAGCACCCCAGTTCAGACATCTCCTGCTCTCCAAAACTTACCAGATCAGCAAGGAATCACATATTCTAACTGAGCCACCTAGATTATTGTCAAATGCATCTACGCTTGTTTAACCTGTGATGCTGGGAAGAAGGCAGGGTCAAGAATGTTCCATTGAAGCAAAACAAACTTGCTCCTGGTTTTCTTTAGCAGCCTAATTCTGATGCAGTGAAGCCTGAAATATGTGGCTTTTTTGTTTTATTTAACACGTGGAAGGGAAGGAGGTGAGGCAATGGGTGAAATAAGTGAACAGGATTGTGAGGCACAAAGCACCAGTTATATAATAAATCATTGGGATGTAATATACAGCACAAGGAATAGGTCAATAATATTGGAATAACTTTGTATGGGGACAGATGGTAACTAGACTTATCACAGTGATCATAATGTATGCAAATGTCAAATCCTTATGTAGTGACCTGAAACTAACATAATATTATACATCAACTATATTTCAATTAAACATTTTTAATTAAATTAAATTAAAATAAAATGCAGGAACACTCTTCAAATCAGAGTGCTGGTATGCTACACTAACAACAGCTTCTACATCAGGGTAAAACTAGAATATTCTTTATCAATAAGCTAACAGTGAAGAGAAGTTAACATTTATTGAATGCTTACTGCATGTACGTTATCTCTCATGCCTCAAATCAATCTTATCAAGTAGGTTCCTATTATCTCCATTTTTACAGACTGAGAAACTAAGGCTTAAGAAGGTTAAGTAACTTGTTTAAGCTACTAGGTAGCAGAGTCTGGCTTCAAATTCAGGTGTTTATTGGACTCCAGAAACTGAGTGCTAAACAAAAATGTCACACAGATCCTATCTGTAGTATTTAAGGAAGGCCTTGTCTCTCTCTTTCATTTAGTACAGGAGACCCAGTAAATAGCTTAAACACTAGGAGTTCATTATCCCCCTCCACAAGATATCAGGTGCCAGAATAATCCAAGGGCTCATTCTGAGGCTCTGCAATGCCATCTGGGACCTGGGTTCCCTCCATCTTTCTGCTTTGCCATCATGAGTCAGTAGCTCCATTAGAGTTGCCAGATGACGGGTGCAGCTGATACTCTCCTCACACACAGTGTCTTCCAGAGGCTGAAAGAGGTAGGAGGAGGGTCTCTCCACACACTCTCATTTTTACAGGAAGGAAAGTCCTTTCCAGGAGTTTCTCAGGAGAGTTTTCTTGCTGTCTAATTGGCCAGGGTGTAGTCACAGCCCACCCTTAAACTAATGACTGTCTCTGATAATGACTTTGCCATGATTGGCTTCGTCTTATCAAAATTTATCCCCTTGAGGGCTGGGGAGAAGCCCCATGAAGCAGAAGAAAATTGGAGTCTTTAAACAAGGTGGTTTGTAGTGCCAGGAGGCAAAGAGAGCTGTTGGGCATTTAACAATAGCTCACCACTTTCCACTCCTTTGGCCACCTGATACCCATAAGTGCCATTTTTTATGCTAAAAATAACAGCCTCACACTTACCACTCATTCTTACATTTCCTAAAGGAAATAAACCTCAAGGATCATCCAGTATCTGGCTCCAAGTGTTGGACATCTGGGTGATGCACACTTTTCTTCACTGGGCCCATGTTTGCAACCCTATGGTTAAAAGACAAGTTATCTGCCCATAACTTGAAAATGTACACTGGAAGAAACGGAGGAAGATAACTGCCATAGCAACGTACATGTGGACAAGGTGGAAGGAGAGGCAAAGCAGAGAGGTGCGAACTCATTCCTACTCACCTGAATAAGAACAATGAAGATTCTGCTCAAGCGACCCAGTTAGCCCCCAGGACAGCCAGTCTGGAAGCCTGGCTTCTGCCCTCTGGGAGGACGCCCTTGACCATTGTCCTCAGTAGACTTACTTCTGCCCCCTAGAGGGACAGCCCTCATCCCCTATCCTCCATAGACCTGGTTTTGCCCCCAGGGAGGGTCTCCCTTGTCCTTTGTCCTCCACAAAACTGGTTCTGCTTTCTGGGTGGTTCATCCTCCCTGACTACATCTGAGATGGACAATATGAAACAACTTTTCCGAAGTACGCACAGATTTAGCCACCTACTTCATGTTGGTTCAGGTGCAGAGGCCTGCAATTTCCCTTCGGGGTTAATGATTCATAGGCTGTTCTGTTGCAAGTTTTCCTTAGCAACACAGTGATGCACGAACTTGTAGACACTTCCAGTCATTTTCACAGGTTAGTAACCACAGATAAAATGTTTGATTCGACATGGTCTCTAATTCTGGAATTTTTGTTTCCCACCCACTGTCCTTTGACCTCTGCACTCTGCCCTTCTCCCTCTCTCTTAGTTCAGTGGCCCCTACCTTAAGACTTTTGAGAAGTATAGTCTTTGTTGGAGAAGCTGCCACTTTTATTCAATCTTTGCAGACAGCCTTGCCTCTCTTTCACTTAGGAATAATTAATAATGGGGGATATTTGCAAGTGGCCTGAGGCACCAAACTTACTAATTTTATCTTCTGATAAGTCTCCTGTTTCCCTGCTGCTTTATAAACTAGCTTTAGCTTAGGGGGCAGAAACTGACTTTTCCAGCACTGCAAGACTTCAAATTAAAAGACTCTCAGTCAATTCAGTTTTCAGCCTATAGGCATTTTTTAGCAAAGCCTGTTTCCTTTCTCTTTGTCCTCACAGGGGCCACATTCAGATAATTTGTCTCTTTCTTGTAGAACCTTAGTGAAGGAGTCTATAGACAGTCAATAAAACCCCATGCACTGAATTTTTCCTTCCATTTCTTCCAAATTAGATCAGAATGAAGTCTGCAGCCCAAGAAACAACTGGTAGTTAGATCAAGTATTTTGAGACTGTGTAACAGGTATCTCCAACTTCCCAGATGGGAGTGCTACAGCCATCACTGTCTTCCATTCAGTCTACCTCACTTTGCAAGTTCTGTATTTTATGGTCTGCTCCTTATAGCATTCCAGAACAAAATTTGTATCATATATTTGCCCTAAGCTTTAAATAACAGGGTGTCTAATTAAAATTAATTTAAATTATATGAAGACTATTATCTCAACAAATCCAGAGACAAGATATTTCAAAGGTTATTGTAATCATTAGTAACGTTCTCAAGAACCCATGTTTCTTCCATCTTTCTTCTCTATCATCCTCAGTGTGCTGGCTACTCTGCTTATGCTAGAATTTGGCTTTAGGAGTTCCAAGTATTATCTCCCCACATGGCTTCATCCACAAGCAAAGAAAAAAAAAAGAAGCATTGAAGAATTTCTCTTTTCAATCAAAGTGAAAGTCTTTCCCAAAATATTTACCATTTTATCATATTGACCAGAGTGACATCTCACATCTGTGCCTGTCAAGTGAATGGAATTATAGTCACTGGTTTGATCAAATCAACATTCATCCACTTGAACTGAGGAAAGGCCCATAATGCTGAAGAATCTTTGAGTTAAAAATGCAGGAGGGGTGGTCGTTGGATAGGTAACCATATTTTCTAATACCCTAAGCTCTTATTTTAGAACAATGTTCCTCCAAGTGCAGTCCAGAGATCTAATTCATATCCTTATGTCATCTATGCAGAACACTGTTCTTGGTAGATTCTTAGTGGAGTTTAATTACTGTCATATTCAGAAACTGATGAATTTTTTTCCTTCTTTTGTTTTTTCTCTTCTTTTCTATTTTTCTTTCCAGAAAAAGTCATCTAATTATTTTATTACTTCCTGTAGGATTAATCACTTCTCTCTGTGCACAATAAATGCCATTTTAAAGAATTGTGTTAATCCCTCTTCTATGAATTTTATTCCCTGAAAATCACTAAGAGGAAATGTAATTAAAAACAAAGAAACAAAGAAAACTAGAAGGAAAAAATAGAAATGAGAAATCAGTTTCTTGTTTTATTTTTATGAGGAAATCATTTTCTCTGGACTCCCCTTGATGAAAATTGAAGTAGAATCTAGATGGGGAGTGAAATAGAGGTAATAACATTATGAAATTTGGTAATTTTTAAATGTTAGTCATTTGATGGCCACATAGAACATTCTTCTCCAAGAATGTTCAAAGCTAACTTATTTCCTACTTCACTTGACACCCAGACCTGTGAAAGTTCCTCATCCATTGTGGATGACTGATTTCATGTCATGGGGCAGAATGATAATAAGATCAAATAATAAGTGCTAATATAGTGCTTACCATGACCAAGCACTGTTTCAAGAGCTTTATTTATGTTAACTCATTTAATCCTCATTCAGATAATTTGAGGCACATATCCTCATTTATGTCGTAAGCCTTGTTTTACAGGCAGGGGAACTGAGGCAAATTAATGACTTGCTCCCTTATAAGTAATGAGATGGGTTTTGAACTCAAAGTCTGGCTGCAGAGACTGTTCTTGAAACCACAGTGCTGTTAACATCTCTCAGCCAACACCACAAACTATTGTCCTGTGAACACCTGGTGGCTTGTGTTGAGTTCTTAAAATTTTGTAATTAGTGTAAGGTATCTGAAAATGGATAGAATACATTTTTAAATTTTGAATTCCAGCCTTTGTTGAAAATAATCAGAAAACTTGTGCTGGCAATATTAGGCCAGGAACACCCCATGGCAACCAATAGCTGGAAGTGAGTAGAAACTGTCCCCTTCTGATGGGTCATTCTCTTGTTTGTTACAGTTTCTCTCACCTCTATTGCTTCTTGACATGGAGACTGAGAGATCATGCTATTTCTTTTATTATAGTAAAGGAAAGAACCCACAGCTCTAAGAGAGACCGTGTGGTATAATGGTTAAGTACTTTGATTCTGGAGCCAGATTGCTTGAATTTAAATTCCAGATACAACATTTATTAGTTGTACAATCCTGAAAACTTACTTAACCTCTCTGTGCCTCAGTTTCCATTTCCTAATGTGTAAGATGGAAAGAATAAAATCCACTCAAAAATTTAAATGAGTTAATATGTGTAAAGTAAACACTATACATATTCATATAAAGTAAATATACACATATAACAGTTTCTGGCACATAGTTAGTACCATGCATTCATTTTCCCATCAGAAGTAAGAAAATGAAAGATGAACGGAGAGTACCCTGAGCTTCATGGAAAATGAAAGAGAGCATATTGCTTCAGATAACTGAGGAATCTTCTTATGTGATCTTCAATATGCAAACAAGGCTAGTAACGTGACATAGGTGGATTGGATCTCATCCCACTGCATGATCCCAGTTTAATTTCTTAAAGCAGGGAGAGGGAGGAGTTTCCCCCATCAATCTCCAAGATTTCCCTGTTGAAGAAGCATTATTTCAATCCTGTTTTTACGTCCGTGGAGCCTGAGGCTCAGATTGCCCAAAGATTCCACCTAACGTAATACAGACCTGTGATGGCAGAGCCAGGACTTGTAACCAGGCCACTTGCTCCAAAGACCAGGGTTCCTCCCACCGAACTTCCCGATCTCAAGTCCTACCACCTCCCTGGTATGTATTATAAGATAAATTTAATGCATTTAAAATCATGTTTGGTGCTTTCTGTGTCAGTGAAAATCTGGTTCACTTGTAAGTGGAAAAGCCAGGATACTTTGAGCTATTTTGTTCCTGGATCCATTCTTATGTCAGTAATTAAGGGGAATTGATCTTTTTGGAGGATAAACTTTACTCTGCCTTCACATGTTATTTTTCAACTTTATCCAAAAGTTTGAAAGGTGCCTGGTTATGCCAATTTCTACATGTGGATGCTGTAGACTCTATTTTGAGGGAGGTCACAGGTCCATCTTCTCACACCTGGAATCTACACAAAATGGGTAAAATGGCATGTTTTTAGTGGCTCAAACACTACCATTCCTGATTAGGATATTTTTGCTTGTTATTTTATCCCCAACTCATCTTATTTGAAACATTATCATTCTCATTGGGGGAAAATGTCAGGATATCTAATGCATCCTCACAGCATATACATTTTCCAGGAAAAATATTTGGAGGAATAAACTCACAGAGTAAATAGCAAAGCCCTAACTTCTTGCATGATATTTAAGACCCTCCACAATCCAACACCAACATATGTCACGCTAAATGTCACATATACCTCATAGCGCCAGGCATGAGGTTTTCGCCACGTAGTTACTTGGGGCCTTTCTTTCTGGAATGTCCTCCCCTGAGCTACAACGCCACCACCATTATTGCTCCTCTGACTACATCTCAGACATTATGGACTCTAGGAAATATTTCAGGACGTTTCCTTCCCACTCTCACAGGGTGCATCCTTCCCTCATTTGTTCTGGCTTTTACTAATTACTCTTACAGTGTGAACCAATAATTATATCTCTTCCACTACATCATGAGATCCCTGAGGGTGGAGACTGTGTCTTTGGTTTCTGCTTCAAATTATTTTTATTTAATAATTTTAGTTTTTACTTTATAATCTTTACTTATCACACAAACATTCTTTCAAGATAAATTGAAAGACAGATCCCTTCAAATGCTTTCATATTGATTAATCAACTGTTTATTTCCCATTGGACTTTCTGGCTTCACTCCAAGTTTTTACTAATTTCACAATGTTCTGCACTGTTCATAGTACAGACAACCCACTAATAGCTGATATATGTTGAACTTGAACTATGGGCCAGGTGTTCTCTGAAGCACTAGTTTTTTCTCATTGATAATGAGATAAGAGCTCTGTATCATTATCCCCATGTCAAAAATAAGAGAACTGGAGTCCAGGTAGATTATATAATGTGCCGAGGTAAGTGGTGGGGTAGGAATTCAGATTCCAAAACTGTGTTTTCTCACCCACTACTCTACACAGCCTCTCAAAACAATCTTTGTAATCTGCCCCTTTTATGCCTGACATTGTGTCATCAACATTTGCCATATCATTATCCTTAAAAAAGGAAGTTTTACTTATATCATAACAATACAAACTATTTGAAAATCCAGGGACTTCCCTGGTGGTCCAGTGGTAAAGAATCCGCTTTCCAACGCAGGGGACGCGGGTATGGTCCCTGTTCGGGGAACTAAGATCCCACATGCCGCAGGGCAACTAAGCCCGCATGCCACAACTACTGAGCCTGCGTGCCTCAACTAGAGAGAAGCCCTCATGCTGCAACAAAGAGCCCACATGCTGCAACGAAGATCCTGCGTGCTGCAACTAAGAACAGACGCAGCAAAAACTAAAAAATAAATAAATAAATATTTTTTAAAAAAATCCAAAAGACTGTTCCAAAAAAAAAAAAGCAGTAATAAGGAATTTCTTATTCATTTCCTTCTCCCAGAACCTAACACAATGCTTTTTGCTTGAATTGTTGAATATGTTGATTTGATTTGATCAACTTCCTTAGACCTCTGCAGTAACGTACAGAATCCTTGCCTAACAGGAAGTATTCAATATTTTTCCAGAGAGACTGATGCTCCTCACGAGAGCAGGAAGCATGCTTACACAGCCTGGATGTCTCCTTTGTGCAACCACTACAGGACGTGGCCCATAAAGTGTGAGTAATACATGTTCTTCTCATTCACCCATCTGGTCGGATGAATCGGTGTTGGCAGAGACCCTGAAATTTTGGACTGATCACATCAAAACATTTGCACTGTAAACAAACAGCTTGTACCACTCTTACAAATTCTTTGAAATCACACTTATTTGTGGCCTTGGAGAAGTCTTCCACTGTCTCTTGCTACATCTTCCCTCTTCCTTAATGGCATCTAAGGTGACAAGGAGACATGAGGAGGGCTCCTGGTTTGCTGACAGTGCATTCAGTCAGGAGTGTGTTGCTAAAACCCAGCTTTATCAAGTTACAAGTAACAAGTAATTACCATGCAGCACATCACCTGGAGTACAATTATGCAAATTTGCATATGGCTCAGCTGCACAGTTTAGACAAATATTTATCATTGTCCTAAAGCCTGCCTTGCAAAGAGAAAACAGGCCAAGTGGTATTCTATCATTGCACATTCCCTATTTTTTAAACCACGAATGAACTAGGCTGTTTTTAATCTGGAACACTAAAACATTCTGGAGGAAATATCCTCGTATTAGTCTTTCATGGAGGAAGGAAGTTCTAAGGAAACTTTGATTAACCTTAAGACGAGACAATTCAGAGAAAACAAGAGAGCTGTTTTCAAATATGTGAAGGCCATCATGTAGAAGATGGAACAAACTTGACTTCTATTGTTCTGAAAGGCCATGTTGAAATACATAGATCAGAATTTCAGAATTACAAAGAGACAGGCCTCAACCCAATCTAAGGTGGAATTTAAAAATAACACAAAGGGGGCTTCACTGGTGGTGCAGTGGTTAAGAATCTTCCTGCCAATGCAGGGGACACAGGTTCGCACCCTGGTCCAGGAAGATCCCACATGCCACAGAGCAACTAAGCCCAGGCACCACAACTACCGAGCCCGCGTGCCACAACTGTTGAAGCTTGTGTGCCTAGAGCCTGTGTTCCACCACAAGAGAAGCCACTGCAATGAGAAGCCCATGCACCACAACAAAGAGTAGCCCCTGCTCGCCACAACTAGAGAAAGCCTGAGCACTGCAACAAAGACCCAATGCAGCCAAAAATAAATAAATAAATAAATTTATTTTTTAAAAAAAGAAAACAAAGGGGCTATTCTTGGAAACTTGGGCTTTTCTTACTGGTTCTGTACAAAAGGTTTATAGACATTGAATTTGCAGACTTTTTTTTTACCAAATAAATCAAACATCCAATTGAATATGTTGCTTTTAAAATTGTCACACTGAAGGGCTTCCCTGGTGGCACAGTGGTTAAGAATCTGCCTGCCAATGCAGGGGACACGGGTTTGAGCCCTGGTACGGGAAGATCCCACATGCCACGGAGCAACTAAGCCCATGCACCACAACTACTGAGCCTGCGCTCTAGAGCCCATGAGCTACAACTACTGAGCCCGCGTGCCACAACTACTGAAGCCCACGTGCCTAGAGCCTGTGCTCCACAACAAGAGAAGCCACTGCAACGAGAAGCCCACGCACCGCAACAAAGAGTGGCCCCCACTCGCCGCAACTAGAGAAAAGCCCTCACGCAGCAATGAAGACCCAATGCAGCCAAAAATAAATAAATTAATTAAATAAAAAATAAAAATAAATAAAATTGTCACACTGGAAAGTTACAAAATTGTTCCAGAGAGGCTGCCCTTGACCAGGAGAATATTAGAACACCCCTTTGAGCCTGTGGACCATTTTCTCCTGAAATGGTAGAATCATTTCTACCAAATCCTCCATAATTGATTCCTGAATTGGTCAAAAGGTATTCTGACCCATATCTCTCTTACAAATGAAGTGATCAGTGGAGGTGATGACATTTTTGAGGAATCAGAATGTCAAAATCAAAATCAAAGTGGTACTTTGATATTTGAGATGGAGCCATTTAGGAGATTTCTCTTGCTGAGAGGCCTCCAGAGGCCTCCTTAACCCTGCTAAATCCCTTGGGGAATAGAGGGTCAGCTATTAGCTGGAAGGAAAAAAATTCAGTATGTTCTTCTTTCATGACTCAAACAAAAACAGAACAAAAGAACATGGTGTCACATGCCAGAGATGCTCCATGAGCTCCCAGGAATAGAAAGAGGTGAAATGGGATAACTGGACCTGGGTTCAAACCATGGCTCTGCTACCACCAGCTGGTCACAGGGACACATGACATAACCTCCCTGAGACTGTTCCCTCACCTGTAAAATTAGAATGATGACAATACCTCAAAGAGTTTTTGTGAGAATTTAAATATATAAATCAGTATTCAAAAGAGTGCTAGGCCATATTAAGTTCTCAGCACACTGTAGCTGCAATTATTATTATCACCATTGTTAGTTATTTTTGTTTTCATTCTGAATCATCCTTCTCATTGCACTTTCTCACTTCATCCATTCTGCTTTGCATAATTTTGAAATTATTTTGTGTAAAATACATTTTAATTACTGTACCAATTTCCAGCCCCCTATAATCCTCTCTGAGGGACTTTGTTAAATTATGTGTGACAGCATTTTTATACACAACATGAAGGTTCAAAAACAAAGCTGTTTTTAAAACAAGTTTTACCGTCCAATTATACACAGACTATATACTGTTTGTCAGTATTACATAGTGTAAAAGCTAATACAAATTTATAGAGAATGTTTTAAAAATTTGGGACAAGATTCTTGGGTTTGCTGTGAACACAAGACCAAGAATGGGGACACTGGAGCAGACAGCCTGGGACAAAACCTCCTCACTTGCTTTCTAATATTGGGCAAGTTGCCTAACCTTTGCAAGCCTGATTGAGTAAAAACAGTTTACTCCTGAGTAAAAAGCACTTAGGAGAATGCCTGGCACATAGTGAGAGCTTAATGATTACTGTTGTTTGTGGTCCATTGTAGCAGAAACACAGGGTTCCAAATTACGGAACAAAAAGAATATTAAGAATAGTGGATGGCAGGTATGATTTCATAGAAAATAGTGGTATCCAAATTAGTTCATTAAAGTTCTCTGTCCTTGCTTAACTGTGAACTACAATCCAAAGAGACTGATAGGCATGCTAGAGAGATTATACATGTTACAGACATAAAGGGGATGAAGACCCTCTGACTTCACAGCCAAGTCATCAAAATCACTTTTCAGTATTCATTAGATATTATATTAAACATTGTTTGCAAATTGTATTTTTATGTCTGATGCATTGAAATTAGGTACATGTTTTCATAATATAAAAAAACTGGATTTGTGGTTACAGCAGAGAACAATATTAGACATTTATAAAGATGGAGAAAATGGTGAATCGATGAAAAGTCTCACATCCTGGGTTTAAACCCCACGTCTACTAGAAATTAGCTGTGCAACCTTGAGGTAGTAGTTTGTCTTCTGGGCCTCAGTTTCCCCAGCTGTTGAAAGAAAGAATAGACGTGCCAGTGTTCCCCAAGCTTTAGTCACTTGTAAGAACCTTATGATTATTGTCATATCCACGTACATATTTATCCTATACAACAATATCCTTGAAATCAAGGTTTCCTTGCACTATTTAAAACTTTTATAACGCATATTAAAGTAAAAATTTGTTAAAATTTAAAAAATAATTCCTCCTTGTACAAGCTAGAATCATACTGTGTACTCTTTGGGAAACATTAGACTAAATGATCACTGAGGTCCCTTACAATTCACAGATTCAGTCGCACTATGTCTGAAAAAAAGAAAATAAATAAATAAAGGATAGTGTGGAATAAACCATCTTTAGCTGTGCAATCTCTTCATGATTTTTAATTTTCAGTTAGAGGAGCCAGAACTAAGCAAACTGTTACTCCCAGTATGGAAGATTCCCTCTAATCTCAAAGTCAGTTCTTTGAACAGCATATAATAAAGACTATTAGATACAGCAAGAAAATTGAAACTACAGGACTATCAAGAGAACTGTGTCACATCCATCAGTCCAAATGAAGAGCAAGATAGCGTGACTCAATTTCAACCCGGAAAAGAGTCGAGGCATAGGTCATAGAGAAGGGTAGTAGTTTCCACAGTAAGAAGCGGGGAAGATGTAATGTGAGGACAAGGGGAAAACAAAATGTTTGTTCCTTTGCATTCTCCCACTTACTTTTTCCCAATTGTCATCTTTGTCACATAAAATTTACTGTCTCAAGTGAATCAGAACATCCTAGTTGGCTGTAAAATTTACTGTCTCAAGTGAATCAGAACATCCTTGTAAGTTGTTAATGACCTCCATAAATCAGGTAAATTAGCAATTTTTTTCTTACCATTTTTCTTCTTCAATGATTTTATGATCAATTTATGTTGCCTCTCATCTAAGGGAGAAAGTAAGGTCCCTGCCTTTTCTGTGCATGGAAAAGGCTGGTGGAAACTAAAGGGTTTGCCTCACCCAGTAGCTGCTTCTAAGCTTCCTAAACGTAAGGTTTTCTCTTGTCCAGGTTGAGAACGATCCACAGGATGTCAGAAGCCAGAGGGAGAAATGAACCTTCCATCTGAGGGCTGAGTCTAAGGTCATCTTCTTGTGTGAACTGTAAAGCTCAGCACGGTGGGATGTGTACGAAGCAGGTGAGAAGGAAGGGCTCTAACTGCCCTGACTGCCTGATTTGCTGAAGGGGCCGCAGACTCTTTTTCTCCCGTACAGCCTGTCTCTAACCACTGTTGAACAGGATCGTTGGACTCCCCATGAGTTACCCTATTAGACCTTTTGGAATATGTAAATTACTTATGGCAAGGGAATCATGGTGAAAAATGTCAACCTCCACCACAGTGTCACAGAAAATCCAGGGAAAAACTAAACTCACAGCTGGAAAGACAGATTTCATGGTTTCACTGCTCTCTACTCAGCTTCCTTTTCTTCTACAGCAGCAATGAACTATTCTTCCCCTCAAGAGAATTGCTTATTCTCAAACATAATATTTACTCTGTCTAACTTGTAGATTATCTGTTTGTAAGACACTGAAGACTTGTGGTTGTATTTTCCTGACTGTTTTCTTATCTAAAATTAGTGACCCCAAGTCCTCTATGATGGCATATAACGAGATAATACTTGTATCCTAGATTTCCAAGGGATCCCAATCGTTTTCCATATGTAGGGGTTCCCAACACTTTTGTGAGAGGTACATTTTATTTTCCGAAAGCCTTGAGGTACTCATGTGAGTGTACATTCCAAAGTACACATAGACGGTGGGTACATCTCAGAGAGACCACAGTGACAACTCCCAGTCTCCTCTCTCTGCTTCCTCTTCCCCCAGAAACATTGTCGAGCTCCCAGGGAGGAGAATTAGTCTACTGACTGTGGGCCCATCACATTTCACTCACCGATTACCTTCAGACAGAAGGCAGTGGATGCTTTTGTTTTATCAGTGGGGAAAATGAGTCACAGAGCAAGGAGAGAATTCTTCCCAAAACTCAAACCTCACATAGAAGTTGCTTCTTGCTCTTTGTAAGCCTCATGGCTCCCTCTGAACTAGTTCCCACCCTCTCATAAGTACCATGTAACTATCATTAGGGTTTAAGTGATACATCAAATTCCACATAACTCAAGAAACAAAAGGCTCCAACTAGGGAGAGAATAACATGATACAGATAACTTAATTGCCATAAGCACAGGAAACTAATCACCATTTTCTAAACAGGGCTTCCTGCACCATATGGCATTTTCCATATGCCACTGGTGCTATTTAAAAGGTCTGTCTCTTTCCCTCCTCTTTGTTTGTCAAGCTCCTGCTCACCCTTCAGGACCCAACTCAAGTGTTTTTGCAGTGAAACTTCTATCGATTTCCAGCTGGTTTCTACTGCCCTCTGTTGGTATAGCTACTGTAGCAGTTATGATACATGTGAGAACTCCATAATGCTGAGCATGTTCAAATTCTATCATCACTAGAGGCACACAGCAGACCCAAGACCTTATTGAGAAAATGTAATTCCACACTGACAAGCCTTTCAACTCATAGTAATCTAGCAGGAATAGGAAACAGATTGTGCAAACGTGCACAATTAGAAAACCAAATTATACGTCACATGGGATTTGTAAAGAGAATCATTGCCAATCACCGGCCTGCTTCTCAAACAAGATTATAATAAATGCAGCCACAGTGCTGGGGGAATAGACTGTAGAATGTACAATTGATATTAATTAGGAAAGGATGTAGTGTGCAGGGGTTTTATACCTGAAAATGATTTTGGAGACCACTTCCGTCTCTTTTACAGGCAGACCTCTCCCCTGCTTTGATAATTGAATGCAAACAACAGGTACTATTTTCTCCCTGTGAGTATACTAGTGTGTCACACTATTATGCTATCTTCAAATCACCACACAGAGGGGATTTATAAATTTATTTATTTATTTATTTATTTATTTATTTATTTATTTATTTATTTATTTATTTTTGGCTGTGTTGGGTCTTCGTTTCTGTGCGAAGGCTTTCTCTAGTTGCAGCGAGCGGGGGCCACTCTTCATCGCGGTGCACTGGCCTTTCACTATCGCGGCCCCTCCCGTTGCGGGGCACAGGCTCCAGACACGCAGGCTCAGTAGTTGTGGCTCACGGGCCCAGTTGCTCCGCGGCATGTGGGATCTTCCCAGACCAGGGCTCGAACCCGTGTCCCCTGCATTAGCAGGCAGATTCTCAACGACTGCGCCACCAGGGAAGCCCCAGAGGGACTTTTGAAGCCTGTTTTTTCCTAGCTTGTGGTTTGGCAGGCATGAGCTTATAACCTTAGGAAAGAGCAGGCTACCTTTATGAAAGTGTTGCTGTGTGTGGAATCACTAAGTAGGTGAACAGCATCCAGTAAAAGAGATAAGGTTTTATGTGACTTCAGAGAAGCAATGAAGTGTGACTCAAAGTAACAGGACTAAGTTATGAGAGGGCATGATCAGTGCCACCTGTGATGGATGACTGCCCCATGAGACCTTTAAGAAACACAGCAGGGCTATGAGAAACGCAGTGGAGGCATGAGCACCAAAGTGAAAGATGTAGCTTTCCCCCTCAAGCCCTCAGCATTAGGTCCTGCTGTGCTAATGTAGAGGCCGTAAAACCCAGGCTCTAACTGCTGTGGGGAGGATGGCTGTTAGCAGTCATCTCTCATACGTAGGTAACTACTTTTCTTCTCCCTTCATTGTCCTGCTGCTTCTGCGGAAGCTCAGGGTGGAGGCTTCCCATTGTGATGTACTGTGTTGTCCACTCTCCCCTCTCTGCACTGCCAAAGGCCACCCTCACTGTTCCAGATGAAAGATCTTTCTATAATCATGGTAATTGGTGAATCAATATTATCATTAGCCAGCACATAATCCCAGACAAATAAGCTTGATAACCCGCAGAGTCACAAAAATTGTGGGCTCTTTTAGTTCACACTATAAGAAGCTATCCTGCTATGTTTCTTTGAAAGGATTTTAAGATAATTTTCAAACAGCGCTGCAGACAGTTTTCAAAAACATGTAGGCTGCCAACATCCTTTTGAAGACAACTGTGAATGCAGCATCATATGGTGGAAAAAATTTATAGTCAGCAATCCCAGCTCAGCCTCTTATTAAATTTATGACTTTTAATTGCATTAGTAATGACTCAGGCCCTGGATTCCTCACCTATAAAACAGAAGTACTAATATCTATTTTCTAGGGCTATCGTGAAGGTCATATACATAGGTTTTTGGAACAAAATGAGCATGCAATAAGTAGTAGCTTTGAGCACAATTAATTTTATTATGATTATTACTTCCCTCTTCTTTCCCCAAATTTAGACTTACGTCTAACAAACCATGTTCTCTGTCACATCAGTCACAGCAGAGAGTGTTTGTAACAAGCAGTTCTGGAAATTCTCCTAAACTTAACTTTTAGTTAAATCTTCAAAATAATACCAAATTTCACATACTTTCCTCACAACTTAGATGGTAAAAAATAAACCCATAGATGGCAAGGTAGAGGAAGCTCACTGGAAGACATTGGAAAGTTCTGCTGGTGCCATCAAACAGAGACCCAAAACAGGGAACTGGAGCAAAAGCTGGGAAATCTTCTGGACTTTTCTCATATTATGATATAAGCAATATAGTAGAGACATTGTATCACCAAAAATTTGTGGTGTACTCACTGTGTGCCAGTTGTCATTCTAGGCACTGGAAATAAAGTAATAAACAGACTTAAGTTCTTGACATTATAGATCTTACCCTCCAGTTTAGGGAAGAGACTGAATAAATAAATGCATAGATCTGTGAAGATAAGTGCTACAAAGAGAAGCAAAGCAGTAAAATGGAGCAAGGAATTTCAGTGTTTGTTGGCAATCTGTATATCTTCTTTAGAGAAATGTCTGTTTAGGTCTTCTGCCCATTTTTGGATTGGGTTGTGTTTTTTTTTTTTTGATATTGAGCTGCATGAGCTGCTTGTAAATTTTGGAGGTTAATCCTTTGTCTTTTCCTTCATTGGCAAATATTTTCTCCCATGCTGAGGATTGTCTTTTTGTCTTGTTTATGGTTTCCTTTGCTGTGCAAAAGCTTTTAAGGTTCATTAGGTCCCATTTGTTTATTTTTGTGTTTTTTTTCCCATTTCTCTAGGAGGTGGGTCAAGAAGAATCTTGCTATGATTTATGTTATAGTGTGTTCTGCCTATGTTTTCCTCTAAGAATTTTAGAGTGTCTGACCTTACATTTAGATCTTTAATCCATTTTGAGTTTATTTTTGAGTTTGGTGTTAGGGAGTGTTCTAATTTCATTCTTTTACATGTAGCTGTCCACTTTTCCCAGCACGATTTATTGAAGAAGCTATCTTTTCTCCATTGTATATTCTTGCCCCCTTTATCAAAAATAAGCTGACCGTATGTGAGTGGGTTTATCTCTGGGGTTTCTATCCTGTTCCATTGATCTATATTTCTGTTTTGGTGCCAGTACCATACTGTCTTGATTACTGTAGCTGTGTAGTATAGTCTGATTTCAGCAGCCTGGTCTTCCAGCTCCGTTTTTCTTTCTCAAGATTGCTTTGGCAATTTGGGGTCTTTTGTGTTGCCATACAAATTGTGAAATTTTTTGTTCTAGTTCTGTGAAAAATGCCATTGGTAGTTTGATACAGATTGCCTTGAATCTGTAGATTACTCTGGGTACTATAGTCATTTTCACAATGTTGATTCTTCCAATCCAAGAATATGGTATATCTCTCCATATGTTTGTATCATTTTTAATTTCTTTCAGCAGTGTCTTATAGTTTTCTGCATACAGGTCTTTGTCTCCTTAGGTAAGTCTATTCCTAGACATTTTATTCTTTTTGTTGCAATGGTAAATGGGAGTGTTTCCTTAATTTCACTTTCAGATTTTTCATCATTAGTGTATAGGAATGCAAGAGATTCCTGTGCATTAATTTTGTATCCTGATACTTTACCAAATTCATTGATTAGCTCTAGTAGTTTTCTGGTAGCGTCTTTAGGATTCTCTGTGTATAATATCATGCCATCTGCAAACAGTGACAGCTTTACTTCTTCTTTTCCGATTTGGATTCCTTTTGTTTCTTTTTCCTCTCTGATTGTTGTGGCTGAAACTTCCAAAACTATGTGGAATAATAGTGGTGAGAGTGGGCAACCTTGTCTTGTTCCTGATCTTAGTGGAAATGGTTTCAGTTTTTCACCATTGAGAACGATGTTGGCTGTGGGTTTGTCATATATGGCCTTTATTATGTTGAGGTAAGTTCCCTCTATGCCTACTTTCTGGAGGGTTTTCATCATAAATGGGTATTGAATTTTGTCAAAAGCTTTTTCTGCATCTATTGAGATGATCATATGGTTTTTCTCCTTCAGTTTTTTACTATGGTGTATCTCTTGATTGATACGCATAAAGTGAAGAATCCTTGCAATCCTGGGATAAACCCCACTTGATCATGGTGTATGATCCTTTTAATGTGCTGTTGGATTCTGTTTGCTAGTATTTTGGTGAGGATTTTTGGATCTATATTCATCAGTGATATTGGCCTGTAGTTTTCTTTCTTTATGACATCTTTGTCTGGTTTTGGTATCAGGGTGATGGTGGCCTTGTAGAATGAGTTTGGGAGTGTTCCTTCCTCTGCTATATTTTGGAAGAGTTTGAGAAGGATAGTTGTTACCTCTTCTCTAAATGTTTGATAGAATTCTCCTATGAAGCCATCTGGTCCTGGGCTTTTGTTTGTTGGAAAAATTTTAATCACAGTTTCAATATCAGTGCTTGTGATTGGTCTGTTTGTATTTTCTATTTCTTCCTGGTTCAGGCTCAGAAGGTTGTGCTTTCCTAAGAATTTGTCCATTTCTTCCAGGCTGTCTATTTTATTTACATATAGTTAGTTGTAGTAATCGCTCATGATCCTTTGTATTTCTGTAGTGTCAGTTGTTAGTTCTCCTTTTTCATTGCTAATTCTGTCGTTTTGAGTCTTCTCCCTTTTTTTCTTGATGAGTCTGGCTAATGGTTTATCAATTTTGTTTATCTTCTTAAAGAAGAATTGACCTTTGCTATTGTTTCCTTCATTTCTTTTTCATATATTTCTGATCTGATCTTTATGACTTCTTTCCTCCTGCTAACTTTGGGGTTTTTTTGTTCTTCTTTCTCTAATTGCTTTAGCTGTAAGGTTAGGTTGTTTATTTGAGATGTTTCTTGTTTCTTGAGGTGGGATTGTATTGCCATAAACTTCCCTCTTAGAACTGCTTTGCTGCATCCCATAGGTTTTGGATCATCGTGTTTTCATTGTCATTTGTTTCTAGGTATTTTTTGATTTCCTCTTTGATTTCTTCAGTGATCTCTTGGTTATTAAGTAGTGTATTGTTTAGCCTCCATGTGTTTGTATTTTTTACAGAGTTTTTCCTGTAATTGATATCTAGTCTCATAGCATTGTGATTGGAAAAATACTTGACACGATTTTAATTTTCTTAAATTTAGCAATACTTGATTTGTGACCCAAGATATGATCTATTCTGGAGAATGTTCCATGAGCACTTGAGAAGAAAGTGCATTCTGCTGTTTTTGGATGGAATGTCCTATAAATATCAATTAAGTCCATCTTGTTTAATGTATCATTTAAAGCTTGTGGTTCCTTATTTATTTTCATTTTGGATGATTTGTCCATTGGTGAAAGTGGGGTGTTAAAGTCCCCTACTGTGATTGTGTTACTATCGATTTCCCCTTTGAAGGCTGTTAGCATTTGCCTTATGTATTGAGGTACTCCTATGTTGGGTGCATAAATATTTACAATTGTTACATCTTCTTCTTGGATTGATCCCTTGATCATTATGTAGTGTCCTTCTTTGTCTCTTGTAATAGTCTTTATTTTAAAGCCTCTTTTGTCTGATACGAGAATTGCTACTGCAGCTTTCTTTTGATTTCCATCTGCATGGAATATCTTTTTCCATCCCCTCACTTTCAGTCTGTATGTGTCCCTAGGTCTGAAGTGTGTCTCTTGTAGACAGCATGTATAAGGGTCTTGTTTGTGTATCCATTCAGCCAGTCTATGTCTTTGGTGGGAGCATTTAATCCACTTACATTTAAGGTAATTATCAATGTGTGTGTTCCTGTTCCCATTTTCTTAATTGTTTTAAGTTTGTTATTGTAGGTCTTTTCCTTCTGTTGTGTTTCCTGCCTAGAGAACTTCCTTTACCATTTGTAGTAAAGTTGGTTTTGTGGTGCTGATTTCTCTTAGCTTTTGCTTGTCTGTAATGATTTTAATTTCTCTGCCAAATCTGAATGAGATCCTTTCTGTGAAGAGTAATCTTGGTTGTAGTTTCTTCCCTTTCATCACTTTAAATATGTCCTGACACTCTCTTTTGGCTTGCAGAGTTTCTGTTGAAAGATCAGCTGTTAACCTTACAGGGATTCCCTTGTATGTTATTTGTTGTTTTTCCCTAGCTGCTTTTAATATTTTTTCTTTGTATTTAATTTTTGATAGCTTGATTAATATATGTCTTGGCATGTTTCTCCTTGGATTTATCCTGTATGGGACTCTCTGCACTTCTTGGACTTGATTGACTATTTCCTTTCCCATATTAGGGATGTTTTCAAATATAATCTCTTCAAATATTTTCTTAGTCCGTTTCTTTTTCTCTTCTTCTTCTGGGACCCCTATAATGAGAATGTTGTTGCGTTTAATGTTGTCCCAGAAGTCTCTGAGACTGTCCTCAATTCTTTTCATTCTTTTTCTTTATTCTGCTCTGCGGTAGTTATTTCCACTATTTTATCTTCCAGGTCACTTATCCGTTCTTTTGTCTCAGTTGTTCTGCTATTGATTCCTTCTAGAGAATTTTTAATTTCATTTATTGTGTTGTTCATCATTGTTTGTTTGCTCTTGAGTTCTTCTAGGTCTTTGTTAAACGTTTCTTTTATTTTCTCCATTGTATTTCCAAGATTTTGGATCATCTTTACAATCATTACTCTGAATTCTTTTTCAGGTAGACTGCCTATTTCCTCTTCATTTGTTTTCTCTGGTGGGTTTTTACCTTGCTCCTTCATCTGCTTTGTTTCTCTGTCTTCTCATTTTGCTTAACTTACTGTGTTTGGGGTCTCCTTTTTGCAGGCTGCAGGTTCATAGTTCTTGTTGTTTTTGGTGTCTGCCCTCAGTGGCTAAGGCCGGTTCAGTGGGTTGTGTAGGTTTCCTGGTGGAGGGGACTAGTGCCTGTGTTCTGGTGTATGAGGCTGGATCTTGTCTTTCTGGTGGGCAGGTCCATGTCCGGTGGTGTGTTTTAGGGTATCTTATTATGATTTTAGGCAGCTTCTCTGCTAATGGGTGGTGTTGTGTTTTGTCTTGCTAGTTTTTTTGCATAGGATGTCCAGCAATGTAGCTTGCTGATCGTTGAGTGGAGCTGGGTCTTATCGTTGAGATGGAGATCTCTGGGAGAGCTTTCACTGTTTGATATTATGGGGTGCCAGGAAGTCTCTGGTGGACCAATGTCCTGAACTCAGCTCTACCCCCTCAGAGGCAGAGGCCTGACACCTGGCCAGAGCACCAAGACCCTGTCAGCCCTTTGGCTCAGAAGAAAAGGGAGAAAAAGAAAGAAAGAAAAAATAAATAAATTAAATAAAATAAAGTTATTAAAATAAAAAATAAAGATAATTATTAAAAATTAAAACAATTAAAAGGTAATTTAAAAAGAAAAAAAAAGAAAGAAAGAAGAGAGCAACCAAACCAAAACAGCAAATCCACCAATGATAAAAAGAGCTAAAAACTATACTAAAAAAAATCCCACAAAAACACACACTCATACCAAGAAAATCCCCAAAACCAAACAGACAGACAGAACCCCAGGACAAATGGTAAAAGCAAAGCTATACAGACAAAATCACACAAAGAAGTATATACATCCACACTCGCAAAAAAAGAAAAAGGAAAAAAATATACATATCGTTGCTCCCAAAGTCTACTGCCTCAATTTTGGAATGCTTCATTGTCTATTCAGGTATTCCACAGATGCAGGGTACATCAAGTTAATTGTGGAGGTTTAATCCACCTCTCCTGAGGCTGCTGGGAGAGATTTCCCTTTCTCTTCTTTGTTCGCACAGCTCTTGCGGTTTAGCTTTGCATTTGTCCCGCCTCTGCATGTAGGTCGCCTGGGGGCATCTCTTCTTTGCTCAGACAAGACAGGGTTAAAGGAGCAGCTGATTAGGGAGCTCTGGCTCACTCAGGGCGGGGGGAGGGAGGGGTACGTAATGCAGGGCAAGCCTGCGATGACAGAGGCCAGCATGACGTTGCAACAGCCTGAGGCATGCTGTGTGTTCTCCCAGAGAAGTTGTCCCTGGATCACGGGACCCTGGCAATGGTGGGCTGCACAGGCCCTGGGAGTGGAGGTGTAGATAGTGACCTGTGCTTGCACACAGGCTTCTTGGTGGCTGCAGCAGTAGCCTTAATGTTTCATGTCCGTCTCTGGTGTCCGTGCTGATAGCCATGGCTCCCGCCCATCTCTGGAGCTGGTTTAGGCAGTGCTCTGAATCCCCTTTCCTCGTGCACCCCGAAAGAATGGTCTCTTGCCTCTTAGGCAGTTCCAGACTTTTTCCCGGACTCCCTCCTGGCTAGCTGTGGCGCACTAGCCCCCTTCAGGCTGTGTTCATGCAGCCAACCCCAGTCCTCTCCCTGGGGTCTGAACTCTGAAGCCAGAGCCTCAGCTCCCAGCCCCAACCCATCCCGGTGGGTGAGCAGACAATCCTTTCGGGATGGTGAGTGCTGCTTGGCACTGATCCTCTGTGCAGGAATCTCTCTGTTTTGCCCTCTGCACCCCTATTGCTGCACTCTCCTCCGTGTCTCCGAAGCTTCCCCCCAGCCACCCCTTGTCTCTGCCAGTGAAGGGGCTTCCTAGTGTGTGGAAACTTTTCCTCCTTCACAGCTCCCTCCCAGAGGTGCAGGTCCCATCCCTATTCTTTTGTCTCTGTTTTTTTCTTTTTTCTTTTGCCCTACCCATGTACATGGGAAGTTTCTTGCCTTTTGGGAATCTGAGGTCTTCTGCCAGCATTCAGTAGGTGTTCTCTAGGAGTTGTTCCACATGTAGATGTATTTCTGATGTATTTGTTGGGAGAAGGTGATCTCCATGTCTTACTCTTCTGCCATCTTGAAGGTCTCTCCTGTATTCTTTTTGATGATAGCCATTCTGACAGGTGTGAGGTGATATCTCATTGTGGTTTGACTTGCATTTCTCTGAGGATGAACAATATTGAGCATCCTTTCATGAGACTGTTGGCCATCTGTATGTCTTCTGTAGAAAAATGTCTATTCAGAACTTCTGCCCACTTTTTAATCAGTTTGTTTGTTTGTTTTTGATATTGAGTTGTATGAGTTGTTTATGTATTTTGGATATTAACCCCTTACCAGTCATATCATTTGCAAGTACTTTCTCCCATTTGGTAGATTGTCTTTTCATTGTGTCAATGGTTTCCTTTGCTGTGCAAAAGCTTTTAAGTTTAATTAGGCCTTATTTGTTTACTTTTTTTGTATTCATTTTGCCTCAGGGGGCTGATCCGAGAAAATATTACTACAATTTATGTCAAAGAGTGTTCTTTTCTAGGAGTTTTATGATTTCAGATCTTACACTTAGGTCTTTAATCCATTTTGAGTGTATTTTTGTATATCGTATGAGAAAATGTTTTAATCACATTATTTTACATGTAGCTGTCCAGTTTTCACAGCAGCACTGATTGAAGAGACTGCCTTTCCTTCTCTGTATATTCTTGCCTCCTTTGTTGTAGATTATTTGCTCATATAACTGTGGATTCATTTCTGGGCTCTCTATTCTGTTCTATGTGTCTGTTTTCATACCAATACCATGCTATTTTGATTACTGTAGTTTTGTAGTATCAAAGACAGGGAGTATGATACCTCCAGCTTCATTCTTTTTTCTCAAGATTGCTTTGGCAATTTAGGGTCTTTTGTGGCTTCACATAAATTTTAGTATTAGTTGTTCTAGTTTTGTGAAAAATGTCATGCATAATTTGATAGGGATTGCATTAAATCTGTAGATTGATTTGGGTAGTATGGATTTTTTTAACAATGTTAATTCTTCTAATCCAAAAAAATGGTATATCTTTTCATTTCATTGTATCATTTTCAAATTCCTTAATCAATGTTCTATAGTTTTCAGAGTATAGCTCTTTCTCCTCCTTGGTTAAGTTTATTCCTTGGTATTTTATTATTTGTTGGTGTGATAGTGTGGATGTAGTTTAAAGGGAGAGCCAGAGAATTTCCCAGTGGATTGGATGTGGAGTGTGAGAAAATCATGGATAATGCTAACATATTATGCTGAATATCTGAAAGAGTGAAGGTGCTATTTACTGAGTAGAGGAAGATTAAGAAAGGGGGGAAGAGAAATAGTTCCATTTTAGACATATAAGTTTAAAAGACTTATTAGACACCTATGTGGAGATGTTGGGTAGGCAGTTGGTTATTCAAATCTAGAATCCAGAGAAAGGTCTGGGATATAGATACATATTTGGGAGCCATTAGTTTATAGTTGGTATTTAAAGCCATGGTGCTAAATAAGATCACCAAAGGAGTAAATAGAGGATGGCAAGAGAAGAAATTTGAGAACTCAAATTTTGTTAAGCAGGCAAAGCAGAATGCAACAGAAGTCTAATATAATTAGAAAATCTTTAAATCCTATGTGATGTAGAAGGGGTTCCAGAATTTCTGCACACTCTGGGGCAGACGTGGAGAGTAGTTGATGATGCTGGCTGGTGAATGTGTAAAGAAAGGTGACTACACTGGGGACAAGTGGTCCCAAGGTGAGAGCTACAGCAAGATACACGGGAGATACTCAGCCCAATCCAGGACCAAGGTGGGGGACTGAATCCTTAAGCTCTGACTCCTGTAGGATCTGACTCAACCAAGAAAGAAAATCTCCCAAGTTCATGAACTACAGACTTAACCATCAGATGCCAGCAGGGCACCACTGACCAGAGGAAACACGGCATTGCCTGTATCTAGAGGAGCTAAGGAGATGCTCCAAGGACCTAGGCGCTTAGCTCTGGGACTGATTCTCTTCCCTGCCTCCACATGGTCACCTAAGCTCCCTTCTCCGTATTCCCAGATCCATACTGGATAGAAGCAGAAAATGAGGAAGCATAAAAACAGATTTATCCAAAAGAGACTGAATTATACATCAGATGGTATTTAAATTAGCAACTGAGTTTACTGAATTGGACTAAATTTAGTATCCCTTTGCACCTGCTACTAAATAAGGATGGGCTTCTTAAGATGATTAGATGAATTATGAAAAGTATAGAAGCCGTACTTGCTTTGCATATTTGAATGTGGTATGTAAATTTATAATCGGGAAAATTTATAAAAGCATCTTGCCAACTGTGAAGTATTTAGTCTGAGACCTGTAAGAGTGTGGGGTAAGCAGAGAAGCCCTGGAAGTTTCAGGAGATTGGAACACAGGACACATACTCAAAAGTTTCTTTAAGCCAGTGATTAGGTAAAACTATTAATATGTAAATTAGACTTCAGTGCCTGGGAAGATAATGGAATTGAAGAGGAAATAGTAAATATCTCAGGGAATTAACAGAGTCACATCAAATAGTATAAATTACATGGTGTGCTTAGGGCTATTCTTTAAGAAGCAAAAATTAATTTACAGACATCTCCTCAGTTCAGTGAGTCTTTCTGGATCACCTTGACACTATGTGACAGCAAGTCTCCCAGCATTCCCACATGGTAGGAAGGAAGGGATATGCCAAATGTTTGGTCTCTTCCCGATTTACTAATGGAGTCGAGTCAAAGGTGGTAATCAGTGGTCAGTCTCTTCTGCTTCTCTGCTCCAGCGATGCCCTGAGCTGGGAAAATGCACAAGAATATGCTGATGGGACTTTCTGACTCCGAGGCTTTCCAAACCCAGTAGGATCTGCACTGCTACTTAACGCTCATTTTAAACTTTTCAGGAAAAAATGTTATGTATATGTGAAGCTTGAATCAGTCCCACTCACCACACACACACATACACACACACATGCACACATGCACACACATACACACTCCTCCCTCACTTTTGTTCATTCGTTCATTTACAATTTCATTCAACAAGCAAATACTGAAATGCTGAACAATCATCCACAGGAAGACACTTGAACTCACCAAGAAAGATACCCCACATCCAAAGACAAAGGAGAAGCCACAAGGAGATGGTAGGAGGGGCACAATCACAATGAAATCAAATACCATAACTGCTGGGTGGGTGACTCACAAACTGGAGAACACTTATACCACAGAAGTCCACCCACTGGAGTGAAGGTTCTGAGCCCCACGTCAGGCTTCCGAACCTGGGGTTCTGGAAATGGGAGGAGGAATTCCTAGAGAAACAAACTTTGAAGCCTAGCAGGATTTGATTGCAGGACTTTGACAAGACTGGGGGAAACAGAGACTCCACTCTTGGAGGACACACACAAAGTAGTGTGCACATCAGGACCCAGTGGAAAGGAGCAGGGACCCCATAGAGACCGAACCAGAACTACCTGCTAATGTTGGAGGGTCTCCTGCAGAGTTAGGGGGTGGCTTTGTCTCACCATGAGGACAAGGACACTGCAGCAGAAGTTCTGGGAAGTACTCCTTGGCGTGAGCCCTCCCAGAGTCCACCATTAGATGCATCAAAGAGCCCGAGTAGGCTCCAGTGTTGGGTCGCCTCAGGCCAAACAACCAACAGGGAGGGGACCCAGCCCCACCCATCAGCAGACAAGCAGATTGAACTTTTACTGAGCTCTGCCCATCACAGCAATAGCCAGCTCTACCCACCACTAGTCCCTCCCATCAGGAAACTTTCACAAGCCTCTTAGATACCCTCATCCACCAGAGGGCAGACAGCAGAAGCAAGAAGAACTACAATCCTGCAGCCTGTGGAACAAAACCTACATTCAGAGAAAGATAGACAAGATGAAAAGACAGAGGGATATGTACCAGATGAAGGAAGAAGATAAAACCCCAGGAAAACAACTAAATAAAGTTGAGATAGGCAACCTTCCAGAAAAAGATTTCAGAATAATGATAGTGAAGATAATCCAGGACCTCAGAAAAAGAATGGAGGCAAAGATTGAGAAGATGCAAGAAATGTTTAACAAAGATCTAGAAGAATTAAAGAACAAACACACAGAGATGAACAATATAGTAACTGAAATGAAAACTACACTAGAAGGAATCAATAGCAGAATAACTGAGGCAGAAGAATGGATAAGTGACCTGGAAGACAGAATGGTGGAATTCACTGCTGTGGAACAGAAAAAAGAACAAAGAATGAAAAGAAATGAAGACAGCCTAAGAGACCTATGTGACAGCAATAAACGCAACAACATTCTCATTATAAGGGTCCCAGAAGACAGAGAAAAGGGACTGGAGAATATTTGAAGAGATAAGAGTCGAAAACTTCCCTAACGTGGGAAAAGAAATAGCCACCCAAGTCCAGGAAGCGCAGAGAGTCCATACAGGATAAACCCAAGGAGAAAAATGCTGAGAAATAGTAATCAAATTGGCAAAAATTAAAGACAAAGAAAAATTATTGAAAGCAGCAAGGGAAAAATGACAAATAACATAAAAGGGAACTCCCATAATGTTAACAGCTGATTTCTCAGCAGAAACTCTACAAGCCAGAAGGGAGTGGCATGATATACTTGCCACTGTGATGAAAGGGAAGAACCTACAACCAAGATTACTCTACCTAGCAAGGATCTCATTCAGATTCGATGGAGAAATCAAAAGTTTTACAGAGAAGCAAAAGCTAAGAGAATTCAGCACCACCAAGCCAGCTCTACAACAAATGCTAAAGGAACTTCTCTAAGTGGGAAACACAAGAGATGAAAAGGACCTACAAACACAAACCAAAAACAATTAAGAAAATGATAATAGGAACATACATAACCATAATTACCTTTAACATGAATGGATCAAATGTTTCAACCAAATGACGCAGGCTTGCTGAATGGATACAAAAACAAGACCCATCTATATGCTGTCTACAAGAGACCCACTTCAGACCTAGGGACACATACAGACTGAAAGTGAGGGGATGGAAAAAGATATTCCATGCAAATGGAAATCAAAAGAAAGCTGGAGTAGCAATACACCTATCAGATAAAATAGACCTTAAAATAAAGAATGTTACAAGAGACAAGGAAGGACACTACATAATGATCAAGGGATTGACCCAAGAAGAATATATAACAATTATAAATATATATGCACCTAACATAGGAGCACCTCAATACATAAGGCAACTGCTAACAGCTATAAAAGAGGAAATCAACAGTAACACAATAACAGTGGGGGACTTTAAAACCTCATGTACACCAATGGACAGATCATCCTAACAGAAAATTAATAGGGAAACACAAGCTTAAAGGACACAATATACCAGAAAGGTTTAATGGATATTTATAGGACATTCCATCCAAAAATAGCAGATTACACTTTCTTCTCAAGTGCGCATGGAACATTTTCCAGGATAGATCATATCTTGGGTCACAAATCAAGCCTCAGTAAATTTAAGAAAATTGAAATCATACCAAGCACCTTTTATGACCACAACACTATGAGATTAGAAATGAATTACAGGGAAAAAAACGTAAAAAACACAAACACATGGAGGCTAAATAATACATTACTAAATAACCAAAAGATCATTGAAGAAATCACAGAGGAAATCAAAAAATACCTAAGGATAAATGACAATGAAATCATGATGATCCAAAACCTATGGGAAGTGGCAAAAGCAGTTCTAAGAGGGAACTTTATAGCTATACAAGCCTACCTCAAGAAACAAGAAAAATCTCAAATAAACAATCTAACCTTACACCTAAAGGAACTAGAAAAAGAAGAATAAACAAAACCCAAAGATAGCAGAAGGAAAGAAATCATAATGATCAGAGCAGAAATAAATGAAATAGAAACAAAGAAAACAATAGCAAGCATCAATATAATTAAAAGCTGGTTCTTTGAGAAGATAAACAAAATTGATAAATCATTAGCCAGACTCATCAAGAAAAAGAGGGAGAGGACTCAAATCAATAAAATGAGAAATGAAAAAGGAGAAGTTATAAGAGACACCACAGAAAAAGAAAGTATCCTAAGAGACTACTACAAGCAACTCTATGCCAATAAAATAGACAATCTGGAAGAAATGGACAAATTCTTAGAAAGGTATAACCTTCCAAGACTGAACAAGGGAAGAATAGAAAATATGAACAGACCAATCACAGGTAATGAAATTGAAACTGTGATTAAAAATCTTCCAACAAACAAAAATCCAGGACCAGATGGCTTCACAGGTGAAGTCTACCAAACATTAGGAGAAGAGCTAATACCCATCCTTCTCAAACGCTTCCAAAAAATTGCAGAGGAAGGAACACTCCCAAACTCATTCTATGAGGCCACCATCACCCTGATACCAAAACCACACAAAGATACTACAAAAAAAGAAAATTACAGACCAATATCACTGATGAATATACATGCAAAAATCCTCAACAAAGTACTAGCAAACAGAATCCAACAACGCATTAAAAGGATCATACACCATGATTAAGTGGGATTTATCCCAAGGATGCAAGGATTCTTCAATATATGCAAATCAATCAATGTGATACACCATATTAACAAATTAAAAAATAAAAACAATATGATCATCTCAATAGATTCAGAAAAAGCTTTTGACAAAATTCAACACCCATTTATGATAAAAACTCTCCAGAAAGTGGGCATAGAGGGAACCTACTTCAACATGATAAAGGCCATATACGACAAACCCACAGCAAACATCATTCTAAATGGTGAAGAACTGAAAGCATTTCCTCTAAGATCAGGAACAAGACAAGGATGTCCACTCGCACCACTATTATTCAACATATTTTTGGAAGTCCTAGCCCTGGCAATCAGAGAAGAAAAAGAAATAAAAGGAATCCAAATTGGAAAAGAAGAAGTAAAACTGTCACTGTTTGCAGGTGACATGATACTATACATAGAGAATCCTAAAGATGTCACCAGAAAACTACTAGAGCTAATCAATGAATTTGGTAAAGTTGCAGGATACAAAATTAATGCACAGAAATCTCTTGCATTCCTATACACTAATGATGAAAAATCTGAAAGAGAAATTAAGGAAACACTTCCATTTACCATTGTAACAAAAAGAATAAAATACCTAGGAATAAACCTACCAAGGGAGACAAAAGACCTGTATGCAGAAAACTATAAGACACTGATGAAAGAAATTAAAGATGATACCAACAGATGGAGAGATATACCATGTTCTTGGATTGGAAGAATCAATATTGTGAAAATGACTATACTACCCAAAGCAATCTACAGATTCAGTGCAATCCCTATCAAATTACAATGGCATTTTTTATAGAACTAGAACAAAAAATCTTAAAATTTGTATGGAGACACAAAAGACCCCAAATAGCCAAAGCAATCTTGAGGGAAAAAATTGGAGCTGGAGGAATCAGACTCCCTGACTTCAGACTGTACTACAAAGCCACAGTAATCAAGACAATATGGTACTGGCACAAAAACAGAAATATACATCAATGGAACAGGATAGGAAGCCCAGAGATAAACCCAAGCACCTATGGTCAACTAATCTATGACAAAGGAGGCAAGGATATACAATGCAGAAAAGACAGTCCCTTCAATAAGTGGTGCTGGGAAAACTGGACAGCTTTATGTAAAAGAATGAAATTAGAACACTCCCTAACACCATACACAAAATAAACTCAAAATGGATTAGAGAACTAAATGTAAGACCGGACACTATAAAACTCTTAGAGGAAAACATAGGAAAAACACTCTTTGACATGAATCTCAGCAAGATCTTTTTTGATCCACCTCCTAGAGTAATGGAAATAAAAACAAAAATAAACAAATGGGACCTAATGAAACTTAAAAGCTTTTGTACAGCAAAGGAAACCATAAACAAGACGAAAAGACAACCCTGAAAATGGGAGAAAATATTTGCAAACGAATCAACAGATGAAGGATTAATCTCCAAAATATATAAACAGCACATGGTGGTCAATATTAAAAAAACACACAATCCAATCCCAAAATGGGCAGAAGACCTAAATAGACATTTCTCCAAAGAAGACATAGAGATGGCCAAGAGGCACATGAAAAGCTGCTCAACATCACTAATTATTAGAGAAATGGAAATCAAAACTACCATGAGGTATCACCTCACACCAGTTAGAATGGGCATCATCAGAAAATCTACAAACAACAAATGCTGGAGAGGGTGTGGAGAAAAGGGAACCCTCTTGCACTGTTGCTGGGAATGTAAATTGATACCGCCACTATGCAGAACAGCATGGACATTCCTTAAAAATCTAAAAATAGAATTACCATATGACCCAGCAATCTGACTACTGGCCATATACCCAGAGAAAACCATAATTCAAAAAGACACGTGCACCCCAATGTTCATTGCAGCACTATTTACAATAGCCAGGTCATGGAAGCAACCTAAATGCCCATTGACAGATGAATGGATAAAGAAGATGCGGTACATATATACAATGGAATATTACTCAGCCATAAAAAGGAATGAAATTGGGTCATTTATAGAGACGTAGATGGATCTAGAGACTGTCAAATAGTGTGAAGTAAGTCAGAAAGAGTAAAACAAATATCGTATATTAATGCATGTATGCGGAACCTAGAAAAATGGTAGAGATGAACCTGTTTGCAGGGCAGAAATTGAGACACAGATGTGGAGAACAAACGTATGGACACCAAAGGGGGAAAGCGGTGGGGTGTGGGGGTGGTGGTGTGATGAATTGGGCAATTGGGATTGACATGTATACACTGATGTGCATAAAATGGATGACTAATAAGAACCTGCTGTATAAAAAGTAAATAAAAGTAAAAAAAATAAAAATAAAAAAAAACCCGAAAAAACAAAAAACAAGCAAATACTGAGGGTCTACTTTGTTACATACATTCACCATGATGTCAGGTTCCAAGAGCAGAAAGATGCCTACAACCTTACCTTAAGCTATTCATTGTTTAGTAAGAAGAGTCAGACACAACGACAGCTAAAGATAATACATCCAAGTGTGATGGAGACACAAAGGAAAGAACAGTCCCTCATCTGCTTCATGTCCAGCCAAGGACAACCCTTATTTTACCCATCAGCCTGGCCACACCCTTGTAATCACCTCCAAATTTTCATTTTTATCTATCAACTACTCCTTCCTATTAAATCCAGCTTGCTTTTTCAACTTCCCTATTTCTGTCAGGGTTATGACCATTCTACAACTCACACAAAATCGAATGCTTTGGGTATTCTTCAACCTTACTTATCTTTCATGTTTTTTAACCAAATTCAAACTCATCAAAGCCTCATAGGCCAAATTAGCAGAAAATCCAGGCTCTCCCTTGGCAATTATCCAAGAACCAGGGGAACTTAGTCCACAGGAATGGCAAACCCTGACCTGGCACCTAGCCTGCTGTCAGCAGCGCAGAAGACCTGAAGGTCAGAACACCTAACCAGGTACTTCAAGTGTTGGCAGAGGTAACTGGATCCCATTCCCAAGCTGAGTATTCCCCAGGCAGGGCAGAATCCTCCTCCCCTCGGCCCAACACTTATTGTTCAAGCCCAACTATCAGCACACAATCAGCAACTCGCGGAGCCTAAGTTTTTTTAAAGTGGGACATATAATGAAGTGGTTGACATATTGTGTAGCCTAGACCTCCCCATTCTGGACCAAACTCCCTGATTTCTCTAGCCGCCCAGAGTGTTGCCTGCCGAGGGCTCTCAACTGAGTCCCTGCCCAGGAAGTAAGTGTCTTCTTTTTTAGTGTAGACACCTTTTCCTCAGGTAACTTGCACTCCAGGAGTGTTTGACCAGGGAGGGATATACAAAGACCCAGCCTCCAGGGCTAAATTCAGGACAACTCTGAGGGGCAGCTCAGCTTTTAAGCTCGTGACAGTGGTGAACTGTATCACAGTTCACCTCTCTCTGTCCAGTCCTGTTGGCTCTGCTCTTTTTCATGTGTTGTTTCATAGCCTAGTAACACACCCACCTGAACACATATCTCCATCTGAGAGTGTTTCCTGGGCAAAACAGCCCTGACAGGTGGTAGGTGACCTTTTGACTTTAAAAGACTTACCCAATCCCCCCACCCCACCAACCTCATCTTCCACTGCCTAGACTTTGTGTTGAATTGGACTGACTCTTCAGCAGTAAAACCTTTCCCATTCAGTGTTTAATCTTTGGTCTCAACCTTTATTTTGCCTTTATTAGGAGGCTGTTCTATCTTCAAATGCTTCAGGGAGCTAGAACAAAGAATTTAACCAGTCTCTTTCCAGCTGCTTTTACTTCTGTCACTTTTACATGTTGTTTCTGTTAAAACCGGATCATTGAACCTTCAATAATTCCATCGTTACTCTTACATATTCAGGTCCAGCTCACAAAATGAGCCCCAGTGCCAGGATGACTGGGGCCTGCTGTGCTTTCAGGCAGTCACCAACTACTAAAAACAAGCCTCTTCTGGTTACCAACCCAGCCAAGATACTAAGGCCAAGGAGAGTTTCCTCTCAGGGCTCTTTTTTATTTTTGCCTTTCAACCTCATCAGGAGCTTCTAAACTCAAAAGAGTTTCTTACAACATTAATTTCAAGTATTTCAGAGGTAAACGATTTGGGAGTAATAAATGTACTTCTCCCAGGAGGTTTCAAGGACCTATATCAATTTGCCTATTTCCTACCTAAGAATTTAGAAGAGTATTAAGGACAGAAGAGCCTATTTATCTCACATTTGCAACACTAAGAGGGCCCTGATCAGGACTCTAGAAACAGCACCCAGAAGATGAGGCAGCTGGCAACTTTTGCATGGAAGCTTTATTTAAAAACAATTGTAAAGTCCATCAAATCAAGTAGCCCATTACATTACTAAATACTGAATTCTGACCAATAACCAACGCTTTAAATGGTAAATAATATATCCCTTAATCCATTGCTTATGCTTAATTTCATTTTTTGATTTAAGTCATGCTCTGTTTTCTTAAGGAGTTTCCAGTAGATAATGTAGGCTGAAATTTTTTCCTCTGGTAAAAAATTAAAGATTTACAGAATGTAAACACAATTTAACTGAGTAATAGACACTAGTGGACTAAAATAAACTCATAATCTCTTCCAATGATATTTGCCTAGTTTGACTTGTAAACAACAATTCATAAATGTGTTTATTGTTGTTCCCTGCAGTGGATATTAACCTATCCTTGCACTTTGTCTGAGTTTTCCATTTTAGATCACTAAATAAAAACATAAACAATAAATAATTAAGGAAAGAGGGAAGGAAGGTATGTTAATAGATTTTTTTGTTTCAATTTTTCTTTTGAGACAAGAGACTGAATTCCATATCCTACCCCAACCCCATAAATTTGAACTTTTCTTTCTTTCTCCATCTTGGTAAATAGCACCATTTATCCCAAGCAAGCATTCCAGCTATTATTCTAGCCACCTCTCCCACACATTAAATCTTCCACCAAGCCCTAGGCATGCCACATTCTACAGAGCACTTAATACCTTCACTCCTCTTGTTAACCAAATTAAGTCCTATGGATGTTGCTTGTGGCCTAGCCCGGCCAAGGCTCTCTGCTTCAGTGGTGAATGGTTCCTTTTCCCTTCTGTTTGAGCAGTAGAACAACAAAGCTGAGATTGACACAGCAGTAGCTTTATTCAATGGCCAAGGAATGGAGAAGCTGGAACTAAGTTTATAGATAAACTTCTCACCCACCTTGCAAGAGGGATTTAATATTAAAAGAGTAAAGACAAAGGGAAGAGGAATGAGGCTAATGATGAGGAGGCATATGTATTAGTCTACTGGGGAAGGAGCATCGTTTTTTTGAGGGCTTTCTATCCTTTTCTGATTCTTAATGTCTCATCATGGTCACTGGTAGGTGTGTCATTTAATATGCTGATAGAGTAAAAGCAACATATAATGAGACTCAGGGTCTATTGGAGGTCAGATTCATCACCATCTTGGTCCCAGCTGGTTCCATCTGATTTTTTTGTTTGTAGTTTCCTTTCTTATCTCTGGACCCTTTAACTTAAAGATTTGTTAACTCCTGCTAAAGTTGGGAGCTGGCAGGTTTTGAACAAGGACATTCCTGCTAAAAGTGGGGGTCGATGGGTTTTGAGCAAAGACCTGGATCATCTCTGACAATATTCTCATCACCTACTTCTATTCCCTTCCTTCAGGCCCACTCTCTTCCTCAGTTTCTTAGATTCTTGCAGTCATTTCCAAACTGACGTCCCTGCCACTAATCTAATCCGCCTCTAGTATTTCCTCTACATTGCAATTAAACTGATCTTTCTAAAGTGAAAATTTGATCAAATCATTTCTTCCCCTTCCCTCTCTATGATATTTCAGTGGGTTCACATTGACCAGAACAAAATCTGAAATGCTTAAACTTAATTGCCCTTACTGATACTTACCTCTCAGGTCTCATCTCCTGAAAATTTCCATGTCATGTTCTAGCCCCACTGAACTGCATAAAGTTCTCTGAATACTCTTCATTCTGTGTCCTTGATACTGCTCAACCTTTGATTAAATGTTTAAAATACCATCTTCTTTATAATCTCCTTTATAAAACACTCCAATCTCTAAACCTTCAGGCCAAATACTATTTTTCTGTGTATTATCAGAGTAGCTATTATAGTTCAATGGTCACATTAGTTACATTACACAGCTATTAACCAGTCATACTTGTCTTTGTCTTTAGATTCTGACATCCTTAAGGATGAGGTAGAGTTTTGGGTTTGATCCCTCTTGCTTAGTGAGAGCCTAGTATTTAATAATTTCTCAGTAAAAAATTGTAGAATTAATTAAATAATGCAATAAAATACAATAAAAAGTCTAGGATTTCCACGAGGAACTCTGGTCTGAAATGCTGGGTTCTAAACCTCTGCACACAGCATCCTGTGAGCAAGTGAAACTAGACTAAGCACAAAGGGAAAAAAAGACTGTCTCCATGTGGTGTCAGTGGCTCCTGGAATCTGCAGATTTAGCTGATCCTCAAATAATATGATCTCACAGAAAGAGAGAAAACCATCTCGTCTTTAGCAGCCTTATCCATCTTGGAGAAAGATTCGAATTGGCCTTGTTGACGTAGACTGAGGGATCAAGGGCTCGCCTCAAGCATTGGGTGCAAATCTGTTCCATGTATCTTCTCTTTCTCATGGGAAGAGCAGCTTCTCCAGCCGTGTGGCTGACAGGGTCTTGGTGTTCTGGCCTGGTGTCAGACCTGAGCCCTTGAGGTGGGAGAGCCGAGTTCAGGACACTGGACCACCAAAGACCTCTCAGCTCCACATAATATCCATCAGCAAAAGCTCTCCCAGAGATCTCTGCCTCAACGCTAAGACCCAACCCCACCCAACAGCCAGCAAGCTCCAGTGCTAGATGCCCCATGCCAATCAACTAGCAAGACAGGAACACAACTCCACCCATTAGCAGACAGGCTGCATAAAATCATAATAAGTTCACAGACACCTCAAAACACACCACCAGATGCAGTCCTGCCCACCAGAAAGAAAAGATCCAGCCTCATCCTCCAGAACATAGGCATCAGTCGCTCCACCAGGAAGCCTACACAACCCACTGAACCAACCTTAGCCACTGGGCGCAGACACCAAAAACAACGGGAACTATGAACATGCAGCCTGCAAAAAGGAGGCCCCAAACACAGTAAGTTAAACAAAATGAAAAGACAGAGAAACAGCAGATGAAGGAGCAAGGCAAAAACCCACTAGACCAAACAAATGAAGAGGAAATAAGCAGTCTACCTGAAAAAAAATTCAGAGAAATGACAGTAAAGATGATCCAAAATCTTGGAAATAGAATGGAGAAAATACAAGAAACGTTTAACAAGGAGCTAGAAGAACTAAAGAGCAAACAATGATGAACAACAAAATAAATGAAATCAAAAATACTCTAGAAGGAATCAATAGCATAATAAATGAGGCGGAAGAATGAATAAGTGACCTGGAAGATAAAACAGTGGAAATAACTACCACAGAGCAAAATAAAGAAAAAAGAATGAAAAGAATTGAGGACAGTCTCAGAGACATCTGGGACATTAAACACACCAACTTTCAAATTATAACGGTCTCAGAAGAAGAAGAGAAAAAGAAAGGGTCTGAGAAAATATTTAAAGAGATTATAGTTGAAACCTTCCCTAACATGGTAAAGGAAACAGTCAATCAAGTCCAGGAAATGCAGAGAGTCCCATACAGGATAAATGCAAGGAGAAACATGCCAAGACACATACTAATCAAACTATCAAAAATTAAATACAAAGAAAAAATATTAAAAGCATCAAAGGAAAAGCAACAAATAACATACAAGGGAATCCCCATAAGGTTAACAGCTGATCTTTCAGCAGAAACTCTCCAAGCCAGAAGGGAATGGCAGGACATATTTAAAGTGATGAAAGGGAAAAACCTACAACAAATATTACTCTACCCAGCAAGGATCTCATTCATATTAGATGGAGAAATTAAAACCTTTACAGACAAGCAAAAGCTAAGAGAATTCAGCACCACCAAACCAGCTCTACAATAAATACTAAAGGAATTTCTCTAGGTAGGAAACAAAGACAAGGAAAAGACCTACAAAAACAAACCTAAAACAATTAAGAATGGTAATATGAACACACATATTGATAATTACCTTAAATGTAAGTGGATTAAATGCTCCAACCAAAAGACATAGACGCCTGAATGGATACACAAACAAGACCCATATATAAGCTGTCTACAAGGGACCCACTTCAGACCTAAGGACACATACAGACTGAAAGTAAGGGGATGGAAAATGATATTCCATGCAAATGGAAATCAAAAGAAACCTGGAGTAGCAATTCTCATATCAGACAAAATAGACTTTAAAATAAAGACTATTACAAGAGACAAAGAAGGACACTACATAATGATCAAGGGATCAATCCAAGAAGAAGATATAGCAATTGTAAATATTTATGCACCCAACATAGGAGCACCTTAATACATAAGGCAAAAACTAAGAGCCATAAAACAGGAAATCAACAGTAACACAATCATAGTAGGGGACTTTAACACCCCACGTTCACCAATGGACAGATCATCCAAAAAGAAAATAAATAAGGAACACAAGCTTTAAATGATACATTAAACAGGATGGACTTAAATGATATTTATAGGACATTCCATCCAAAAACAACTGAATACACTTTCTTCTCAAGTGCTCATGGAACATTCTCCAGGATACATCATATCTTGGGTCACAAATCAAGCCCTGGCAAATTTAAGAAAATTGAAATTGTATCAAGTACATTTTCCAACCAAACGCTATGAAAATAAATATACTAGATATATTGATATTAGATATCAATTACAGGAAAAAAACTGTAAGAAATATGAACACATGGAGACTAAACAATATGCTACTAAATAGCCAAGAAATTACTGAAGAAATCAAAAAGGAAGTAAAAAAATACCTAGAAACAAAAGACAATGAAAACTCGATGACCCCAAACCTATGGGATACAGCAAAGCAGTTCTAAGAGGGAAGTTTATAGCAATACAATCTTACCTCAAGAAACAAGAAACATTTCAAATAAACAAATAAACCTTACACCTAAAGCAATTAGAGAAAAAAAGAACAAAAAACCCCAAAGTTAGCAGAAGGAAAGAAATCATACAGATCAGATCAGAAATAAATGAAAAAGAAATGAATGAAACAATAGCAAAGGTCAATAAAATTAAAAGCTGGTTCTTTGAGAAGATAAACAAAATTGATAAACCATTAGCCAGACTCATCAACAATAAAAAGAAGAAGACTCAAATCAACAGAATTAGAAATGAAAAAGGAGAAGTAAAAACTGACACTGCAGAAATACAAAGGATCATGAGAGATTACTACAAGCAACTATATGCCAATAAAATGGACAACCTGGAAGAAATGGACAAATTCTTAGAAAAGCACAACCTTCTGAGACTGAACCAGGAAGAAATAGAAAATATAAACAGACCAATCCGAAGCACTGAAATTGAGACTGTGATTAAAAATCTTCCAGCAAACAAAAGTCCAGGACCAGATGGCTTCACAGGCTAATTCTGTCAAACACTTAGAGAAGAGCTAAAACCTATCCTTCTCAAACTCTTCCAAAATATAGCAGAGGAAGGAACACTCCCAAACTCATTCTATGAGGCCACCATCACCCTGTTACCAAAACCAGACAAAGATGTCACAAAAAAAGAAAACTATAGGCCAATATCACTGATGAACATAGATGCAAAAATACTCAACAAAATAGTAGTAAACAGAATCCAACAGCACATTAAAAGGATCATACACCAAGATCAAGTAGGGTTTATCCCAGGAATGCAAGGATTCTTCAATATATGCAAATCAATCAATGTGATAACACCATATTAACAAATTGAAGGATAAAAACCATATGATCATCTCAATAGATGCAGAAAAAGCTTTTGACAAAATTCAACACCAATTTATGATAAAAGCCCTCCAGAAAGTAGGCATAGAGGGAACTTAATCTCAACATAATAAAGGCCATATATGACAAACCCACAGCGAACATCATTCTCAATGGTGAAAAGCTGAAACCATTTCCTCTAAGATCAGGAACAAGATCTGATTGCTCACTCTCACTGCCATTATTCAACATAGTTTTGGACATTTTAGCCACAGCAATCAGAGAAGAAAAGGAAATAAAAGGAATCCAAATTGGAAAAGAAGAAGTAAAACTGTCACTGTTTGCAGATGACATGATACTATACATAGAGAATCCTAAAGATGCTACCAGAAAACTACTTGAGCTAATCAATGAATTTGGTAAAGTATCAGGATACAAAATTAATGCACAGGAATCTCTTGCATTCCTATACACTAATGATGAAAAATATGAAAGAGAAATTAAAGAAACAGTCCCAATTACCATTTCAACAAAAAGAATAAAATACCTAGGAATAAACCTACCTAAGGAGACAAAAGACCTATATGCAGAAAACTAAAAGACACTGTTGAAAGAAATTAAAGATGATACAAACAGATGGAGAGATGTACCATGTTCTTGGTTGGAAAAATCAACATTGTGAAAATTACTATACTACTCAAAGCAATCTACAGATTCAATGCAATCCCTATCAAACTACCAATGGCATTTTTCACAGAACTAGAGCAAAAAATTTCACAATTTGTACGGAAACACATAAGACCCCAAATAACAAAAGCAATCTTGAGAAAGAAAAACAGAGCTGGAGGAATCAGGCTCCTGGGCTTCAGACTATACTACAAAGCTACAGTAATCAAGACAGTATGGTACTGGCACAAAAATAGAAATATAGATCAATTGAACAGCATAGAAAACCCAGAGATAAACCCACGCACATATGGTCACCTTATCTTTGACAAAAGAGGCAAGAATATACATTGGAGAAAAGACAGCTTCTTCAATAAGTGGTGTTGGGAAAACTGAACAGCTACATGTAAAAGAATGAAATTAGACCACTCCCTAACACCATATACAAAAATAAACTCAAAATGGGGATAAAGACCTAAAGGTAAGGCCAGACGCTATATAACTCTTAGAGGAAACATAGGCAGAACACTCTGTGATATAAATCACAGTAACATCCTTTTTGACCCACCTCCTAGAGAAATGGAAATAAAAACAAAAATAAACAAATGGGACCTAATGAATTTTAAAAGCTTTGCGCAGCAAAGGAAACCATAAAGAAGATGAAAAAACAACCCTCAGAATGGAAGAAAATATTTGTAAACTAAGCAACTGAAAAAGGATTAATCTCCAAAATATACAAGCAGCTCAGGCAGCTCAATATCAAAAAAAAAAATCCTAATCCAAAATTGGTCAGAAGACCAAAACAGACATTTCTCCAAAGAAGATATACAGATTGCCAACAAACACATGAAAGGTTGCTCAACATCACTGATCATTTGAGTAATGCAAATCAAAACTACAATGTGGTATCACCTCACACCAGTCAGAATGACCACCAACAAAAAATCTACAAACAATAAACGCTTGAGAGGGTGTGCAGAAAAGGGAACCCTGTTGCACTGTTGGTGGAAATGTAAATTGATACAGCCACTATGGAGAACAGTATGGAGGTTCCTTAAGAAACTAAAAGTAGAACTACCATACCACCCAGCAATCCCACTACTGGGCATATACACTGAGGAAACCATAATTCAAAAAGAGACATGTACCGCAATGTTCATTGCAGCACTATTTACAATAGCCAGGACATGGCAGCAACCTAAGTGTCCATCGACAGATGAATGGATAAAGAAGATGTGGCACATATATACAATTGTGTGTTACTCAGCCATAAAAAGAAACGAAATTGAACTATTTGTAGTGAGGTGGATGGAACTGGAGTCTGTCATACAGAGTGAAGTAAGTCAGAAAGAGTAAAACAAATGCTGTATGTTAACACATATATATGGAATCTAAAAAAAAAAAAAAAAATGAAAATGGTTCTGAAGAACCTAGGTGCAGGACAGGAATAAAGAGGCAGTCGTAGAGAATGAACGAGGACACGGGGAGGGGGAAGGGTAAGCTGGGACGAAGTGAGAGAGTAGCACTGATGTATATACACTACCAAATGTAAAATAGATAGCTAGTGGGAAACAGCCACATAACACAGGGAGATCAGCTCAGTGCTTTGCGACCACCTAGAGGGGTGAGATAGGGAGGGTGGGAGGGAGATACAAGAGGGAGGGAATATGGGGATATATGTATACCTATAGCTGATTTACTTTGTACAGCAGAAACTAACACAACATTGTAAAGCAATTATACTCCAATAAAGTTGTTAAAGAAAAAGACATTTTTAAAAAAAAGAGAAGAAGTCTAGGCTTACATTATTCATTGCCATCTGATACACAGCCTTTTCATTCATCAGAGAACTTGGCACAAAAATGAAAAAGGTGTTGCTATAAAAATTTTCTCCATGAACGGGTCCATACACACATTCTAGCAGACACACACAGACACACAAATTCCTACAAATAGACCCTCAACCCTCAACATAGAACAGGAATATATCAGTTAGAAACTTAATTTGTCTGCTACAAATATTCCAGTACCATAAACAAGTAAGGGTTTATTCTCTTAAAGAAATGAAGTCTGAAGGCAGACTTCCCAGGGCTTCATCATTACATCCACATTCTAGGTCACATGAAGAAGAAGGGAAGAGAGTTTGTCCCTTCTCATTGAAAGCCTCTTCCCAAACGTCCCACTCAATATTTCAACTTACATCTCATTAGGCAGATCATAATAACGTAACCATATTCAGTTATAAGAAAAGACAGAAACTAGACTTTGTAATTCTGGCACATGGCACATTGCACTGGGTATTTATTTTGTATCACTTTTAGTAAGAAATATACAATAAGCGTCATTGTTTTACCTACATTACCCACTTAATGTTCACAATAACCTTGAGATAGTTATATGAATAGTTCCATTTTAATAGATGAACTTAGACACCAAGTTGAAAAGATGAAGTAATTTCCTCAAGGTCATGCAGCTGAGTGTGTTAGAAATGTTGACTTAGGGAGGTACCTAGGAAAAAAAATTTAAGAAATATTAGTTCTTTGGCTAAAGGGATACTTATTTAAAGATTATGTTTATTAATTGAACAAGTATTTATTGAACTTTTACTATTTTCCTGATAATATCTTAGGTTCTATGGAAATATCAGCAAATAAGAGAGATAAGATCCCTACCCACATAGAGGTTACATTTCAAGAGCAAACAATCCATAAAGAGATTATGGATTATGAACAACACTATAAATACATAATTTAATTTGCTATGAAGTGTATCAGTGAGGATAGGCTAGGAGGTTACGTTACAGTAACAAACAAGCCCCCTCTATTTATTCACAGGGAAGCAGGGGAGCTCTGCTCATTGTGCTATCCTGAGAGAGGCTGAGAGAGACAACACCTCCAAACTCTATAATCAATTCAGCAAGAGAAGAATGATGCAGTTTTCACACGGGTCATTAAATACTTCCTCCCAAAAGCAATATATCAACACATGTCCCTTTGACTCACATTTCAAATCATTTGAATTACTTAGTCAGCCACATATTGAGGGGACCATGTTCCAGGCATAGGAAACAGAGTAAGAGAATGGCTTGGCCTGATGGAGGGACAGAAGTGTGTCCTCTGTCCAGCAGCTAGAGAGCTTGGCAGCATCCCTTTCCTTGGTACCCTTCTAAGGTCACTGATGATACTCTTCATTCCCAGATTAGATCCATTCATTAGGATTTTTGGGGGATATTTTTCTATAAATACAGAAAGAAGCAATCATGCCCAGAAGTCTACTTGGTCTGCATTCCTTTCTTTACTATGAGGGTTTTTTATTATACCCTATGAAGTTGTCTAATCATATCTCCATAGTCTTGGCACCACTGGTCTTTTTCTCCCCCTAGACCTAACCATGAGAATCTGGAAGAAGAAATTCACCAGTCTGTTAACCACTTTTACTAAAATATAGTAAAATTTCAGGTGTTAAATCAACTCCAGAGAATGTCTGGAGTCACACTGACTGTAGTGTTTCCTAATGCTGCAATGTGAATAAAGTTTTGCTTCAATGTGCATAACCTCAATTCGACTCATATTTCATTCTGAAGAATATTTTATAATCATCATTCGAAGTTTTCACTGGCAGGATATGTCTACGTTCTACAACTTTCTTTGAATCCAGTAAGAGGGAAATGATCATCTCATTTCTTGTGGGGCATAATTGGCCTATATCAATAATTTCACTAAATGGTTTCACTACCTGGTAGATTATTATAATTTTTTGGGAAACTGTGATAAAATTTTTGGAGCCATCCATCTTCTCTTGGCACATTCCGCTCTTTGAGTCTCTAATGGTTTCCGTTATTTCTTCCCTTGTAATATACTTCTCCAATTTTTCTTTATTGCTCTGTGGTTACTGGTGCATTGCTGTTTTTGTAAAGAAAATTTGAAACCTGCTATACCTTACAGGTTTTGTTCTGATTTATATTCATTTTGTGAAATGTTACTAAAGCAGAATTAATTTAAAATTGGTCAGTTCAAAGCATTCCAAGTCCCACCTTCTGAAATGGTAATTGAGCAAATTATTTCATTTAAACAACAGAAAAGAAAAGAACAATAATTTCCATGTTCCATTAATGAAATGCCAATGGATTAATTTTGTCCTAAAAAGAACTACTTTGACTTTCAGTATGTGCAGTGTGACTCACTTCAGTTGATGTTCCTGGTTCAATGATATGGTTCAGTCTGAGTTAAACACATGTTGTACCAGACACTACTATTTGCCCACGTAATAGCTATCCTCCCCTTTTTTTAACGACAGAATGCAGTTGCACTCTGGTAGGAATGTGCCTGTCTAGGAACTCCATTTCCCAGCTTCCTTTGCTGTTAGAATAGTCAAGTAACCCAGTTTTGGTCAATGGGAAGTGATAGTTACTGGACAGGAATTCTGGGAAAACTACTTAAAGAGTAGGCTGACTTGGATGGCTTACATAGTTGCCTTTTTCTTACCCCTTCTTCTTACCCCTTCTTTCTTCCTTTCTTCCTTACCACTTTATGGATTCCAAGCATGATGATTATTAAAAAGCAACTATCTCATGTTCATGAAACTGTATCAGATACTAGGGGTTTTTTTGTTTTTGTTTTTTTTTAGCAAAAACAGAAAGAGGCTGGTCTCTGATGACATTATGGAGCTGCCATATTGACCCTGTGCTGCTCATTTCTGGAGTTCTCATTATATGAGATAAACAAAAGAACAAACTTATTTCAGGTACTGTTTTTCAAGTTTGTTTCTCAGAATCTAAAAACTAATTTGAGAAAAATTGCCATCTTAACAATATTTAGTTCTCCAATCCATAAAAATGGAATGCCTCTTCGTTTAATTGGATCTTTAATTTCTATCAACAATATTTTGTAGTTTACAGTGTACATGCCTTGTACTTATATTTGTTAAATTTATTTTTAAGAATTTTTTTCTCTTTGACACTATAATGGATGGAATTGTCTGCTTAATTTTAATTTTGGATTGTTCATTGAAGGATATAGGAATACAACTGATCTGGGTATATTAATCTATTAGTATGGGGTATTACATTAGTTGATTTTTCAGGTGTTAAATCAACTATGGTGGACATAATCTTAATGTGTCCCCCATGATCTCTACATCCTGATATTAATCACAATCCCCTTGAGTATGGTCAAAACCGGTGACTTGTTTCTGATACATAGAATACTGTAAATATGACTCAGTGTATGAGATTACATGATTACATAAGATTGTAATGCCTGGAGTCTCTTTATTCCTTGCTGGCTTTGAAGAAACAAGGGGCTACATTGAGGAATTTCATGTGGTAAGGAAATGTAGGCAGCTTCCAGAAGCTTAGGGTGGTCTCCATGCAACAACCAGGAAGTAACTGAAGTCCTATAGCCATAAGGAACTGCCAAAAACCTGAGTGAGCTTACAGGAAGATCCATCCTTAGCTGAGCCTCAGATGAAACTGCAGCCCTAGATGACATCTTGATTGCAGCCTTTGGGGGATTACTAAGCCCAGTACCCAAATAAACTGTGCCTTGGCTCCTGACCCACAAAACCTGTGAGATAACAAATCAAACTGAGATAATTAAACTGCATGTTGTTTTAAGCTGTTAAATTTATGGAAACATTGTTACATGGCAAAAACTAGTCGACCAACCTTGGGTTCCTGATATAAATCCTACTTCACCATATGTTTCTGGATTCCATTTGCTAACATTTTGTTGACTATTTTTGTGTCTATTTTTACAAGTGATACTGATCTGTAGGTTCTTCTGATGTCTTGTCTGGCTTTGTTATCAATAGCCTCAGAGAATTAGTTGGAAAGTTTTCCCTCTTCAATTTTCTGGAAGAGTTTGTGAAGCCTTGATATGATTTATTCTTTAAGTGTTTGATATAATTCACCAGTGAAACACCATCTAGGTTCGAACTTCTCTTTGTGCAAAGATTTGTAATTACCAATTCAATTTCTTATTATAGGTGTTTTGGGATTTTCTGTTATCTTAAGACAATTTCAGGATTTTGTATTTTTCTAGAAATTTCACCTAAGTTGTCAAGTTTACTGATATAAATTTTTCCTAATATTCCTTCACAATCCTTTTAATTTCTGTGAAGTCAGTAATTATGCCTCTAGTTTCATTTCTGATTTTGGAAATTTGTGTCTTCTCTCTTTTTTTTTCTTGGTCAGTCTTACTAACATTTGTTCATTTTAAAAATATTTCCAGAGAATCAACTTTTGGTTTAGTTGATTTTCTCCATCTTTTTCTGTTTTCTATTTCATTGATTTCTACTCAGATCTATATTGTTTCCTTCCTTTTGCGTGCTTTGGGTTCCATTTGTTCTTCTTTTTCTACTTTCTTAAGGCAGAAGCTTAGGTTATTGTTTTGCGATCTTTCTTCTTTTCTAATATAGGTCTTTAAAGCTATAAATTTCCCTCTAATCACTGTGTTAGCTGCACCCCATAAATTGATATGTTGTGTTTTCATTTTCAGTCAATTTAAAATATTTTCTAATTCTCTTGTGATTTCTTCTTTGATAGATATAGTATGTTGTTTGATTTTCAAATATTTTTGGATTTCATAGATTTCCTTCTGGTGTTGATTTTTAAGTTAATTCCATTGTAGTCAGAGAATATACTTTGTATGTTTGCAATCCTTTTAAATTTATTGAGATTTTTTTTATTGCCTAGCATGTGGTCTAACCTGGAAAATGTCCTATGTATCTTTCAAAAGCATGTGCATTCTATTGTTGTTGAGTAGAGTGTTCTATTGAGCCATGTTGGCTAAAAATATTCAAGTTTTCTGTATGTTTTTGTGTTTATCCTGCTTGGAGTTCACTGAACTCTGTGAATGTGTAGATCATAGTTTTCATCAAATTTCAGAAGTCTTCAGCCATAAATTCATTGAATTTTTTTTCTTTCCATTTCCCTCTCTCCTCTCCTTCTAGGATTGTCACTGTGTATGTTGGAATGCATAATGGTGCCCATATTTCACACCATTTTTCCTCAATCTTTATTCTCTGTGTTCTTCAGTTACATGGTCTTGATTGATCTGTCTTCAGGTTCACTGGTTCTTTCTTCTGTCATCTTAAATCTACTGTAAAACCCCTTTAGTAAATTTTTCATTTTGGTTATTTCACTTCCTAACTCCAGAATTTCTATTTGGTCCTTTTAAAAATAATATCTCTCTTAATTGATATTCTCTATTTGACGGCTCATTGTAATAATAATTTTGTTTAATTCTTAACAAAGCCTTTCTTTTGTTCTTTGAAAATATTTATTATATCTGCTTTGAAGTCTTTGCTAAGTTGAACATCAGGGGGAAATCAGAGATAATTTCTATTTTCTGCTTTTTTCCTGGGATGGTCATTCATGTTTGTTTGTTTGTTTTTCATCTCATAATATTTTGGTGAAAACTGGACCTTTGAATAATATCATAGCAACTGTGGATTTTTATCACCTACTGTTTGTTTGTTTGTTTGGTGACATAGCTGAACTAAGTCTCTAGACTTAGTCTCTCTCCCCACACTGTGTGTGGCCACTGAAGCCCCTGATCAGTTTTTTAAATTCTTTTAAAAAAATTTTAAGTCTGGCATCCAAGTGGTCACTCTAGGGCCAATCTAGCTTAGTGGTCAATAATGATTGGTCAGATTTTGTGCTTAAGCACCTTGAGCCAGTAACTCTTCCACTCTTCACTAGTGGATCTGTGGTTGGATTGTATACATTCAAAATTCAGAGTTTTCAAGTTTCCTCCGGTTTTTCTTCTTCCTGTGCTCAAGCCATCACATTTAGCCAGGGATACATAGGTATCTAGAGACCTCTCTAGGCTCTCTTGTGCACGCATGCAGCTTTGTGCATGTTTTCAGCTTCCCAGACCACCAGGGATATGTAGGAGCTTATCAGAGCCCAAATTTTCCTATTTAATTTTTGACTGGTCTTCAGTCTGCTGCTTGTCTCAAAAAGTATAACAGCTTCAGGATAGCTGCAATGTTAGATGACCTTCATTGCCACCTAATAATGCCCCTAGACATGGGTTTTTTCCAAGTCAACACTGTGACTGGCATCAGTGAAGCTGCCAGTCCTCATGGTCTGCTCTTCCCTGGTACAACTACTGCACCAGGGAGCTGGGGCAGGGAGCATGAGGATGAAGGCATCCTCAGCTAAAATGCCACAGATTCCCACTGTTCTTACCAAGGTTTACTGTTTTTTCTTGAATACAGTTCTCTCAATTTGTCATATGATTTAGTCAACATTCAGAGTCCTTAAATGATTATTTGTGCCTATTCTGTCTTATCGCTGCTTTTTGGTGAGAAAATTTACAGAGCTTCTTCTTCAGCCAATCCAGAAGTTACCTTTTAACTTCTCCTTCATATAACTAAAAGCTATCTGTCTATTTGTGCTACTTTTGGAGAGAATTCCTCAGTGCTATTTTCCAATCCTAGCCAGGTCTATTCTTTTTTCATCCTTTGTTTGGGTTGTTTTGTGTGTATGAATCTGGGGTGGGGTGGTAGGGTGGCAATTGTGTAGGTGTGTTAAATTTCCAAGATTTCTCTACTGTTTTCCTTCTTATGAAGCCCTATTCAAATTTTATGATGAAATATCCTGCTAAAACTCTCTAGGTAGAATTTTTAACTCTATTATTTTTGCACTTTGTTTCATTGGGGTTTGTCTTTAGTTAATCCATTTGCTGCCTCTTTATTCATACTGAGCACAGCCCTTCTTCCAGTGACAATAATACCAGTGCCTTACTCCAGCCTCAAGGAAAGAATTCTGCTCTTCACTTATACATTCTTCATGAATCATGGCAACTGATATCGTAAGAGGTATTCTGAAAGCCTATAGTACAAGGACTGACCTCAGACTTTATTGCTGAGGGGCTCCTTGCATAAGCCAATCTTTATGTGGCAGAGACCAGTTATCTAACAACTTCCTGGTATCTCTAGGAATCTTCATTTTACCTCAAGTATAAGTACAATTAGGAACTAGACTTTTTTTAACTGCATAATTAAAATTACGACTGCACAGGTGGTAAGTAATTTCCAGAATAAATGGAAGTCTATTTTAGGGAAGCAGAAACTTTTTTAGAATTTTTTAAAAGTTTTTATAGCTTTAAAAATATTATGGCTCAGCCTATTTGGGGTATAATATATAATTTTGTGACCTATTTTGGGGGGACATTTCAAGAAACTAGTATTATGTGGAATATATTTTGGACAAAGTTGATATATGCAATATGTAGGTATTACATTCATGATATAAAGAATATTACCAAGAATTAAATTAAAACTTGTATTATCAATAGTCCTGATTAGGTCAAAGGTAACAAACTGTTCACTTCTCCCCACAAAAAAGATTGTGATTAGATAAAATAATGCCTCGTATAATACCATTGAAACAGACTTGCACTTATAAATTCAAATGTAAACTTTAGGTGTAGTGGATTAAGTCAGTTTTAAATCTTAATTTCTCAATGAAAAAAGAAAGCAATTTACAGGTTTGCCTGACAAAGGTACATTCTGATGATGACTAGTAAAATGACTTACAATTATAAAGTTCCATAGTCTATAATTTAAATTATTCTTTCATACTTGTTTCAAGATTCCAGAATTCCAGGGGGAAATAAAACCCAATTTCAAAAATAAACTTTGCATTTTGAAGTGAAAGCAGGCAAGCTTTTCCCTTGCTTAGAACAAGCTATTTCTAAGCTGTAGTGAAATTAAACAGCTTGTCTAAAGGCAGCTTTAACAGTCAATGCAAGATATTTGTTGAACAAATATCTATGGAGACCTCCTCTATATGAAAACCCTGACCTTAAGTATATAACTATCTTATTGGGAAGTTGCAAGAAAAAAACTCAAGAAAGTTGTAGTAAATGCCATATGAGCCAGAGGAGCTCAGGGAAGAGAGTAAGAATATTTACCTGAAATGAGTAGGAAAACTTCCTAGTAGATATAGCATTTGGACTGAACTTTGAATCACGGCATCAAAGAATCAGAGCATCGTAAGTTTGGGGATCCAGAGGTAACAAATTCAGATTCCAGGAAGGTAGTATAAGTAAAACATGTGAGCTAAAGCCAAAACAATTGGGAATGGGAATATTTGGACTGTGGTGAACTAGGAGGTGCTTGCCCTGTCTAAAGCAAGTAACCTGTTCTTAGCAACACCAATTACTGTCAAATGGGAATGCAGGCCCAGTGTTATCATAATTTCTGAAAATTTTCCCCAAGAAAACCTGAAATATCAGATTTTTATGTGAATCTTGCATAAATCTTGAATCAATATCAATAAATATTGATAACTAAGTCCATCTGTTTTACAGCATCATGTAGGCCAGATTGGCTGTGAGCTATTGATTTGCTGTCTTCACCTTAAGATAATCTGGTTCAACACTTGCTCTCTTCAGAATCCTTGGATTTCCTTCATGACTTTTCCATCAAGTGGTTATCCACCCTCTAATTTAGCTCCTCCTGAAATGGGAATCTCAATGCCTGGCTAGGCAAGTTGACTACCAGAACATTCTTCCTTACCTTTGTCCCCCAAATTGTCCTAGTTTTTCCTGTGTACTACACAGTTCTACATAAGGGCTTAAAGTATTTGAAAACAGCCATTGTGTTCCTCATAAATTTTGTCTAGTGCTTTCAACTTTTGCTCAACTGGCATGATTTCAAGTTTCTTACCACCTTGATCACCCTCATCTGGATGGATTCAATGATCTGTTATTCTCAGTGCATAATACCCAAAACTAAATGAGGTGGTCTAGGCAAAGAATGAGTATTACCATCCTTGTTCTAGGTATACAGCTAATATCAGTCAGGTATCAGTTCATGAAACTCCCATATATTTTAGTAGAAAGGGATTTACATAATATGAAATCATTAGAATTGTTGAAGGAGAGGGAGACAGAGAGCCACTCCTGGGCTTCAAGTATAAGGAACTGTCAAACTTTTCCAAAGCAACTACACCATTTTACATTACATAGCAATGTATGAGGTCTCTGATTTCTCCACATCCTCAGTAACACTCGACATAGTCCATCTTTAGTTTCAAATCTTATGTTTTAAAAATAGTTAAATATGTTTCATGTAGATTCTACCATAGGAAGAGAGATGGATACAACTTTTCTCTACTAATATTTTTTGAGAATTAGTCAGTATTGAATTGATTAGTTCATTACATTACAAAAACAACAGTAAATTGTTCCCTTTAAGCCACAGGGAACTACCTCATCTGAGACTTTGCCCCATCCAAAGGGCATCGCATGGCCCAAAACTGGCTTATCTAGAGATACTATGCTTAGCCTCCTTGTTATAATTTGGAACAATTCTGTTGTCACCTCAGCAAGGGTGTTACCTACAGGACTGACTAAGGCCTCAGTTGCACTGAGGTGTTGAAAGTTAGCTTTTCTCTCAGCCCAATTCTGTTCTTATTTCCTAAGAGTTGTATCTCCTGAAAGCACTCTCTTTCTACCTTTCTACCCAAAATTTTCCATCTTGAAGTTTGTTTGCAGGAACTCAATCTAAAACAGCCTCTCTGGATCTTAGTCCGATGATTTAATAAAGTGAGAACGACAAAAATTTCCTTGCAAGATTACTATAAGTGGATATTTGTCATTCCTCTGAATTCCTTTCCAGGTTTAAGAAATTGGTAGGAAATAAAAACTGTCTCCCGGGTAGGAGAATAGTTATTTTTCTAAAATGCTAGATAGTTATTTTTCTAAACATTTTTGAAGCAAGGGTAGAGCCAGTTGATGTCAGCTCTTCAACATGTTTCCATTTTCTCAATAACTGGTGATGTAGCAGTAGTACAGTGGTGGAAATTTCATGGAGCAAAAATGGCAGTAACATTAATGGTTCAAGCATCTGCTCTAAAGTTTACTTTCTAGCATAGAAGGTGACAGTGGTGCACAAAACTCTAGTTTTTGGTAGCAGCTGTGATTTTTCTCATTAGACCAGTTTATGTGATGTAGGTATTGCTCTAGGTAGGTCAGTCTTGAGCTTGGTTTTCCAGCCCTCCAAACATATCTGTGGTATATCTCAAGAGGTAGACCTCTTTTTAATGGCATCCTTTTTTGCTGAGTCAATCAGTTAGCGTCTGTTGTTTGCAACTAAATACCTGATTGAAGATTAAATGGTGTAATGTGTGTAAAGCATGTTATATAATATGTAAAGAAGCACATAATAGGTGTTAGTACACTAAAGGTATTATAATTTTATGGCCTTTCTGATGGCTGTGTGTGGTTTTCAAATCATGGCTTTGGTACTGTGAGGAGCAATTGAGTTAATAAATGAAAAGCATCTAGAACAGTGGCTTGCACCTAATTACCATTCAGTACATGTTTGCTATTAACACAATTGTCCTTTAGTCATACAATCATCCCTATATACTAAATTGTTAATTCAGGCTGGGTATGGGAGCTTGGGGCTTGGACTGAATCAAGATGGATTTGTTTTGACAAGGTGTCGGAAGGGGGATCTGAATCCAGCTCTCCTTAGGAAGACCTGATTCCCAAATGTGTGTTGTTCTCTGATTAACTGGTATTCTGGGCCAAGTCCTGCCATCTATCCCATGTATTTGAAGCTAAAATCTTTATAAAAAAAGAAAATTGATCTCTCTGTTTACTTTCAAGCCACAGTGGTAATGTTATCAGGTGCCATGGAAGAGAAGCAGATGTTATCAAAGTGCATTCACCTCAGCATTTGTCAGAAAACATTATGTGCTTGCTGTGCTCTCAGTGTTTCCAGGAAGAGCTGAAAATTTTTTTAATATTCTTTATTTACCACAAGAAAACTTATTTAAAAGTTTTGGCAGAAAAGTTTGTAAATCAAAGATTTGGAAGTTGTCTCTGAGGACTGATTTCCTAGATTTCACTAAGCAAAACCTTTCTGTTTTCTATAAAATAATACATATTTATTTTCTCTTTGTTGAGACTTGAATCTACACAGACAAAGTTTCTCTCAAGGTCAAGGCAACACTCTCCAACATGGGTCTTGATCAGAAGACATGATTCATTAGTCTTCATTTTCAATTATGTAAACAGGAAAAAAATCCTGAATTAAAATGGAAAAAGAGAGCCTCTCCAAATTTAATCTGTTTGTCTCTAGCACTCAAACAGAGGATATGCAGAAAGAAGTGATCTTGAGTGTGTTTATTCTGCTTAGTAGTAGAGATTTTAGTAATCAAATGTGTTTTCAGAAATATTAATATACTAAAGTACAAAGTAACTAAATATCTCAATTACATTTCTAAGATGTTGCATATGCTTTGAATAAGGTCTGATTATTTTCTCCAAGCAAATTAATTTTTGAAATTACAAAGTAATGGGACATTCTGCTCTGCATCCTCTTTTTGTGAAGTGACCTGGGGTCACAGCCTGGGCTTCTCCAGTGAATGGTGGTAAGGCTGTTTATCTAGTGTCCATTGTTAAGAAATCCATGATAGTCACTCATCTAAGGCACATTCAACATCACTATCAATACTAAAGTTGAAATTTGATCTCCATTTGCCCTACTCCCAAGTATATCTCCATGAATTAAAAACATAAATAAGGAATATAGAGTGCAATTTTTGTTCTCTCCACAAACCCCAACACCAAGATCCCTGAGGACATCATTGAACCACTGAATTAATTAATCAGCCTTACATCTATCTCCTTGTCATGTGAGAATAGTAAGATCTGCACTTAAAGCTGAAAGTAAGTGAATTGCTACACATAGCATTTCTCTCTAATTCTCTTCATGCCCTCCTCACTTTCTTGGTTTTAAAATACCCAACATAGAACTCCACCCTTCTTATTTTTTCATCCATTCAAATATTTATTGAGCATCTTTGTTTCAGGCATAATGCCTCCTGTGGGAAGCCACTTCATCAATAATCCTCTCTTTCATCTATATTTTCAGACTTTCCCTCTTAATTGTTTCCTTATCTTCAAGCCTTAAAATTTTATCTTTCATTGGGAGTTCCCTGGTGGCCCAATGGTTAGGATTCCAGGCTTTCATTGCCGTGGCTGGGTTCAATCCCTGGTCGGGGAACTGAGATCCCGAAAGCCACGCGGCGCAGCCAAAAAAAAAAAAATTATACTATAGCTAATAACCGTCTCCCTTTTTCATTAAAGTAAGCTTATTTTAAGAGTTGCATATGCTCACTAGATATACATTCCTACTTTTCATTCTTTCATTAATGTATTACATCTGAAAAGATCTCAATACTCTACAACACTTGCTCTTCCAAAAATCACCAATGGCTTTCAGGTTGCAAAAAAAATAGGTAATGTTTCATCTTTCTCCCCCCACCACCCACCCGGGCAGCATTTGGCCGCACTGACCATTCTCTTTGCGAAGCCTGCCTCTCCTTCATTATACGCCAAGCAGCCACTCTCTGATGGCCCTGCTCCCACCCCTGTGAAATCTCTCTCAGTCATCCTCATGGTATACTCCTCTTCTCCTACTGTAAATGTTGGTGTTACCTCATTTTCATTGTCCACAGTTTCTCACTCTGCAGGCTCCCCCCCATTTTCATTTCCATTGCATGGGAATTAAAAAACCCACCAAATCTCCCTTGTCAGATTAAAAAAGATAATGGTTTTGAAAGTGTTTCCAATTAAGAAAAGTGATTTATAGAATATCATGTAAGAAACACTGAATCTTCAACCATATGCACATTTTTGAGGAACGTGTCTGAAGAGACTCAGATGCTAAACTGATCAATTGCTTTTGTGGAAGAGACCCCTTAAGTAAGGGTGTGGTGAAAATAAAAGTGGTCATCAAGCTTATTTTGAACGTTTTAGTATCTAAGAATTGTTTCATCAGAGGACATTCCCGTCAATTTGGGAGACTAACGTGATGTGCAAACATATAATAATTCTGAATAGATTAAATATAGCACTGAGTTCAAAACCAAGAAAGGGAAATTCTCAGGTTCCATAGATGAAGAAGAAACCCAAAGCCAGAGAAGTGAGTGGCATCAAAGCTGAGATCCTCACAGAGGATTTAGGCAGAAACAGCTATAATGCCCACAAAAGTAGGGGCATAGGGCCCTTGCTTATGGACCATGGAACTAAACTATCTTTGTGAATCCAGCAGCCCTGTAGGACTGATCCAAATATGAAATGGATTCTAGAAGACTTCTGTTTGCCACCCAAGAAAGAAGCTTGGACTTTTGCTATCAAATCAGGGCCCTAACAGAAAAAGAAAAAAACTTACTCCTGAGATATTGTAAAATATTATCTCTTGAAAAATAAGCTTGCAAATTTAAGCATATGTTTAATTTTCATAGACTCAATACACATGGATAGAAGGTCAGAATTAATCTTTCTCTTATGGTACAAAACTAAAGCATGGTCCAAACTAGGTGTAGTCTGTAGGCCCCAGGCAGCAGCAAGCTGAAAACATTCTGGGAGCATAGTCCTACAGCTTCACAACTCCAGAGAAGGTAATCAGCCTGAACAGGGGATTACAGATTTAAATAAAAAGTTATAATGCACAAAAATAAACTACCATGACAAGAGAATTTGTATCCCAAGACCTGAAGACAGTAAAATTATGTGAAAGACACTTTAATATAAGTATGATGAAAATGTTCAAAAAGACAAAGGAATAAATAAAAATCATATGAAAGGAAAGGGCAGTATGGAAAAAAGGAACAGACAGTTTGAAAAATAACAGAATAGAAATTTTATAAATGAAAAATAAAAACAACCTTCAAGTGGTGATTACCATAATACAATTCAAGAGAAGTAATGAATTAGAAGGAAAATAAAAGCCTAAAATAAGATTGTGATAACAAAATGAACGAGAAGTTAAAAGACTGAGAAAATGTAATGAAAAAGTTAAAATGTATGTGCATGTACACACACACACACACACACAAATTTGGAGTTCCTAAAGAAGAAATAGAGAAAATAAAAGAGAGGTGATATCCAAAGAGATACTAGCTAAGAAATTTCCAGCACTGATAGAAAACATGAGTCCTTACATTGAAGGAACATGCCAAGACTTGAGCAGAAAAAAATAAAAACAAATCTCCATCTGGACAAATTGTAGTAAAACAGTAAAAACTCAAAGTAATGAAAGCTACTAGAGGGGATAAACCTTGAAATACTGATTGTCTTTGCTAATGAACATAATGCACAGCAATGTAGTTTTCAAAAATCCTTCTTTGTAGTTAGGGGTTATATTTAGTATTATATCAGGGTATTTCTAGTAAATGAGGAATTTATAAATAAATAAAGTTTTACTGTGCGTTTACTAATTGGTAGCTAGATCTTGGTTTAATTGCAATCATTTTGCCTCACTTTTTAGCAAAACTCTCTTTGGTCCCTAAACCTATGCTGATGCTGACAGCTTTGTGTGGTTTATATACACATCGCATAGCAGTGTCTCCTAGCTATATTTGCCAGCACTATAGCTCTCTCTCAACTGATTTGATTTTGGCTAAGTGCTTTCTGAGAGAGGGTGAGGTAATTCAGTGTTTGAATTTAGAAGTAATATTAAAATTTCCTTTAGGGACCAGTAATTGTCTATTTTAGATCCAACACCCAGTATAAGACTCTATCTGGTCCTTTTCCCACTGAACCTCTGTTTGACACTTAACACAAATGATCACTCTCTAATTTGGTTTCCTTTCTCTCCTTTGCTGTCTCCTCTTGCATCAGCATCCCTGGCTTCCTTCCTTGACCTGCTTCTTTTCTCACTTCATACATTCTTGAAGGCTGATCTCATCTATTCCCATGGTGTCAACGGTTCCCAAATTGGTGTCACCAGCCCAACTCGTCTCCCTGGGTACCAGCCCCACCAGCATGTCAAAGTCAACAAACCTAAAATAAACTTATGATCACCTTTCTTCCTTCTCTTTTCTCTAAGCCCCTGTTTGGGGAGGACACCAGACCCTTTCTTGGTTCATGAAGTGGATTCCAAGGAGCTCAGGCTGGAACAAGGAACCCACCTAAATAGAGTGGGATGGGAAAACCTGCAGAAACACAGTGAAGACACAGTCCTCTCGAGAGGACTGAGAGACAGAGCTGTCCGCCAGGTCTCAAGGCCGAGTCCAGAGGGTCAGAGGGAGCACCTGAACAGGGGTGCACATTCAAGAGGACCATGCCAGAGGTAGGGAGGTTAATTCTGGAGTTGCTTGGGTAAAAGTGAAATGGGCCAAAATGGGTGCCTTGAACAGCCCTTGGACTTTCTTTTATTGGCCAGAAAGGGTGTGATCATGAGGAAGATGTTTGGCTGCTAAAACAGTACAGGTTGAGAGGGCACAGCCTCAGCCTCCTAGATTAGAAACTAGGAATTATCACTGACTTCCTCCCCTTCAGTCCAAGTGCCCTATCTATCTATTTAAGTTCTATTATCTCCCTACTTCAGGCCCTTCTTTCTCATTTGGCTATTATCAGAGTTGGCTATCTAGGTCTACTGCATCTAAGCTTGCATCCTCTTATCCATCTACCACACCAGTTCCATAATATTATTTTCAAATCACTATAGGATTGTGTCATTTCCATGGTTGAATCCTTCAGTGAACCTACCTGTGACCCATATTACCTTGGTGGCACAGTAATGAGACTTTAGAAAATATTTTTGGAAGAAAATGTAGTTGGGAAGGTGGAAAGAAAGATTATATCCAAATTCTAAATTCCTTAGCATGGCATATAAGACCCTGCCTCATCTCAAATCTCATTTCCTATCTATCTTCCTCCTCCACACAAAATTATTGTTTTCCCCTAAATTTATGATGCTGGCACAAAATAAATGGTAGTTGAATGAAGGTTGTCAAATAAATAGCTGCCTGAGCCCCAAAGCCCTGTGCTCCAGCTATGGAAAATTTTTTGTGTATAAAAGAGGTACCATCAAGAGTCTTTGCATGGGCTGACCTGTTTCACCTCTCAGAATTGTGGGTCTTGCTTTGTGGTGCTGGGGGTGTAAGCCTCACAACTAACACATATTCTGTGTGTTGACTGTGGTAGGAAGTAGAGAAATATTTTTTTAGATGGAAAATAATCATACTTAGAAGAGCTGTGGTTCCTAACTTATGATTGAGGTTTTGTGTAAAGATGTTGGTTGGAGGCTGTGATATTTTCCATTTAAGAGTTGGAAACAAACAAACAAAAGCTGGTTTTCCTCTTCTTTCCCTTCTTCCTCCCTTCCTTCCCTCCCTCCCTCCCTCCCTTCCTTTTTCTAAGTTTTATTTTGGAGTTGGCAGGCTAGAGGAAGCACCTTACCATGATTTTTGAGCTCCCAGATATTTCCAGAGATGGCTGCACAGATAAAAAGTCCCTGGACATCCACCGCTTTATCCTCCTTTTGCATGTTCTCCTTGGTCATTAGTATTCCACACAGATTTTCTCTTGCAGCTTCTTATTCTTGGCCATAGTCAACCACTCCCCTGCTCCTGCCCACACTGATACATAGAATGCAGAGAGGCGAGCGATTTAATTATGTCCTATTTTGAAATCTGATTTGGGGAGTGACTTTGATGTTATTCCATAACACAATTATAAGACAAACTTTGGCAATTAACAGACTTGGTTTAACTCCATTTACCTTCATCACCAGAAAGGCTAGGTGAGCTCAGCGAGGATCTATGTGGCTGGTGTGGCTTTCCCTGGGCAGAAACAGACTGCAGGGCCAGCAAGTCCTCAGAGGGGGAAAGAGCCTTTTCTCCCTCTATCCTAAGTTACCATGAGTTTGACAGAGATTACAGCTTGATAACTAACCTGTTTCTTTCTAACCCATGACCTTCTTTTAGGGAAAACAATCACAAGAGTCACCTTCTTTCCAGGAGTCTGATGGACATGCTCCCACATCCCAGATCACACAGAGGAGAAGACTGCACCTCTCCTTTCACCCTCACACCTCAATCACCTGCTAAGGAAAGTGTTCAGACTGTTCACCAATGACTTGGAGAAAGAAGACAGGTCAGCTGTCCCTGATGATGTGGACCAGTGGCAGCAAATGTCCTATTATCCCTGGGGCCCAACTCTACATTCCTAATGTGGGTCTTATTTCTAACAACCACCTGCCCACCACCAGCCCTCCCCAAATTAGTCTCTGTTTTCTGCTTCCCCTGACATCTTCCTCCAAGTTTCTCCTGCAGCAAAACATAAAGATTAAGAACGTTTCACCTAATGTGCATTGCCTTGAATTTTGCAATCAGAGCCTTCCTCTGACATTTGGGAAATAAGGAGGCAAAGAGCAGGAGAGAATGTTTTATGCAAATGTTCTGGGTAAATTGAAGACTCTGCGAATTTTTAGTTTCAGTAAATATGCAGAATATAAGGTTCACATTAAAGGGATATTGAAGAACAGGAGGCTTAATGCTTCCCAATACAGCCTTATTTGCAGGAGACTTGTGTTTGGAGGAAGAAGTGTTATTTATAGCTTCTCAGAGAGCGATTCACTGGAACCCTAGGACTCACGGCACAGTTGATAATGCTGGTGTAAACTGATGAACAGAGTCAAGTCCCATTGAGAGCAGAGATAGGAAAAATGGTAATGAAATTGCTTTTCAGAACAATACCACCTAAGTGAAAACCCATATCTTCATTTACAGTAATGCCTCTGCCTTCAGACCCCACAGATAGAGCCAGACTCTCTGCTGATGAGGACTGGTACGATTGCCTCTCTACTAGTTTAGCAAGCACTCTGGCTGCTGCAGCTTCCAGCTCCTGGAAATCTGTTTTGACACTGCAGTTCCCGGTTTACAGTTACAAGCCGTTCTTTTTAGCTGGAAGTGATTAGTGTTCCAAATGCAATCTTGTTCTTTTCACAAAAACACAATGTTAAAAGCTTCTCTTGCCTCCTCAGAGAAAGGAAGGAAGAAGCTTCTATAGCCAAGGGCACGTAGGGGAACATGCAGATGAGAGGATGCTTCAGGGAAATTCCAAAAGAGGGAAGAGAGCCCACCAGGCTCTTTTTCTGAAGAAGTTCTAGCTCCAAGCAGTGCACATGCAGCCAGCAGTGAGCAGGCTCTGAAAGAACTTCCCCACTCCCTCCTTCCCAGCACCACCACTTCCTCAGCCACCAGATTCCTCTGCAGCCCAGATGGGTTTTGTTTTTTAACCTCTATTATGACTGTCCCATTGCCTCTCCGTGTTTTCTAATTTACCTAACGTATCCTTGCTGTCCATTTGACACTGAAACTAATTATTTTATTCATTCTTGCATTCAATTTCTTTTTCAGTAGGTAATAGTCATTCAGAAAGCTGAACTCTTATGTTTCCAAAGGCAGGACTCTGTTATGTTTTGCTTTCCTGCTCCCTGGCCAGGGTCAGGCTGACATAGATATAATGCTATGCTGGTAAATTCACTCTCCGGAGAAGGGGAAAAAAAAAAGCCCTGATTTGTAGGGTGTGCCATAGCTGGATTGAAGCTACCAGTGTGATGTCGCTGAATGTGGGATTTGGGAGAAATGTACACAATCAGCTCTCACAAGCTAGTATAAACTGACTAGTGCACACCGTGTCTCACAGGTACCACACTTACAGTGGCGTTCTGAGATTAAATTCTATTATAGGAATGTAAAGGATTCAATTTCTAGGTGTCTTCCCAAACTTGATCAAAAAAATTTTTCCCCTCTCTTCATCCCCAGCCCTTTTCTGAGCGGAGGGCAGGGATGGAAATGGAAGGAAGAGAGGTTAACCATAAGCATGGAAGTAATATTAAGTATTTTATTTTGCTTTTTTTTTGGTTAGGAACACACTCTCTTGGTGGTAGAGCTGAGTCTTTAGAATGATGGAGTAGTCTTCCCTCAACAACTGCCCCACCCCACCCCCACTATTTCAAGTTCCTATTTTAAGCCCCAATCAGGGATATTAAAGATAGCCATGAATTTGTCAACATTCTTCCTACTGAGAAGTGGGATCTGTGACTCCTCTTCTCTATAACTTCTTAAGCACAGAATATGGTAAAAGTGAGGATTTGCCAGATTCTGAGCCTGAGCCTTAAGAGAATAACAGCTCCCATTTCCCAGCTTCTGGAAATACTTGCTCTTAAACCCGTCTGCCATGTGGTGAGGAAGCCCAAGCCACCTCGTGGATAGATTTGTGTGAGACAAACCAAGGGCCCTGACTACTGACAGCCCCTATTGTCTGAACTCCCATTCAGTAGCCAGCACCTACCTGCCAGCCATGTGAGTGAGTCCTCTCAGAAGCAAATTCTCCAGCCCCACTTGAACTGCTTCAGCCAATGCCCCATAAAGCAGAGATGAGCTATCCCCAACCCATTGACCAATTTGCCCATATATGAGCAAGTGAATGATCATTGTTGTTTTAGGACACAAAATGTTGAGATGGTGTGTTACAAAGTAATGAATAATCATAATCTCTCTCTCTCTCCACCTGACCACAATTAGTGCACAAAGTGTTATCTGTGCAGATGTACCTCTTCCCCTTCACATTGTCTTCAAGTTCTACGTCATATGGCTCTTAGTGAGATATCTCAAGTGTCACTTCCCCCTTCTCCCCAGCCCTTCCCCCCACCCTATCCCTATCTGGGATGTATCCCTATCTCTCCTCTCTGTTCCGTAACACTGTGTGAATCACTTACCATGTTGTTCAGATCTGTAACTCTTATCTGAAATTTTGGGGGCCAAATGTGTTTTGGAACTTCCAATTTTTCACACTTTAGAAAGATAACGTGGTACATATACTGGACATTATATAAAATTTGCAGTGGTATCTGCAGCAGCACCTTGTAATCAAATAGAGTAATATTTTAGCAATGAATTATATAAATATTCACATTAAGTGGGATAAATTAAAAAAATAAATAGAAAAAAAATCTACCAGTTTTCAGAGCCTTTTTGGCTTTAAGAAGTATAGAAAATACATTGTGGACCAGTATTCTGGATTGATCATCCGTGTTTTCCACTGGGCATTGAATTCTTTGAGGACATGACACACTGCTCATCATGTATCCCCTCTGCCGGGCATGTTATAGGTTCCCAAAAAAAGCATGCTGATTCACCACACACACACACACACACACACACACACACACACACACATTGGGTTTATTGACAAAGCCTATAATTCTGGAACCATCTTTGTTTCTGGAAAGATTTCTTAACCAGAAAACACCTTGAACCTCTTTGTCATAAAATAGTGAATGATAACATGGGAATCTAAACCACTAGAAAATGCAATACATGATATATCTACAGGATATAGTAATACTGTTTCACATTCCATAAGCTACTTAAACTTCCTCTGGGTTAGACAATGATGTCAAATCAATAACTATGTTCCATTTAACTTTGTACCTCTATAAACAAAAATATCATTGGCAATGCATTGGATATTTCTCTCAAAATATGTAGATGACAAAAGAAATTATTTCATTACCATTTCTAACTCTTCTCCTCAGTTTAATATGTATTATCTTAGTAGTTAACTGAAGATAATGCATTTTTACCACTTGAGAATAAATCATTGCAAAGCTCAAGTCCTGGAATTTGCAAGATCATCAGATGCCATTAGCCTTATTTACTCATCAAAGAGAATTCCATTTCCATAAGACAGATATTTGAATTGTTTAGTGATGACCAAAGCTGTGTCAAACTTTCAATTAAATTCAGCTTTTTGAATTATCTGAAGTACAAACAAGAGGTGAAAGAATAAGAATAAAGAATTTATAGATCCTGAATGTTTCCAAATTCTAGTTATGTCTGAGTAAATTTGAAGAATGAAATAGGAGGGGAGACAGTGCTTGCTACCATAATTAAAACGTATTCCATTTGAGCTTCTTCCAACAATAGGGCAGATCACAGAGCTAGGTTTCTTTTTGCAATCTTTATAGAAATTGTCAAAAAGAATCACTCATAGTCCATGCCTGGCTTGCAAAATCACGTTAATTAATCAACATCCTTGGCACATTGTCAGTTTCAGATACTAATAAATTAAATTTGGGTCTTTGATAGAGCTTTGTATTTCATTACAACCATATAATGCTCAAGTGGCTTTTTTATGATTTAGGAATAGCTTTTTAATTTATACCAAACATCTGTTGTGGGCAGTATTATTTTTCTATATCAGTTGAATATTCAGGTTTTTAGTGTAGTTCAATAAAAAAACAAATCAATCCTGGAAATGGTTTCTATAAAATCATGAGCACCAAATCTTAGGCCTTCATCACTCTAAAACGAGAACAGAGTCTATATAAACTGCAGACACAAAGAGAGCTTATACTGAGTCTTAGATGTGTCCCACTCTATGCTAGATGCTGTACCAGACATAAAAAGCAATTTGTATCCTCAGTAGCCTCTGTATTTGAATAAGATTATAGCATGTCTTCCTTTTTCTGCTTCATTTCATTTTACTTTTAGATTTCTATTTGTAGAATTTCAGGAAACCCTTTGAGATAGAGAGAACTTGGAAAACCACAGAATCGGGGTTGGTTATTATTCTGGAAACTATAATCTGAAGCTGCCAGTTTCCTATTTAAATTATTCTAGAATGAGGAACTGCCTGTGTAACTGGGTATAGCCATTTACCAGCAAGTTTCACATTTCTTCACGTCCCGCATCCCAAACCTATTCTGACTTTCAACAAGAAGTAAAGCACAGGTGAGTTCTCTGAGCTGGGCATCCCAGTTCACTGAGCACTGGTCACTCTTGTCCTTAGTCTGACCTGAGATCAAGGTGCCCAGTGGGTCCTCACTCTGTTCTTGAGTTTCAGTCTCTCAGTGACCAGAAGGGAACTGCTGGGTTCCTTTCCATTCTGCCCTATATATGCATTCGCACCACCCCCCCACAAACACACAGATACTCAGCTACACACGTTCATACACATACACACACCGTCACCCTGGTTCCTGGTTCACACACATGTACTCACACATACCCTCAAGCACACATATGCTCACATCACACCCTACCTGCAGTGCTCTGGAGGCATAGGCTTTTTGATTCAAGTCTTCCATTTAGTGTGACCTCAGGAAGGTGTGCACATAGAAGTTCAGTTCGCTCATCCATATAATGGACTTTCTACTCTATTGAGCCTTTGCAATGATCAAAGAAGTTAATATGTGTAAAATACTTAGCATTGTGGTTAGTACAATACATGGTAAACACACAATAAATGAGAACTTTTATTATTAGGTTCTCTAATCATACTTAAGCCTCAAATAAGACTGGTCTGGCCCCCAGCAATGTGTCTTGGTTCTATAACTGGGTTTCTCATTCCATTCCAAAAATTATTTCCTCATCCAGTATGTGCTTGATTCACCAACTCCTTGTTAAGGCTTGGAGCGCTACCCTTCCCTGGATGACCTCTTCCTTTGTGGATATGTTTCTCATGTTATCTGCCTGACTTAACCTGCAAATGTCACCTCCGCCCCTACTGGCAGCCCAGCACCTGGCACTCAGCAAAGAGGGCCAAGGACCTGGACCTGGACCTGGTCTTTCCCTACCCATGCAGCTTCTCTGGGACAAGCCATAAGACATTAAATTTTGCTCTTAATGGTGTACTCAAAAGGAAACTACATTTCTAAGCTACATTTTTATTTATGAATAAATATTGCATCTAATGATTTGGATGAGCAAAGAAACTTATCTATTACAGAAAACTCCATTTTGTCCACAGAGTTTTAAGAATGATACACTTGGGAACATTCTTTTTAGAGACATTCCATGCTAACTAACTATAGGTTCCTGATTTTCTAATAATTATAATGCATAAAAAATGAAATTAACTCTAAAACTCTATTAAATCTAAATTGCTTATTAAATACAATAGTATCAATTGCTAATGATTTAAGAGGTGATTTGTGACCTTAAAGTGACCATTGCTTATCATCATTAACTTATAAATGAAATCTTTAGCTCAATCAGACCTAACCTGTACAAAATAGAGGATATTAGGTATTTCTCTGTGTGGTTTTTAGGCATTCTGTCTCATAATCTGGCAGGCCTCACTTCAGGTTCGTTAGATCGGGGCTTACTGCTTATCTAAAGTATTAAGAGAACAGTAAGTCTAGTGGCTGTTTTAATAAATCTCTAAAATAAAAATTTTAGAAGTATTTATTATGTACTAACCACAAAATCATCAATGTGATATGGGAGATAACACACACACACACACATGCACACACACGCACACAGATTATGGTCTTTGGCATCACCATTCTAACCTCAGGATCTACTTGTCCAGAAATACTTTTAAACCATTAAGCCACCATTACTCATTTCAGAGTCAAATGGAATAAAAGGAGTCATTTAGAAGAAAAAAAATCAATAGAACTGATAATCTGAGGGCTTAGTGAAAGGGACGAATCAAAGATGAAACTAAAATTTCAAAACTGAGCTTGACAAACATTTACTATGAGAGGTATTTATGAGCCTCAGATAAAAAGCTAGAGAAAGATACTTTTATATTTCAATGAATCTGTAACATATTGTTTCACAATAGTGGCACAAACTGTATAAGTTATGTAGCTAGAAAGATTAGACATTAAGGTTAATAATTTGAAGAATGTAAACTTAATCCTTAGAACCTTAAATTTTGATGTGTTCAAGACTCCTCCTTGACAATCCTAGGTGTCTACATGTGTTTCTCTCCCAGATAGTTCTAATTTCCTTTTCTGGTAAAAATGTAGTAATGTCTTAATATCATGACTGCCACCTGAGGGATCCCAAGTGTAAGAAGAGAAATCATTAGGAGGTGGATTTCATGATCACTCCCAGGATAGCTCTAGCCTGAAGTCCAGCAGACCTACTCATTAAGACAAGGAACGTGGCTTTCTGATTTAAAGATGAGAGCTACTGAATTCAGCTGTTCTTCTGTGGTTCTTGCATTGTGTTGCCCTCTGCGATGTCATAATAAAACAAGCATGGAATTTGTCCACATGTAGAAGGCTCACGGGTTATTTTCATGGCTGAAAACAATGTGGAGTGTAGCCATGACCAGAGAGGTAGCTGCAGTAGTATGGGGGAATGATCACATGCTTTAAGAAGGTCTTCAAATGTAAATAAATGATTGTTATCATTTTCAAGTTGTTTGGACTTTGGATTTGTAGACAGTTTCTGGGCAAAAAAATGTTTCTATCTGTCAATGTTGGAGTATTAGGATTCTCTAGAGAAACAGAACCAGTGGGCTGTATAATATGCAGAAAAAGATTTATTATGAGGAACTGGCTCACATGATTAGTGAAGTTAACAGGTCTCACGACCCAGGAAAGCTGATGCTTCAGTTCAAGTCCAAAAGCAGGAAAAACTGATGTCTCAGCTCAAGGCAGTCAAGCAGGAGGAAATTCCCTTCAATTTGGGGAAAGAATCAACCTTTTGTTCTATTTAGGCCTCCAACTGATTGGATAAGGTCCACTCACATTACGGAGGGCAATCTATTATACTCAGCCTATTGATTTAAATGTTAAACTCATTCCAAAACTCCCTCACAAAATAGTGTTTGACCAAATATCTGGACACCTGTGGCCCAGTCAAGTAGACACACAAAAATAACAGTCAGTTAGTTTTCCCATTTGATAAGTACTTTTGGTGACCAAAAACTCGATCTAGCCAATGTCATGACCACAGTTTTCCCACCGGAAAGCCTTCTGGAAATCGAATCCATGATTAGAGTTGATGAAATTGACTTGTTAGTCTCAATATTGTGATTAAGAAGATCTAAGAACCCAGGACTTAGAGAACATGCAAGGCTCTATGACAATAAAGAGAGAGAGGCAGGAGTAACAGAGTCTACGATCCCAGAAAAAAGGAAATCATTATAGCCTTATCAATCTCTTAATTAAAAAGCCAAATTATGCAAAGGAAAGAGAATCCTTCCAAGTTTTATAGCCACAATTATATTTACAGAGACTAGATTAGCAACTACAAATTCCTGTAGCATAGAATTGACTTGAAATATTCTCCTCTGGTAAAGAGCTATACACAAAACTCTTAGCATACTTTTACAGCATTTATTGAGCATGTACTGAATGCAATAATTATATTGTATCTTTAAGGAGATTTGTAAAATATCAATATAACACAGTATCATCTCAAGGAATTTCTTCTCTCCAAATCAATAGGACCATAGAACCAGTATGTCTATATTGGTTGCTAAATACGTTGAATATCACTTTTGGCATGAAGAAAAAACATATGGTGACATCATCTATTTATTTATAATGTGTTGTGCAAAAGATGCTCTACACCAAGCACACAAATTAGGTTGTGATTTTTTAGACTAACTTTTAAAGAGAAAGATATACAAGCAATTCCTATCTTTGTTATTCAACGTGTCTTTAAAATATGTTTAAAAAGTGACTTTTTGAAAGTCAAAGGGAAGAACTTTGTGTGTCTGTGGGTGGGGGAGGGTAGGTTATTTCCATGAAACTAAACACTATAAAAGTCTTAATAATATTTTGCCTTATAGAAACAATCTTCAACAAGTATTTCCAACTTTTCACTTTTTCTAAATTTTAATTTTGTTCCTTTTTTCATAATTAATATAGTCAGCCAGCTTAATTCATTAAACATCTCACTGAGGCTAAAACATCACAGCTTCAACCCATCTAATGATGGTCTCAATTAGGTTGAGTTTATAAGTACTGTTCTCTTTAATGTTGGTGTAGGCACTTTCATTTCCCCCATAATACTCTTATATTTATAAATTAATAAGGGCAAAAGGCATTGAAATATCCAGCAAATACACAAACGCTACTAAACAAAGACAGCAAACCACGTCATAGCTCAAAATGCTCATCCACTCAGGGCTAAATTTGAATTTCAACAAAAAGTAGTTGGGTATCAATGTGCATGTGTGAAAAGGCAGGTGTTCAAAAGCCTGTGACAGGGAAGACCCAGGGAGCTGCTCCATCACCAGGCTGTAATCTGCAGCTCAGTCCATGAGGAAGGTATATCTGCTGCTGGGGGAGTATTCAGAGGGTGCTGGGTATTCTGACTTCAATAGGGCAAACCTCCTCCAGCCATGATTATTCTGAATGACAAACACATACTTTAAGAAAATGATCAAAGCTGTACATATTCAGAATATAGTTTTCTAAAAAAATAATATATTGATTAACACAGGAAATATTAAAATAAAGGCTTAACCTAGTATGGAATCCTGAACAATAAATTGTAAAAAACGACAACAACAACAAAAAACATACCTGCATTGGATGCCTTACTTATTAATCCATTGAGCCTCAAGTCAGGCGCTGTTGGGCCACTGGGGGTAGGTTTTGGTTCACCCACGTACTGAGACATACCAGAACCACAAGGATGTAGTTTGAGAATGCATACTCTGAAGTTGGCTATGCTTTGCTTTGTTTTTAGTCACACTATCTAATTGATTTATAAACTTCAAATAATATTATGAATGGAGCATTTTATGTTTGTCAAAATATTAAGAACAGCTGAGAAACACTACTCTACACCTATGTAAATATTATCAAACAATGACCCTTTGGGGGTGTTTCTAAGTTGCATAAAATTTGATATAGGCACATTTTATGTAATATATTGTATAAGAGCAAGAATAAAATGCAAAATTTCAAATAACCTTCTACTTTAAATCTAGTTCTGTGGCCAGGCTTAAGCAGAGAGATTGTTTAAATGAATCAGGACTCTTACCCAGGCTTTGGCATGAAGGCAGGAAATCAGTGGGCACAAGGATGAGAGAGAATCATCATAAAATCCATAGGTACTTGGATTATATTTAGAATAAAGTGCACTATTTTACTTCATTCTAAACAAAGCCACCCTAATGAGCTGAGGGTGGGTTGGGAGTAGGGGAGTCTCCATTGTATAAATGCTGAAACATTACCCCAGAGCCATAAATATTTATGTCTGTCTCCCTCTTTTCCTGTCAGTCCATCTTGATTTTTCCCTTATTTTTAGACTTCGTTCTTCCCACTTGTGAAACCACCTATTTTTAACTACTAAACCTCATGCCCCTTGCCCTCTCTGCCCATATACTGCTGCTCTAGCTCTGCATTCCTCATCCTTAAGATCCCTCCAGAGAGACAAAATAGAGCCCATTATCCCTTTTTTTCCTGACACATTTCTGCAGAGAAGGTTCCCCTCCCCTGATGATCCTGGTAGTGCCCCCAACTGTTTACCTAGCTGGAGGTGGCACACATAAGACACAGACTTGAGCAAAACAGTCCTGACCCTAACCTCATTATGCACCGCACTTGAGGCTGCATTAGCAAAAACAGATGGTCTGGCTGCAAAGCCACAGACACCAATCAGGTACACTGTTGGCAAACATGTTCTCTAATCAGGCCCCGTTCAAATGGCATCTGCTGCTCTCTCCCTGCAGGTATAGGTAATGATGCAAAACCTTCTGTACATTTCCTATTGTACTTGGGGTCTAACAACACACTTACAGAACACGATTCCCAGTTTAAGAAGGGCTGGCTCACCCAGGCTGAAACAGAAAGGCAAGCAGCAGGACTTTAGGCCAGCATCTTGTGAAGGGCACACAGGTATCTGGCCTCATCCTGTGTGTGTGTGGAGCTGGAGTCTGGGAAGAGATAGTGTGAAGCAGAAAGGGGTAGCTACAGGACTGAATGCTTCTGGTATCATAAAGGCCAGCCCACCAGCTTAAGGGAAAGAATTCAACACTAGGCTGGAAGATAATGTAAGAGAACATATCCATTCATATGATGTTTAAAAACAGACGAAACTGATCTACAGTTGTAGAAATCAGAAAGGTCATTACTTACATGGAGTGAAGTTTGACCAGAAGGGGGCATGAAGAATTTTCTGGGATAATGAAAACGTTCTGTATCTTGATAGAGTTATGCTCAGATGGTTACACACAATTGCCCAACTTATCAAAACAGACATTTAAGACCCGTGCATTTCAATGTATGCAAATTTTACAGCATGATTCTTTCAATGTGAATGTTTAAAAAGAATTTATAATGATACTAGGAATCTTTCATAGTGTTTAAAAAAAGGCAGAAAATTTGTTAATATTATATTAATCACATAAACACAATTTTTTTAAAGATTCAGAAAATATGACTTTGCCAAAATTATAATGAGTGCTTTTTTTCTGATGTTTTCAGATATTTAGAGATTTATTTAGGAATAATTGTGGTTCAGATCCTTCACATGTTTAAAGTATATATATTGATAACTTGACATATGTACACAATTGTGAAACCATCGCCACTATCAAAATAATGAACATATACATTACACCCAAAAGCTTCCTCTTGCCCCTTAAAATCAATTCCTTCTTACATCACCCCACCACCATCCAAAAACAACTGTTTTATATTGCTATAGTTTGCATTTTCTAGAATTTTAGTAAATGGAGTCACACAGACAAAACATATTTTTGTCTGATTTATTCAATCAGTATGATTATTTTGATATTCATCTATGTTGTTGCATGTATCAATAGTTCACTCCTATTTATTGCTGATTGTTATTCCATTGTGTGAGTATATCACAATTCATTTATTCATTCACTATTCGATGGACCCTTTGTTTCCAGTTTGTACTTACTACAAGTAAAGCTGCTATAAAAATTTTTGTACGAGCCTATATGTGTACATGTGTTTTCATTTTCCTTGGGTAAATACCTAGGAATGGAATGGCTGGGTCATTTGGTAGGTTTATGTTGAACTTTTTAAGGAAAAGTCAAAATGTTTTCCAAAACGGTTTTACCATTTTATAACCTTATTAGCAGTTTATAAGAATTTTAGGTACTTCCCATCTTTAAAAACACTTGTTTCAGTAGTCCTTTTAAATTGAGGCATTCTAATGTAGTGGTATGTCATTGTGGTTTTAATTATAATTCCCTTAATTACTAATATGTTGAGCATGTTTCCTTGTGCTCATTTGCCATCTGTATGGCTTAGTGAAGTGTTTGTTCAAATAGTTTATCTATTTTCATATTTTTATAGTCTCTCTTCAATAAGAAAATAATTAAGAAGAGTTCTTTACATAATGTTTTAAGTCCTCTGTCAGATTTATATTTTCCAAATGTTTTATCTTAGGTCTTAAGTCTCAGTTTTTCTTTTCATTTTCATAAGGTTGTCTTATGAAGAGCAAAAGTTTTAAATTTTTATGAAGTCCAATGTAAGAATTTTTTTCTTTTACAGTTCAAGCTTTTTGTGTTCTTTTTACAAAATCTTTGCCATGCTCAAGACTACCGGGAATATCTCCTGTTTGTTTTTTTTTATGTAGTTTCATAGTTTTAGCACTTACATTTAGGTCTATGATTTCTAATTGGTTCCTGTGTCTAAAGAGTAGATCTAAAGATCAACACTTTCTTTTTGTACATGGCTGTCAAATTGTCCCACATTATTCATTAAAAGGTTTTTCTTCCCTCACTGAATGCCTTGATGACTTTGTCAAAAATCTATTGGGTGTATAATTATGTGTCTATTTCTGAATCTGTAGTCTGTTCCAATGATTTATGTATTATCATATATCTATATTATGCAGTTACAATAGTGTTTTGATTATTATAGCTTCATAATGTCTTAAAATTAAGTAATATAAGAGTTCCAACAAGATGTTTTGTGTTGTTTTTTAAATTTGTTGAGACTATTATGATTTCTTTGACTTTCTACGCAAGTTTTAGGATAAGTTTTTTAAATTTCTAACTAAAAAAAGTCTACAGGTATTTTGATTAGGACTGCATTGTGTCAGTTTAGGGAGAATCGAAATCTTAGCATATTAAATCTTCCAATCCATAAACATAGTAATTGCTCCATTTATTTGGGTCTTCTTCAGTTTCTCTCAAGAATATTTTGTATACTCATGAATGTGTCTTGCACATATTTTGACAACTAAACTGTTAAATGGGGATCATAAAAGCCCACAACCCATGAGGTTATAAATTATGTAAGGGTATACATGTAGAGTGCATCATAAGCACACAGTAACCCCACCATTAGCACCACCTGTCAAATAACCAGAGGCATCGTAAAATGAAGAAGAAAAAAAAAAAAACCCTAAAGACTAGGTATTTCTTCTATGGACTATTTAACCAAATAATGATTTGTTAAGTCTAGTTTGATTTCAAACCAGCTTTCTTAACCACTAGGCTAATCTGTTTCCCAATCAAAAACAGTGATTCTGGTAGGATTTGTTTGTTAATGGTTTCAATTCAGGAACTAACTTTAAAATATTTTTGAATATAAGTAAAAATAATCTTATTGGCTTCCCCACTCTCTCACTTCAGAACTCCATTACTCATAACTTCCACTGCCCCACTCCCTCCATCATACGCCACATTGCAGTCATTTATACTAAAACTCTGTGCTTCTTTACACAACTACTCTTTCTTTCAAAGTAATTCTTTCCAAATGGAATTGCTAACATATATGATACCTTGTAGGACCTTCAAGGGACTAGAGTGAAATACCTTCATTCTTTAAACATGAAAAGGTTAAAAGATGATCTATAGTACTTTTTTTTTTTTTTTTTGGCTGCTTTTGGGTCTTCGTTGCTGCACGCGGGCTTTTCTCTGGTTGCGACGAGCAGGGGCTACTCTTTGTTGTAGTGTGCAGGCTTCTCATTGCGGTGGCTTCTCTTGCTGTGGAGCACGGGCTCTAGGCGCGTGGGCCTCGGTAGTTGTGGCTCGTGGGCTCTAGAGCGCAGGCTCAGTAGTTGTGGCACACGGGCTTAGTTGTTCCACGGCATGTGGGATCTTCCCGGACCAGGGCTCGAACTCGTGTCTCCTGCATTGGCAGGTGGATTCTTAACCACTGCACCACCAGGGAAGCCCTATAGTACATTTTGTGTGATGAATTTCTAACAATATGCTCATAACTTAGATAAATTACTTATCATCTGCTATAGTAAAATAAGGTTCATTTAGAATAATATATTTAATGCTCTTGATGTCATTGCATGAATAAACCACATTCTATTATTTCCTCCCCTCTGTGGATTTCCCAGGGTCTAGTCCAACAATGGTTGTAAGCATATTTCTAAGGCATGGCTCAAATGCATGATTTCCCATTTTGGAATCTTTCTGAAAAATTTTGTAACTAATGTTATTTATTTATCTTGAATATTTCTTATGAAACAGAAGGCAACCCACCCATTCCTGGCAGAAGATAAAGTTTAATGCATTGTTGAAACTAAGGCAATTTCTATTTTAGCTATTCTACAAAAAAAGTAATTGTTTTCTCTTTTTCTTGATGTCTCCCTCAGCTTTTCAAGTTTACTTTGTTAGTTTTCAGCCCTCACAAAAGACAGATTGGAATAAGAAGGGGAGAGCCCTCAGTCATCCACCTTTCAGCCTCTCTTAGGATGAAAATTAAGAAAGTCCTCAAGGACATATGGTGTCCCTAGAGTCCTCTGGGCTTGCTGCGAGCAAGGCCTGAAAAGAAGACTTGTGGGTTATGGCTGAAGTGACAATACAGGTCAGTAGAAGAAGACATCTAAAATTATCTTTCTCCAAAGGATTCAAACCTTGGCTTTTTGATCATATAATACTGAAAGGCTAAGAAAAAGAGGGGTAGTTAAGTCTCACGTAAGTTTGCCTTAGAATTCTTGCTTGAGTGCCAAAATGTCATACCACTTAGACACTGCCAAGGTCAAGAATGAGTTACGTATTCTCTTAATCTTTCTTTTTTAAACATCTCCTCAAGTTTTCCAGAACTCTGAACCCAGCCAAACTTTACCTCACTCCGTTTTCACTGGTTCACTCAGTAAGTTTGATTTGCTATGTACTAGGGATTCAGGAACAAGTAACTCAACATCTTAACTCAGGCATTCACAGTCTAGTCAGAGAGTCAGACTGTGATCAAACAATTCAGGCTTTTGAAATCAGACAGTCTGGGTTCAAGTTATTGCTCCATTATTCATTAGCTATGTGATCTTGGGCAAGTTACTGGTCCAAAAGCCAAGAGAGAGTCCTGAGAGGAGACTGGGGATTTATCTTTCTATCATCCTATATTGCCAATATGTCTCAAGCCTCAGTTTCATCATGTGTAATATGGATATAATAAATCACTTACTTCATGGTCTTACAGTAAGAATCGAAGGAGATAATGTAGATAAAGAGAACACATAGTGTTGCCATGAACACTTACCTATACAACAGAGGGTAACAGGGGCTAGATAACTGGTTGGGGATATGTGACTGAGAACAAAGGTAACATCTGAACTGCAATGACACAATTTTCACAAGTAGAGTTGAGAGTAAGGAAGAAACAGGTTTGGTGGGATAATGTTCCTTTTGGAATCCAGCAAAAAGGGTGAAAGAGAGGGCAGGTGTACAAGTATCAACAGGAAGAGAAGTCAGAAGCCAGAGTGTGGAGGGCTTTGAAAGCCACAAAAAGGAGTCTGTACTCAATTCATCAGGCAATAGGAAGCCATCAAAGTTTCTACATGGGAAAAGGACATGGTAATATCCCTGCTTAGAGAGATGAGAAAGGGGACCATTTAGGGGGCTTCAACAAGAATCTGGTGAGGTAGGAGGCCTGAACTGAATGAGAAACATAGTGATAGAGAAGAGTGCTAAAGCTCTGGAGGAATGGGGGGAATCAGGGCTGCATGAGGTCAAGGATCCTGCTAATTCATCTGAACTGATGATGACTGGCAAGTAGTAAGGATTTAACAAATGCTTTTGAATGAAGGAAAGAAGGAAAGAGGAAAAGAAGAAAAGATAAATGAAAAAAAAATGAATATCTAGAAATAGTAGAATGTATGGTGAACCATATCAGGAGTTAATTCAAAATTAGGATGGATGATTTCCTACATCATTAGGGAAGAACAAAATTTTTCATTTAATTTCCTGCATCAGTCAGGGTATACATATATTTATATTTCTATTTGTATTTATATTTATGTGTGTACATGCATGTGTGTGTGTACATGTACATGTGTGCTAAATGCAGATCATGATTTACAATAACCAGGGGATGAAGTTTTTTTAGTGGTGACTAAAAATCACTCCTATAAACTATACACTTACTTCTATTGCATTTTTCAGACTCTATCAGAGCCACCTGTCAGCCCCTCCCTTCTCTCCTAATAATTTCAGTGGGAATGCAGTATTCGCCAATTCTACACCCTATCCCAATTCCACCAACACCAAACCCGCAGTGAAGAAGGATTGGGGTTTCCTCTGGAGTTTCTCACCAGCCGGGGCCACTCAGAAGGCAGCATCATATAGTGGTAAGGCCCCAGGCTTTATAGCATTAGAAAGATCTGGAACTTCAACACTGATGCTTATAATCTTGCAAGCATGAATAAATTGCTCATTTTCCTCCTCTGCGAAATGGAGAGAACAATCCCTGCCTTGCAGAGTTGTTGTGAGAACAGAGTAGGAGGAATATGTGTGATGACAAAAGTGACAATGACCAAGACTTCCCCACACCAGGACCAGTCCTATGTGTTCTCCATACACTAACTCATGTGTTCCTAATGTAGGTGCTGTTATTAATATTTTCCCATTCTGCATAAGACACACATAACAATAAATGCTTAGTAAATAAATGCTTACTCAATGACTCCAATCATTATTTTTTATAAACTTTATCCCACTGGATGGGGTAAATTTTTAGTCTTGCTGTCACTTACCACATCACCACATTCTGTCACTCCTCCTGTAACACAGGGCAGAGAACATGTCTTACCGTTGCCTTAGTACAGGACCTTAATAACTAAATAAGACAAAACAAAATAAAATATGAGAATAAGACACTTAAAATCTTAAAATCTCCCTACTTTTCTTCCATTGACAGTTATTATAGAGTCCATTGTCCTGACTCTAATCTCCTCTAAGTAGAAAGAAATGATGTGAGGGTCAGAGCAATTTGTAGGAGTTCTGTGGCTTTGAGTTAATAAAATTAAGTATATAGTAGTCATTAGAATGGCATAGCCCAGAGAAGGCAGATTAGCGGAGTGACTTCTCACAAGAGAAGCACTTGGAGCAGAGACACTAGATTATTCTTCCCAGGGCAGCTCAGTGAGAGCAGCGTGGGCTTGTAAAGGGTAGACGGAGGTGGGATTGGTTACAAGAAAGTGAGAGAGTAAGGAAGGGGGCTGGAGGCTGGTGTGGGTGGCTATAAGCTCACACAAACCTGTATGGGAAAAACAAAAGCTATGCTCCAAGACAGCTCCAGGCATGATAAGGGAAGACAGTGACAAGCCTGCAGAGATGGAGCAGTGGCATAGAGGGTTTCTGAGTCCAGGGACAAGAAAAACCCTTGTTCAGTCTTTGGTGACCCTGAGTGATCTGGGCATGATGCATGTATGGAACTTAAACCCCACAGACTTTATATTTAAACCTCTTCCTACAATCTTGGGTTTGAGCCTTTAGTTCAGGGAAGCCACAGTGTCCAGTGCAGATGTGGTCTCCATAAAAAAGACAGTGTTTTGTACCAGGTCAAATTTGACCAAAGTCTTACAGAGAAGGTGACATAAAATGAAACACTGAACATATGGTGAGGAGTCCCCAGAAGGGTCTGTCTTGCCAGTGTGGCTTGTCACCCCACATCCTCTCTACTGCTTCCTTCTGGGCTCTGATGACCAGTTCCCCAACCCAGAGATCATGCCACCCTTGTTCCTTGAGGCAAGTCCCCATCTATCCACTGAGGTAACACAAAAGACAAGGAGGACACAGGTCCTGCCTTCTAGAAGCTGATACTTGCCCTAGGCTAGCAGAGTAGTGGGAAGAATACTTGACAAGGAGTCAGAAGACCCAGATTCTGGTCCTGATCCAGAAATTACAGAAATGAGCTTGGACCCATTTATTCAACATCTCCAAAACTCAGTTACCTCATTTAAAAATGGTAATTATTCAAATTTACCTCACAGATTTATTAATAAATAAATAATATAAATAATATTTATTTATACTATTATAAATATATAAATATATATTATAATTTATAATATTTATTTATTAATAAATACTATTAATAAATAGGATTAAATAATACTAACAGCTAATATGTATATAGAACTTACTCTGTGCCAGACACTGTTCTAAGTGCTTTTCATATGTCATTTGATTCTTAAACAGCCCTATCACATAGGTATTAATATTATTCCCATTTTATAGATAACCAAACTGAGGTACATGGAGGTTTAGTAACTTGTACAACATGACACAGCTGATAAGGGGCAGAGCTGAGATTTGAATCCAGACTGCCTCAAAAGTGGTCCCAACCACTGAAAACCATAAAACACTACTCAAATGAGGCATCATTTTTTCTATAAATTGGGATGCAGAGAGGGGATGGACATTAAAGGACTGAACATGAAACAACAAGCACAAGTTCACCTGGGACGTACAGTAAAGTGCTCACGTCCTGAGGAGATGTTGCAAACATTTTCACAAGTGTTTCCAGCTTGTGGCATTTCCTAGTAGCAAAAAAAAGGGGGAATGTTTGAAGAGAACTTGCCTTGTCTCAGCTGTCCTGGGCAACACAATCTCAGGTGCCTTAATAGTTGCCACGTTGGCTCTTTTCTCAAATGGTTTTCCTGCCATGGAAATTGTGCTTTAGAGTGGTCACACGATATTCATTATCCAAGTAGAAGGAGCATGAGCACTTCCATTTATGTGTTCTCCAGGGCTTCCCTGGTGGCGCAGTGGTTGAGAATCTGCCTTTCAATGCAGAGGACATGGGTTCGAGCCCTGGTCTGGGAATATCTCACATGCCATGGAGCAACTAGGCCCGTAAGCCACAACTACTGACCCTGCGCGTCTGGAGCCTGTGCTCCGCAACAAGAAAAAGGCCACGATAGTGAGAGGCCCGTGCACCGCGATGAAGAGCGGCCCCCACTTGCTGCAACTAGAGAAAGCCCTTGCACAGAAACGAAGACCCAACACAGCAAAAATAAATAAATAAATAAATAAATATGTGTTCTCCAGTAGTTTGCAAGCTCCTTGTCCACAATAGGTACTGAGAAAATCAATTTGGAGTGAGACAGAGAAGAAGGCAATTCTTTATAGCCCAGTAACACATTAACAGGACACATAATCTGAAACAAACAAATAAAGCCTTGGCAAGTTGATTGTCAGCCAAGACACACAGGGCTTGTTCATAAGTGGGTTATAAAGCAAGGGAAACACAGATTCTGGGTAAAGCTAACTGTACAGTTGAATCCACAAACATGCCTCATTTGAATCTTATATTCAACTAAGACTTTAAATTTTGGTTGAATTATGTTTAAACAAGTGAAAAATCATTGTGAGGATGTACAAATTACATGTGCTTATAAGGTAATGTGCATTTACTTTTGAAAAAAGTGAGACATTTGCAGGTGTTGGACAATATTATTAGGAATATCTAGGGATAGCAGTTTTTGTAGGTACAGTTTAACTCAGAGTAGACTTTAGATTTAATCAGACTAGGGACAAAAAGATTTTTGTTATTTTCTCAAAACACACAAACACACACACACACGCATACACACACTATGAATATAAACGTCAGGGGAGCAGTGGGTGTTGCTGGGTGGTGAAGGCTTGATAGATATCCTGCTATAAGTGTCAGAAGTAGACTCATTCTCTCTCGACACATGTTTGAAACAAAATATTTCTCTCCAAACCATATGACTCTAATAACCTTGGTGACAGCCTTGCCAGTTCTGATGGAACAAGAGGCCATGACACTTGATGCCACAGATTTCCTTGTCATCTCTGCCATAGATACATGCTGGCCCAGTTACTGGGCTGCACAAATCTGTCATGCGCTAATCTGCTTGCAATGTCAAGGAAAGCAGAGCTGAAGTCTTGACATATGAATCTTCTGTCCCGAAAACTCTCTGCTGGGCTCTGCCAAATGCATAAAGAGCTGCCCGGTGAGTGGAGTTCTGATTAACTGCATTGATGTGTACCCATTCAAGCTTCAGTGAGATTGTGCATTGTCAGTCAGCTGTCTCCTGGGTGCTGAATTCTCATTTAAGCTTTTGTATTTAACGGGAAACTCAGAGTTCTCTCACACTCTGGAGTTTCAAAAGAAGTTCAAATCAGTTGTAATTCACAGTTTTATAAAGGCTATGTAATATTTTCTGTCTCTGTAAGTAGCCCAGAAATGAAATTGCCTCTAATGATTATAACTTCTCATTCTCAAATTTGCATTAATTTGTGCTCCCTAACAAGCTAAAAACATTTCTCCACCAAATACATCCATGTGGGCATTATACTCATGCATGTTAGTGTTCCCAGGTATGGAGCTGCTGCATTTTAGCTGCTTTGACTTGACTTCTGTTGTTTTAAGGGCAATCTGAATGCATGGGATTCATTGGAACACAGATGCACTCTCCCTATCCTTCAAAACAAACAGCAATTAGATTACAACAGGCTGTGATCAATGTGGGTCTTGCATGGAAATACAAGCCAACATGTGCCTAACTGTTTAGCAACAAACATAGACCCCATAAAATGCTCTGAAAGTTAACATTCTCTTTAAGAGCAAAATCAAATATTGCATTCTGGTCCTATGGAACTGAACACAGGCATCTAAGAGTCTACAGGTACTAGTTTTCCTATAGAATAATAGTGCTGTTTTAATATAACAAGATTTTTGGTGGAGGTGTGTGGATTTTAGCAAAGTCTTTAAAAAGTTTGCAGTGCTGCTAGTCTTATGCATACACTGGAATGTAGTGCCAATACAACTTAACCAAGTGTAAAGTCTACATCTGGGTAGAACAATTTCTGTAGGAAAGACATGCTAACAGAATACTAAAATCTGAACTAGGTAAGAGCAAGGAAGTATTTATATCCTATTTTTTTTAACTGTTTTGAACATGTCTCACTATATAAGTTTCTGACTTTGATGTTTTTTAAAATTAATTTATTTGTTTATTCATTTATTTATTTTTAGCTGTGTTGGGTCTTTGTTGCTGCGCACGGGCTTTCTCTAGCTGCGGGGTGAGCAGGGCCTACTCTTTGTTGCGGTGCACGGGCTTCTCATTGCGGTGGCTTCTCTTGTTGCAGAGCAGGGCTCTAGGTGCATGGACTTCAGTAGTTGTGGCACGCAGGCTCAGTAGTTGTGGCTTGTGGGCTCTAGAGGGCAGGCTCAGTAGTTGTGGCACACAGGCTTAGTTGCTCTGTGACATGTGGGATCCTCCCGGACCAGGGTTCAAACATGTGTCCCCTGAATTGGCAGGCAGATTCTTAACCTCTGCACCACCAGAGAAGTCCCTGACTTTGATGTTTTGACTTCCTTTCCTTGAAAAACAACTGGACTTTCTTGATATCCCCTAAAAGCCCACATGACCCCCATCTTAACAGAAGAGTTCCTGTTTACACAACTGCTAATATGAGAGGTCAAATAAATATCATAAGAAATTTAAGAAGCATCAGTCAGGGTCCACTCAAGAAAAAAGAAACCACACCAGTTATAGTAGTAAACATAATTTAATAAAGGAAATTGTTTAAACAGGTACTTGAGAATGAAACCAGCAAAAAAAGAGAAGAATGAGGTAACACAGAACAGTAATTACCAAAGGCAGCTAACCACTTCATAGAAGGGAAGAGGTTGGGCTTGTTAGAACCTATTAGTTTCAAATAGGGCTTCATGGGAAAACTTATGCAGTCACATAGCACCCTATGCTCAGAAAGGCCCCAGACTTGGTTTACTGCTCTGCTGTCACCATCTTGTAATTCATAATAATTTTTTAACAAGGGGCTCCTCATTTTCAGTTTGCACTGGGCTCCTCAAGTTATGGAGCTGGTCTTGGCTTGAATTATACAAAATTACTCTGTTTTTAGATCAAAATGTTCAAATACCAGCAATTTCATATGATTCAACACAGGAAAAGCTTATAGAGGAGCCCTGTGGAACTGGGACTCAGAATGCTGAAAGACAAGCATTATCCAGCTAGTACTAGAATCTCTGAGGGCCTGTGAGACTGATTCTGGGAATGTGAATAACTGAGATCTGAAACTAGCACAGTTACTAAAACCAACTGCCCATGTTGGGAAAAAGTAGCTTTGCTGGGTCTGACACTGACAGAAACAGGAAGCAAACAGAAATCTAAGTGTGTCCCTTTCCCTGCTCCAGTCATCCAGTCTCCCTCTTGTGTCCTGTTGACAAAATTGAACAGGGAGCTACCTGGCAAAGGAGAAAAAATGGTTTGCAGAGGCCCAGGCCCAAGTTCACAAGGAAAGATTAGAAGGGTAGTCTTGGAGCCTAGAAACAATAGCTGAGTAATGACCATAAGGGGAAGGAAGTTTAAAGGACACTAAGACAAATAACTAGGAGCGGTGGCTCCTGTGAAGTCAGAATTAAGAGAATAAACAGAAGGTAACTACACAGAAAATATACATCTTAAAGTTATCAAATAGAGAGCATAAAAGATTTTCTGGGAAGTGTAAAAATAATTTATAAATTTTAAAAAATCAAGAGATTAAAAAAAGTAATGGTCACTGCTGAAAACTGCTCTATTGTTCTGGAAGGTCAGACAGAAGAAATATAGCACAATAGAGAGTATAAATAAAAAGTCATAGAAAGCATGAGTAAAAAAGATAAGGGCTATAAAAAAAGAGATAGGGTCCAAATAAATAAAATCAGAAATGAAAAAGAGAAGTTGCAACCAACACCACAGAAATATATAGGATTATAAGAGATTACTACAAACAATTATATGCCAATAAAATGGACAACCTAGAAAAAATGGACAAATTCCTAGAAAAGTACAGTCTCCCAAAACTGAATCAGGAAGAAATAGAAAATATGAACATACTGATTTCCAGTAATGAAATTGAATAAGTAATCAAATAACAAAAAAAATTCCTAACAAACAAAAGTATAGGACCAAACAGATTCACAGGTGAATTCAACCCAATATTTAAAGAAGAGTTAACACCTATCCTTCTCAAACTATTCCAACAAATTGTGGAGGAACTCCAAACTCATTTTATGAGGCCAGCATCACCCTGATACTAAAACCAGAAAAGACATCACACAAAAAAGGAAATTACAGGCCAATATTACTGATGAACATAGATGTAAAAATCCTCAACAAAATATTAGCAAAATGAATCCAACAATGCATTAAAAGGATCATATACCATAATCAAGTAGGATTTATCCCAGGAAAGCAAGAATGCTTTAATATCCATAAATCAATCAATGTGATACACCACATTAACAAATTGAAGAATAAAAACCATACAATCATCTCAACAGATGAAGAAAATCTTTGGACAAAATTCAACATCCACTTATGATAAAAATTCTCAACAAAGTGGGCATAGAGGGAACATACCTCAACATATTAAAGGCCATATATGACAAGCCCACAGCTAACAACAGACTCAACAGTGAAAAGCTAAAAGCATTCCTCTAAGCTCAGAAACAAGACAAGGATGCCCACTTTAACCACTTTTATTCAACATTGTATTGGAAGTCCTAACCACAGCAGTCAGAAAAGAGAAAGAAATAAAAGGAATCCAGATTGGAAAGGAAGAAGTAAAATTGTCACTGTTTGTAGATGACATGATACTATATGTAGAAAACCCTAAAGATGCCACCAAAAAATTGTTAGATGTCATCAATGAATTCAGTAAAGTTGCAGGATACAAAATTAATATACAGGAATCAGTTGTGTTTCTATACACTTACAAGAAAGTATCAGAAAGAGAAATTTTTTTAAAATCCCATTTACAGTTGCATCAAAAAAATATCTAGGAATAAATCTAAACAAGGAGGCAAAAGACTTATAATTGGGAAACTATAAGACATTGATGAAAGAAATTTAAGATGACAGAAACAAACAGAAAGATATACCATGCTCATGGATTGCAAGAATTAATATTGTTAAAATGATCATATAACACAAGGCAATCTTCAGTTTCAGTGCAATTCCTATCAAAATACTAAAGGCATTTTTCACAGAGCTAGAACAAATAATTCCAAAATTTGTATGGAAACACAAAAGACCCTGAATACCCAAAACAACCTTGAGAAAGGAGAACAAAACTGGAGTTATAATGCCCCCTGATTTTAAGCTCTACTACAAAGCCACAGTACAAACAGTTTGGTACTTGCACAAAACAGACACATAGCTCAATGAAACAGAATAGAGAGCCCAGAAATGAACCCATACTTACAGGGTCAATCAATCTATGACATAAAAGCCAAGAATATACAAAGGGAAAAACTGAGCCTCTTCAATAAATGGTGTTGAAAAAACTGGACAGCTACATGAAAAAGAATCAAACTGGAATATTCTCTCATGCTATATACAAAAACAAACTCAAAATGGATTAAAGACTTAAATGTCAGACCTGAAACCATGAAACTTCTAGAAGAAAACATAGGCAGTATGCTTTTTGACATCGTCTTAGCAATATTTGGGGGAATATGTCTTCTCAAGGCAAGGGAAACAAAAGCAAAAACCAACAAATGGTACTACATCAAACCAAAAAGATTTTGCACAGCAAAAGAAACTACCACCAAAACAAAAAGGCCACCTGCTGAATGGGAGAATATATTTGCAAACGATATATGCGAAGGGGGGTTAATATCTAAAATTTGCAAAAAACTTATACAACTCAACATCAAATAAACAAACAACCCAATTAAAAATGGGCAGAGGACCTGAATAGACATTTTCCCAAAGGAAACACAGATGACGAAGAGACACATGAAAAGATTCTTAACATCACTAGTCATCACTGAAATGCAAATTAAAAGCACATTGCGATATCACCTCACTACTGTCAGAATGACTATCATCAGAAAGACAGCAAATAACAAGTCTTGGTGAGGATGTGGAGAAGAGAGAACCCTGATGCACTATTTGTGGGAATGTAAATTGGTGTAGCTAATATGGAAAACAGTATGGTGGTTTCTCAAAACATTAAAATAGAACTACCATATGATCCAGAAATTCCAGTCCTGGGTATTTTTCTGAAGAAAACAAAAACACTAATTTGAAAAGATATATGCACCTCTATGGTCATTACAGCATTCTGTACAATAACCAAGATACGGAAGCAACCTAAGTGTCCATCCAAAGATGAATGGATAAAGAAGAGTCCTTATAGTGAAATAAAAATAAAAATAATGAAATCTTGCCATCTAAGACAACTTGGATGGATCTACACTAAGATTATTATGCTAAGTGAAATAAGTCAGACAGAGAAAGACAAGTAGCATATGATTTCACTTATACATGGAGTTTAAAAAACAAACATGAACAAATATAAAAAAACAGAAACAGAGTCATAGATACAGAGAACAAACAGGTGGTTGCCTGAGGGGAGGAGTGGTGGCTGGATGAGAGAAATAGGTGAGAGAGTTTAAGAGGTACAAAACTTCCAGTTACAAAATAGATGAGTCACTGGTATGAACTGTACAGTGTGGGGAATTTAGTTAATAATAATTTAATATCATTGTAGAGTGACAGATGGTAACTAGTCTTACCGTGGTGATCATTTTGTAATTTATAGAAATACTGAATCACTATGTCATGCACCAAGAACTAACATACTGCTGTAGGTCAATTATAGTTCAAAAACAAAGAAACAAATGCATATAAAAAGAGATTAGATTTGTGGTTACCAGAGCAGGGGGCAGGGGGGGAAGGAGGAATTGGATGAAAGTGGTCAAAAGGTACAAACTTCCAGTTATAAGATAAATAAGTAGTAGAGATGTAATGTACAACATGATTAATATAATTAACACTACTGCATGTTATATATGAAAGTTATTAAGAGAGTAAATCCTAAGAGTTTTAATCACAAGGGAAAACTTTTTTTTTCTTTTTCTTTTATATTGTATCTACATGAGATGATAGATGTTCACTAGACTTACTGTGGTAAACATTTCCTGATGTATGTAAGTCAAATCATTATGCTACACCCCTTAAACTTATACAGTGCTGTATGTCAATTATATTTCATTAAAACTGGAAGTAAAAAAAAGATGTTAATTGTTAAAAAAAAAAGATGATAAAGAATATATCATTATAAGCGATGATGCTTTTAAATTTTATAAGTCAAATACGAAGTAAAATCATATAAATGGTGTGATTATAACTACATAAACATAACAAAATAACTTTGCATAAAGGGAATATAAGAAATATATATACCAATATGTTAATTGTAATTTTGTGTTTGATTATAGTCTGAGTAGATTTTTTTTTACATTCATTTATAATTTACAATTATAAAAATGTGCTTAAATTTTTTCAACAATTATATATATAGAGAGATAAGGGTCATAAAGGATAGATTCAAAAAGCTAATGTGTGAAAATAGAAGCTTTGAGGTACAAAAACACATTATACATGAAGAATAAATAGAAGAAAAGTTTCCAGAGCTAAAAAATTTGAGATTTCAGACTCACCAAATCATAGGCAAAATAAGATAATACCTACCTAGATATCCTGGTGAAATTCCTAAACTCCAAAGATAAAGAAAATCTTTTTGCAAGCTTCCAATCAGTGAGAACTGTTTACTTACAAAGGTAAGAGAATTAGAATAGCTTCAAATTTCTCATCTGCAACATAGGAAACTAGGACGCATTAAACATTTATGGACTTTAGACAGGTTAGGAGAGGTAACCATTAAAATCAAGAACAGATGAGGCAAATTTTACTTTTTTGAAGTTTGTGTGATTGTATACGTAACAAAATCCTGACAGCTCACCTAAAAACCTATTAGAGGGGGCATATCAAAGGCAGATAGGAGCCAACATGAAACCTCCCAATGGCTAGAATGGAACAATCTGAGCAACATAATAGTGTAGCATTATATTATAACCCCAAATGTAGAATAAATATTCATGAGGACATATTTATATAAGTAAATGATTGATTGATTGATTGATGATTGATTGATTGATTGATTGAATAAATAAACAAAAAGAGAATAATCTTTACAGAGCAATTCCAAATAAGATATGTAGACGCTTTCTCCTCAAAAATGTTAAGCTTAATTATCCTCCTTCTGCCTTGTCTGCGGGCTAGTCTTAGCAACCTCCATGTAAAAAAATAGAATATGAAAATGTGGGAGGAGAAACCTGGCAAACACTACCTCAGCCAGGGTCAACGTCAGCAGTGATGTCATGTTCATAGCATGTACCTCCTCATAGGATATGATCAGAAGGGTGCTACCCCCAACTTAATCATGACAAAAACGTCAGATGAATGCACACTGATGAACATTCCAGAAAATACCTGACCAATAACTTCTCAAAACAAGGAAAGAATGAGTATCAGTTACAGACCAGAGGAGACTAAGAACACCTGGCAACTAAATGTAATGTGTTATCTTGGATTAGCTCCTAGAACAGAAAAGGACATTTGTGGAAAAACTAGTGAAAGCCACATAAAGACTGTACTTTGGTTAATAATAATGTACCTATGTTAGTTTCTTTGTTGTGACAAAGTACCATGGTAATATAAGATACAGTATGATAAACTGCGTGTGGGATGTGTGTATTTTCTGTAAATCTAAAGGTATTCAAAAATAAAAAATTTATTTTTATGAAACCTATAAGAACTAATAAAAAACTGCTAAGGTAGGTTAATACAAGATTAAGTATTTAAATATCAAGAGTTTTATTAATATTAGCAATAAAAATCAAACCCACATACAATAGTGAAAACAACTACTAAAATGTCCAGGAAAAATTATGAAATCTATAAAACTAGGAAGACCTGAAAATATTGAGTATTGTCCATATTTCTAAATGGGAAGATTTAATATTAAAAAATTATTAAACCTTTCTCAGTTAATATATCAATTTAACTTAATTTCAAAAGCATATTTTATATAACTGTACAAAATGACAATAAAGATCATATTTGATAATCAATATGGAAGAACTGACAAGAAAATTTAGAAAAACACAAATAGTCAAAGGAGACTTATCCTGCCAAATATTAAAATTTATCATTATTTTCTAGTAATCAAAAGAATATGACCCAGAAATAGATAGAAAAAGATCAGTTGAACAGGTCACAACGTCCAGAAATAGATCTAGGTAACTTACTGGATGAAAAAGATGACATTTTAGTTAAGTAGCTAATTAATTAATTATTCAAGCCAACAATTGCCTAATTAATAAATCAGTTCAACACATACTTGTTGAGTGCCTACTAAGTTCAAGATACTAGGATACAATAAAGAACAAGACAGTCAAAGTCTGTCCTCACAGAATATTCATTCTATACATTAGAAAGATGATAAGCAAATATACAAATAGATGTACAAAATACTACCAGGTAGTGCTATGAAGAAAAATAGAGCATGCTAAGAAAATTGAGATTAACAGAGGAATCAGAATGCCTTCTTTGAGAAGGTGACATATAACAGATCTGAACAAAGAGAAAAGCTAATTCTTGCAAATATTTGAGCAAGAAGTATTTTTGAAATAGAATAAAGCAAGTACCATAACCCAGAGGAGATGAATCTTGTCATGCTCCAGGAAAAGAAATAAGGACAGGCAAGAATCATAGGAGAAGAGATTGGAAAGGTTGCCCAGAGTCAGAAAATGTCGTGCTTTGCTGGCTTTTACTCTGAGTGAGATGGGAAAATTCTGGGGTGGTTTGAATACAGGAGATTTGACTTATTCTGTAAAAGAATCACTCTGACAGCTCCATGGTAAGTAGACCATAGGAAGTCAAGAGTGGAAATGAGGAGCCCAGTTAGGAATCTACTGCAACATTCAAGGAGAAAAAGAGATAACAGTGGCTTGGACTAACTGTTAAAGATGGTAAAAAGTTGTTGGATTTTTAATATATTTTGAAGGCAGAGCCAACTGGACTTATTTATAGATTGGATGTGGGATTTGAGAGAAGGAGTGGAATCAGAATTGATTCCAAAATTTTTGGCGTGAGCCACTGGGTGAATGATGGTATATTTTTCTAAGGTGGAAAAATAGGGGTGGAACAGATTGTTGTTTTTGTTGCTGTTTGTTTTTTAATTGGTGGAGAGGAGTTGCTGAGTGTAGTCAGAATCAGAGGCTCAATTTAAATTTGAGATGACTTTTAAACATTCAAGAGAGATGTTGAGTAAACATTAAATATAAATCTGGAATTCAGAAGAAAGATACATATTTTGGAAGTTATGAACTAAAGAAGAAACCGGAGGAGTAAGACTGATACTCCTACATTTAGAGGTTGAGAGGAGAAGGTACATTTATCAACAGAGTTTAGAGGTGCCAGTGAGGTGGGACAAAAGACCAGAGCCTCTGCTATTCCTCAGGCCAAATGAATAAAAGAAAAAAGGAATGACTAATCTATAAAATGCAGCCAAAAGACTGATCAAGATGGAGACTGAGGCTCAGTCTTGGATTTTGCAAAGTTGAACACCTTTTCGTCAAATAACCACAGCACAACCTGTTAATAAGACAAAGCTGAATTTATTGCTTACTGGATAAAAGAGAATATCATCTAGAAAAAAAAAATTAGACATATACTCCACATCATATACAACAATCTGGTTAAATATCTAATGAAAAATTAAACTAAAACAGTATAATTTTTCTATTACTATATCCTTTGGGGGTCAAGGTGCAGAGGGAGAGTAGTTCTTAATTTACACAGGAAGCTCAGAAATTATAAAGGAAAATACTGATAGATTTTATCTCATAAAAATTGAACGTTTTCGTTTGGCAATAGACCACTGAGCAAAACCAAAAACGAAAGAATGAGAAAAAATAGTTGGAAAACATATGGCAGGCAAAGGGTTAATAGCACAACCATATAATGAATCCCTTCATATAAGTAAAAAAGATACAAAAGAAAATCTAATAAAAATCTGACAAAATACTAGAAAAGAAAATATACAAAAGATTAAATGGAGGGCTTCCCTGGTGGCGCAGCGGTTGAGAGTCTGCCTGCCAATGCAGGGGACACGGGTTCGAGCCCCGGTCTGGGAAGATCCTACATGCCGCGGAGCGACTGGGCCCGTGAGCCACAACTACTGAGCCAGCGCGTCTGGAGCCTGTGCTCCGCAACAAGAGAGGCCGCGATAGTGAGAGGCCCGCGCACCGCGATGAAGAGTGGCCCCCGCTCGCCGCAACTAGAGAAAGCCCTCGCACAGAAACGAAGACCCAACACAGCCATAAAATTAATAAATAAATAAATAATTTAAAAAAAAAAAAAAAAAAAAAAAAAAAAGATTAAATGGAGATACCTAACAAATATATGAAAATGTGTTTAATCTCACTAAAAGTCTTTTTTAATGCAAATTAAAACAATAATGACTGATTGTTGTTATATCCATATTTGCAACAGTTAAAAAGATTGGTTACATACAGTGCTGGTGAGGTTATAAGAAAATGAATTGTCTCATTTACTATCGGTATAAGGGTGAATTGCTATTTTCTTTTCATAAATTAATCTGGCAGCATCTGTTAAAATTAAATAGGTACATGTAATTTGGTCCAACAATTTTAGTTGTAGTTATCTAATTTACAGAATAAAAACATATACTTAGAGAAACATTTATTAGAGCATTGTTAATAATAAAACAAAAAACCTGGAAAAATATGAGTCCATTAAAATAAGAATGATAAAATAAGTTAGACTAGATGCAGACTATGGAATGTTGTTTTACAACTACAGTGCACTAGTTTTATATGTAATGATCTGTGAAATGTCCATGATACATTTTTAACAGCTTTATTGATATATAATTTGCAAACCACAAAATTCACCCATTTAAAATGTACAGTTTAGTGGGTTTTAGTATATTTCTGAACTTGTGCAATCATCACCACTAATTCCAAAACATTTTTATCACCATAAAAAGAAGCCTTGTACCTATGAGCAGTCACTCTCCATTTTCCTACTCTTCCATCACCACCAAACCCTAGACAATTATTAATTTACTATGGTGCTATGGTCTGAATGTTTGTGTTCCCCCAAAATTCATATGTTGAAATCTTAAGGTACAATGTGATAGTATTAAGAAGTAGGGCTTTTGCAAGATGCTTAGGTCATGAGGGTGGCATGCTATGAATGGGCTTTGTGTTCTAATAAAAGAGACCCCACAGAGCTTTCTAGTCCCTTTCACCATATGAGGATGTATCTAGAAGTCTGTCACCATGAAAGGGCCATTATGGTGCGCTGAACTTGGACCAGCTTCCAGAACTGTGAGAAATAAATTTCTGTTGTTTCTAAGCTCCCCAGTCTGTTGTATTTTTTTATAGCAGCCCGAATGAATTAAGACATATGGGCTTGTTGATTCTGGGCATTTTTTGTAAATGGATTGCATAATATGCGGTTTTTTGTGACTGAATTCTTTCACTTAACATGACCGTTTTCAAGGTTCATCATGTTATAGCATACACAGCATTTGGTTCCTTTTTGTTGCTGAATAATATTCCATTGTATGCATATACCACATTTAAAAAATCCATTCATCAGCTGATGGAAAATTAGGTTGTTTACATTTTGGCTATTATGAATAGTGCTTCTGTGACCATTTGTGTACAAGTTTTTATGTGAACAGTTTTTTCATTTCTCTTGAGTATATACCTAAGAGTAGAATTGCTCAGTCACGTCAGAACTCTAATAATTGAAGAACTGCCAAATGGTTTCCGAAGTGGCTGTATGATGGTACACTCTTAAAAATGAAAATATACAAGTTATTGTAGTAGTCAAATTTCATTTTTGTGGAAGAAATGTAAATTCCTGTATACAAATGTGCTTGTGGGTTAATGTATCTCTCTATTTACACATACACAAATATAATGCTTGGGAATGCACAGGATAGTCTACTATACTGTAATATAAATTACATCAGGGAAGAAGTAATCTCTGAACAGTTTGAATTGTTACAATGCACATGTATTACTTTTACAATGAAGAACACTTCATTTTTATATTAAATATTTTCATTTAAATATTTTTGAAGGAGGAAAAAAACTTTAAACATTACCTAAATACCGATAAAAGTCACATCATTGTAATCATCTAAGAGTTTTTTGTGTAGGTATGTGCTCGTAGTTTCATTACAGGATTACATTAGATAGGAAGGACAGGATATTGATTAGGAGTTCAATCAACATTAAAGTACAAACAAGTATTGAGTCCTAAGTCAAACACACCTGCAACCTCAGATTCATTCAGCTCTGCCTGACCTTGCCCCGCTATTCCAGATACTGCTACAGGTGCCAACTCTGAACGGGTGCCCACTCCCTTCAAATGGCACAACTTGACAGCAGTTTGCAGTGGCCACTTGCCTCCCTTTGAGGCATCTCCTTTCCACCCAAAGGTGAGACTTCCCAGGTCCTGCTCCATGCTTAGAAACGTGAAGCCAGGAGTGCAGAGAAGTTTACATCCTGAAAGTTACAAAAATTTCAAGTAATTGACCGCTGGGAGATGGGAGCTGGCTGATTAAGGCTTTCTCCGTTACCCCTTCCCTGGACAGCCAGCCTATCCTGAGATGCAGCCATACAAATGGCCCCTTAGAAGATGCTCCCCGAAATGGAGCAATCAATAACAATGGTCGCCTCCTCAAGAATGCACGCATGTATTGCTCCCCTCCTTCCCTGCCTCACTCCCTGTACCCTCATCCCTGCTCCTCTGGAAAGTACCAGCAAGGAAGCTTTTGCCTTAAGCTCTACTTTCTGGAACATCCAGGCTAAATCCTTTATCAGGTTTCTATGTTTGCCTAAGAAACCATAGCTAAAGTTAATGTCTTAAAGCAACAATGATTACTAGGTCTTGGGATTCTGTGGGTTGGCAGGGAGCTCCAGCTTCAATGAACTCATGAGGTTACATTTAGTTCCACTGAAACAGCCAAGACTCTCTCTCCACTGCGTCTTTCTCTCTCTGTGATTTCTCTTCTAGGCAGAGAAAGGAAGTTAGCCAGGCTGTCCACAGGCAGCAGTGACCTAAAGGAGTGAAAAAGAAAGCTACCCGTTCTCTTAAGGCTTAGTTTCAGAAGCTGCATGACATTACTTCTGCTGCATTCTATTGGTCAAAACAAGTCACGAGGCCAGACCAGATTCAAGGGGGAGGTGGTGGGAATAGACTACATCTCCTGATGCCAGGAGCAGCAAATCACATTGCAAAGGGACATGGACACAAAGAAGGATGATTCACTGAGGGACATTATAAAAATAATGTAATCCAAATCCTCTCTCACAAAATCAGTCTTTTGATATATTTTCCCTGAATAACCTCTTATTTGGGGAAAGTCATTCCCCACAAGCGATTATGCAGCTTCTGTAGGAACACGTGAATCAGGATAAAAAGAAGGGTCACCTGCTTAGGCGGCCAGATCTGTCAAATCAATCCTGGCAACAGAAGGGACAGGAGCTCTCACAACCATATCACTCGCAGCTACATCCTCAAGGCTGATCTCAAGGAGATTGAACAAGGCAGCTGACGTTATTCTTTTATATGCTGCTCACATTTTTTAAAACAGACAACTATAGTGAAAAAGTGTGCCTCAGAGTAACTTCTAATGTAAAATCTGCCAGGAAGCACTTGATTGACAATTGAGTAGGTGACATGGTTGGAAGTGAAAGGCTCTCTGCTGTTATCCCTGGTCATTGTGAAGCTACAAAGAATGCAAGGATACCCAACCTTGAATGTACAGAGTCTTCTGCTGAAAGAAATTACCAGAATGAAATTTTCAAGCAGTTTTCTGTATGGCCAACAGAAGCCACTGCTGGTACTGTAAGAATTAAGAGTATTCATGACAATTAGAAAGAGGTGCCTCTTTCTCTAGGGGCTGCAGCTCCACCCGAGTGCTCAGACAGGCAAGCATGGTGCAAGCTGGATTCCAGGCCCCCTCACCCCTCAGCCAGCACAGTCAGAGGCAATGGCCCTGGATTATCAAAGCAAGCTAGAGGGAGTGTGAGCAAGGAAGGAAAAGCAGTCAGGAAGTGGCAGTGCCAAAGAGACAGAAAACGCAATGACAAGTCTGTATTTCAACCAGTTCTAATCCATCATGTAGGTTTTCCTCGTGAAACAGAAGAATAAAACATCTAATCTAATGAAAATATTTGTAATCTATTTTCAGGGAGATAGAAGATAACAGCAACGTTATGAAACAAGAAGAGATCAGGACAAATTCCCCGATAAAACAAATAGTCATTGGAATATTGAGTAGTAGAATTAATGTTTCAGAAACAGATTAATGGAACAGAAAATAGACTCTGTAAACATATACAAGACCGCGAAAGAAAATAACAAAAATGACAATTCAAGAGAGGGTGACAAAATTATAGATGATACTACACGAAGAAGCAACTCAAGATTAACTGAATTTCCTAAAGGAGAATACAGAACAAATGGGAGAAATTTATCGACTGAAGAGTGAAGAAAACTTTCCAGAACTTTAAGAAAAAAAAACCCTGAAAAGTTAAAAACTTAAAATTGATATCTAGTTTCCAGAAGAAAAATAATATGCAGACTGTAACATTAGAACACATTCTAATGACATTCTTAATCTTTACGAAAAAAATTTTTTTCCTTATCTTTGAACTAAAAGGAAGAAAAAAAGAAAAGATTTGCAAAAGTGATTTTTTTAAAGGAATCTTAACGTACCTAAATTGCTAGAAGAAACTGGTTTGACATTTCTTAGGGGAGAGTGTGATACAGCAGTGCTATAGAAATAAAAAATATGAAATCTCTAAAAGTAGCAGAAAGACATAGATTTGCAAAAGTCGCCAAAAAATTTACCCTTAGTTTTTTTCTGGAAAAAGTGAGTTACACTCTAGAAAGCAATTTAGCATTTACCTGCACCGTTTTACAAAATTCATTCTCACTAAGGACTCCAATAACTTCCTAACTGTAAAATTCAGTGGTCAGTTTTTAATCTAGATTTTGACTTTTCAATGGAATTTGACTTTTCTATAGAATTTGAAAGTATTGCTCACTTTTTTCTTGAAAATATTTTCTGCCTTGGATTCTGTAACACTTCTTTCTACTATAGTGACTGTCATAAAAATAACCTGAGAACTTAATTAAGAATTAGATTCCCAGGTCTCACTCCCAGAGATTCAGATTCTGAAGGTCTGGTCAGGGCCTAGGAATCCGATCTTTTAAATTAGCAACTCAGTCACATCTGAGACTGTAGACAACTTTGAGAAACATGCTCTATTAGTTCTCGTTCTGCTCCACTGCTGCTTCTCATTCTGTCTCTCTTTGGCTCCTCTTTACACCAGCCTCTTGAAAACAGGTTGTCTTTGGGGTTCAGTGCTTACACTGCTGAGGTTCTCCACTCCCCAGTGAGATTTCATCCACTCCCATGCTATCAACTGCCTTTTGTGTTTTGGACATTTACACACAAATATCCTGCTGTCACCTCAGAATCACTGTATCCAAAGCCAGATTCATTAATATCTTAGCCTTGAAACTGCTTTGAATTTAATTCCCACTGATGTCACTGCCACACCCAGCTCCCAGAAGTGTGCAATTCCAACTTTAAAACAGTTGCTTTAGATTTTTCTCCCATATTTTTGTTTTTATTTCCATTTGTCTAGGAGGTGGGTCAAAAAGGATATTGCTGTGATTTATGTCATAGAGTGTTCTGCCTATGTTTTCCTTTAAGAGTTTTAAAGTGTCTGGCCTTATATTTAGGTCTTTAATCCATTTTGAGTTTATTTTTGTGTATGGTGTTAGGGAGTGTTCTAATTTCATTCTTTTACATGTAGCTGTCCAATTTTCCGAGCACCACTTACTGAAGAGGCTGTCTTTTCTCCACTGTATATTCTTGCCTGCTTTATGAAAAATAAGGTGACCATATTAGCGTGGGTTTATCTCTGGGCTTTCTCTCCTGTTCCATTGATCTATATTCTGTTTTTGTGCCAGTACCATACTGTCTTGATTACTGTAGCTTTGTAGTACAGTCTGAAGTCAGGGAGCCTGATTCCTCCAGTTCCATTTTTCTTTCTCAAGATTGCCTTGGTTATTTGGGGTCTTTTGTGTTTCCATACAAATTGTGAAATTTTTTGTTCTACTTCTGTGAAAAATGCCATTGGTAGTTTGATAGGGATTGCATTGAATCTGTAGATTGCCTTGGGTAGTATAGTCATTTTCACAGTACTGTTTCTATGTTGGGTGCATAAATATTTACAATTGTTATATCTTCTTCTTGGATTGATCCCTTGATCATTATGTAGTGTCCTTCTTCGTCTCTTATAATAGTCTTTATTTTAAAGTCTATTTTGTCTGATATGAGAATTGCTACTCCAGCATTCTTTTAATTTGCATTTGCATGGAATATCTTTTTCCATCCCCTCACTTTCTTTTTTTTTTTAACTTTATTTATTTATTTAATTTTGGCTGTGTTGGGTCTTCATTGCTGCACGCGGGCTTTCTCTAGTTGTGGTTAGCAGGGGTTACTCTTTGCTGTGGTGCACGGACTTCTCATTGAGGTGGCTGCTTCTCTTGTTGAGGAGCAGAGGCTCTAGGCGTACAGGCTTCAGTAGTTGTGCCATGACGGCTCTAGAGTGCAGGCTCAGTAGTTGTGGCACACGGGCTTAGTTGCTCCGCGGCATGTGGGATCTTCCCAGACCAGGGCTCCAACTGGTGTCCCCTGCATTGGCAGGCAGATTCTTTACCACTGCACCACCAGGAAAGTCCCATCCCCTCACTTTCAGTCTGTATGTGTCTCTAGGTCTGAAGTGGGTCTCTTGTAGACAGCATATATATGGGTCTTGTTTGTGTATCCATTCAGCCAGTCTATGTCTTTGGTGGGAGCATTTAATCCACTTACATTTAAGGTAAATATTGATATGTACGTTCCTATTACCATTTTCTTAATTGTTTTGGGTTTGTTATTGTAGGTTTTTTTCCTTCTCTTGTGTTTCCTGCCTAGAGAAGTTCCTTTAGCATTTGTAGTAAAGCTGGTTTGGTGGTGGTGAATTCTCTTAGCTTTTGTTTGTCTGTAAAGGTTTTAATTTCTCCATTGAATGTGAAAGAGATCCTTGCTGGGTAGAGTAATCTTGGTTGTAGGTTTTTCCCTTTCATCACTTTAAATATGTCTTGCCACTCCCTTCTGGCTTGCAAGTTTCTGCTGAAAGGTCAGCTGTTAACCTTATGGGGATTCCCTTGTATGTTATTTGTTGTTTTCACTTGCTGTTTTTGATATTTTTTTCTTTGTATTTAATTTTTGATAGTTTGATTAATATGTCTTGGCCTGATTTTCCTTGGATGTATCCTTCCTGGACTCGATTGAATACTTCCTTTCCCATATTAGAGAAGTTTTCAACTACAATCTCTTCGAATATTTTCTCAGTCCCTTTTTTTTCTCTTCTTCTTCTTGTACCCGTATAATTTGCATGCTGGTGCATTTAATGTTGTCCCAGAGGTCTCTGAGACTGTCCTCAATTCTTTTCATTCTTTTTTCTTTATTCTGCTCTGTGGTGGTTATTTCCACTATTTTATCTTCCAGGTCACTTATCCGTTCTCCTGCCCCTGTTATTCTGCTATTGATTCCTTCTAGAAAATTTTTAATTTCATTTATTGTGTTGTTCATCATTGTTTGTTTGCTCTTTAGTTCTTCTTGGTCCTTGTTAAACGTTTCTTGTATTTTCTCCATTCTATTTCCAAGATTTTAGATCACCTTTACTACCATTATTCTGAATTCTTTTTCAGGTAGACTGCCTGTTTCCTCTTCATTTGTTTGGTCTGGTGGGTTTTTGCCTTGCTCCTTCATCTGCTAAGTGTTTCTCTCTCTTTTCATTTTGCTTAACTTACTGTGTTTGGGGTCTCCTTTTTGCAGGCTGCATGTTCATAGTTCCTGTTGTTTTTGGTGTCTGCCCCCAGTAGCTAAGGTTGGTTCAGTGGTTTGTGTAGGCTTCCTGGTGGAGCGACTAGTGCCTATATTCCGGTGGATGAGGCTGGATCTTTTCTTTCTGGTGGGCAGGACCACATCCGGTGGTGTGTTTTGGGGTATCTGTGAACTTACTATGATTTTAGGCAGCCTGTCTGCTAAATGGTGGGGTTGTGCTCCTGTCTTGCCAGTTGTTTGGCACAGGGTGTCTGGCATCATAGCTTGCTGGTTGTTGAGTGGAGCTGGGTCTTAGCATTGAGATGGAGATCTCTGGGAGAGCATTTGCCATTTGATATTACATGGAGCCAGGATATCTCTGGTGGACCAATGTCCTGAACTCAGCTTTCCCACCTCAGAGACATAGGCCTGACACCAGCTGGAGCACCAAGATCCTGTCAGCCACATGGCTCAGAAGAAAAGGGAGAAAAAAAGAAAGAAAAAAGAAAATAAAGTTATTAATATAAAAAATAGAACATAAAAAATTATTAAAAATTAAAAAGTAATAGAAAAAGAAAAAAGAAACAAAGAAAGAAAGAAGACAGCAACCAAACCAAAAAGCAAATCCACCAATGATAACAAGTGCTAAAAACTATACTAAAAAAAACCAAAAATGGACAGACAGAACCCTAGGGCAAATGATAAAAGCAAAGCTATACAGACAAAATCACACAAAGAAGCATACACATACACACTCACATAAAGAGAAAAAGGAACAAAATATATATATATCTGTATATGAAAATGTAAAGGAAAAGAGCAACCAAATCAATAAACAAATCTACCAATGATAATAAACTCTAAATATTAAACTAAGATAAATATAAAACCAGAAACAAATTAGATGCAGAAAGCAAACCCTAAGCCTACAGTTGCTCCCAAAGTCCACCACCTCAATTTTGACATGATTCATTGTCTATTTAGGTATATCAGAGATGCAGGGTACATCAAGTCGATTGTGGAGATTTTATCCGCTGCTCCTGAGGCTGCTGGGAGAAATTTCCCTTTCTCTTCTTTGTTCGCACAGCTCCTTGGGTTCAGCTTTGGATTTAGCCCCACCTCTGCATGTAGGTAGCCTGAGAGCATCTGTTCCCCACCCAGACAGGAAGGGGTTAAAGGAGAAGCTGATTAGGGAGCTCTGGTTCACTCAGGCCGTGGGGGAGGGAGGGGTATAGAATATGGTGCAAGCCTGCAGTGGCAGAGGCTGGTGTGACGTTACAACAGCCTGAGGCACACCATGTGTTCTCTTGGGCAAGTTGTCCCTGGATCACGGGACTCTGGCAGTGGCGGGCTGCACTGATTCCCAGTAGGGGAGGAGTGGATAGTGACCTGTGCTTGCACACAGGCTTCCTGGTGGCTGCAGCATCAGCCTTAGTGTTTCATGCCCATCTCTGGTGTCCGTGCTGATAGCTGCAGCTTGCACCCGTCTCTGGAGCTCATTTAGGTGGTGCTCTGAATCCCCTCTCCTCATGCACCCAGAAACAATGGTCTCTTGCCTCTTAGGCAGGTCCAGACTTTTTCCTGGACTTCCTCCTGGCTAGTTGTGGTGCACTAGCCCCCTTCAGGCTGTGTTCACGCAGACAACCCCAGTCCTCTCCCTGGGATCTGACCTCCGAAGCCGGAGCCTCCACTCCCAGCCCCCACCCACCCCAGCAGGTGAGCAGACAAGCCTCTCAGGCTGGTGAGTGCTGGTCGGCACCTATCCTCTCCGCTTTGCCCTCTGCACCCCTGTTGCTGTGCTGTCCCCTGTGGCTCTGAAGCTTCCCCTCACCACCACCCCCCATCTCTGCCAGTGAAGGGGCTTACTGTTGTGTGTAAACTTTTCCTCCTTCACAGTTCCCTCCCTGATGTGCAGGTCCCATCTCTATTCTTTTGTCTCTGTTTTTTCTTTTTTCTTTTGCCCTACCCAAGTACATGGGGAGTTTCTTGCCTTTTGAGAAGTCTGAGGTCTTCTGTCAACATTCAGTAGGTATTCTGTAGGAGTTGTTCCACATGTAGATGTATTTCTGATGTATTTGTGGGGAGGAAGGTGATTTCCACATCTTAGTCCTCCATCATCTTGAAGGTCTCCCCTACCACTTACTTTTACACCAATTAATTTTTATGACTCATTACACTCTTAACTGTGATCTCTACCTATTCAATACTCCAGGGATTCTCAATCCTCAGTGTACATTAAAAGGACTTACTGAGTTTTTTAAAGATACCAATGCCTGGGAACCATCTTCACTGATCTGAGATGGGAACAGGTACAGGCTGTTAGGACATACAGGACTTTTTAAAAAGCTCTACAAGTGAGTCTAATGTGTAGCAAATGTTTAGAATCACTGTAATACTTCTTCTTGAACTCTGAGTTTATATCAAATTCCTGTTTCTTAGTCTTGGTGTTTGCCAACTGTGGGCACCAAACACCCAAAGAAAGCATGGTGCCTCAGAAGTCACATGTGATTAGATATTAACAAAAAGATATAATCCCTATGAGTAGCAAAACTAATAAAATGGGCCCAATACAAAACCTAGTATGGGTCTCTCATCCATATCCTTTGAGCACGAGGAGTGGATTTGATTAAACAAGAATGTGTTTCATAGATGGGAGGGAAGAGGATATGTAATTTGGAAGTAGAGGGTCTATGTGGAAGACTAGAGGGAACAGGGAGAAGTTGGAGGAGGCCAGGAAGGACTTCCACACACTTTGGTCACACAGACAGGAGTGATGCCCCTCTACTTTCTGAGGATGTCATTCCTCAATCTCCTCTCCCCATCCAGTAGGTGGGAAAAATCATAAAAGATAAGGATCAGTTAGCGGTTCCTGCCTCTAAGTAGAGACGTGCAAAAAGCTTGTGTCAGGGATAACTAGATGAGTCCTTCAAGATTTCACAGATTTGGGCACAGATGGAATGTTGTTACTGTTTATGTTTAGACTTTTAATGCATTCCTTCACTCAGAAATTTGCTTTCTTCAGAAATCTTTACAAACGAGCTCTTGGCTTCTTAATCGCTACTTCCTTAAATTTCCAACTAATCTATACTTCTCAACATTTCCTGATTGTACTCCTTCCCCTTTCACCACCAAACTATTATGAGGACATGACTCTGGATGCATTTCACTTTATGAATAGCTACCACCATGGATGCTCAGTGAAAGTTTGTGGAATGAATGTGCTATATTAAATTGTATAGGATGTTAGCTTCCAACCAAGATGGAACAGCAATTCATTTACCCTCCCATCTAAAGGAACCCAAAACTGGATAAAATATATGAACTAGCAGTTAACCCTATGATTTCCCCATTTTACTGCCTTGAGAGAGTTTCTAGTCTGCAGCATAAGGAAAGAAAACCCAAGCAGAGCTTGACCAACTCTATAATCACAGAGATGTTGCTGATCGTCCAAGGCAGCCAGCATTCTCAGGACAGAGTACTAGAGAGAAGAGAGTTGTACAGAGAGAAAACTCCAGAGATATGCAAAGAGTTGAGTATTCAGCTGAGTACAGATCAGCTCATATGTGTGAGGAAACTACTCCTGGCCACAGAAAAAACACTCAAAAGAATTAGAGGTAACAGTACCTGGATGGTGCCTGATCCTACCAGTGAAACTGGAAAAAGCTGAAGATTCACAGAGCATTTGGTAGAGTACACAGAATGCACTGGCTTCAGTAGTGGAGAATAATAAGGCTTAGGGTGAGCAGTATTCTGCTTCTGCTCAGCAAATGTTAAAAGCAAGATCTGAAAGTATCAAACAGTTTCCAAGTAACTTAACTGAATCCCAAACAAAGTCCAAGAATATTTACAGGAATTTTAGAAGTACCAAAAATCCAAAAAGATAAAATTTATGTCTGGCATTTAATAAAAAATTACCAGGCATGCAAAAAAGTGGGAAAATATGACCCATAATCAGAAGTGAACAACAATAAAAAATGACACAGAACTGATAACAGATGTTAGAATTTGCAGATAAGTACTTTAAAAGTTATATGACTGTACTCCACATATTCAATTATTTAAGAAGAAATATTAAAGACAATTCTTTAAAAATCCCAAATAAAAACTTAAAACACCCAAATAAAAGCTACAATGTATGAAATGAAACAAACTGACTGAGAATAACTGTAGATTAGATATTGCAGAAGAGAAAATTAGTGATCTTGAACACATAGCAATGGAAAATCATCAAAATGAAATATAGAGAGGATTAGGAACCAAGACGGCAGAGTAGAAGGACGTGTTCTCACTCCCTCTTGCGAGAACACCAGAATCACAACTAGCTGCTGGACAATCATCTACAGAAAGACACTGGAACTCACCAAAAAGATACCTCACATCCAAAGACAAAGGAGAAGCCACAATGAGACGGTAGGAGGGGAGCAATCACAGTAAAATCAAACTCCATAACTGCTGGGTGGGTGACTCACAGACTGGAGAATGCTTATACCACAGAAGTCCACCCACTGGAGTGAAGGTTCTGAGCCCCACGTCAGGTTCCCAACCAGGGGGTCTGGCAAAGAGAGGAGGTATTCCTAGAGAATCAGACCTTGAAAGCTAGTGGGATTTGATTGCAGGACTTTGACAGGACTGGGGGAAACAGAAACTCCACTCTTGGAGGGCACACACAAAATAGTGTGTGCATCAGGACCCAGGGGAAGGAGCAGTGACCCTAGGGGAGACTGAACCAGACCTACCTGCTAGTGTTGGAGGGTCTCCTGCAGAGGCGGGCGGTGGCTGTGGCTCACCGTGGGGAAAAGGACACTGGCAGCAGAAGTTCTGGGAAGTACTCCTTGGTGTGAGCCCTCCCAGAGTCCTCCATTAGGCCACCAAAGAGCTCGGGTAGCCTCCAGTGTTGGGTCGCCTTAGGCCAAACAACCAACAGGGAGGAAACCCAGCCCAACCCATCAGCAGTCAAGCAGATTAAAGTTTTACTGAGCTCTGCCCACTAGAGCAACAGTCAGCTCTACCCACCACCAGTCCCTCCCATGAGGGAACTTGCACAAAGCTCTTAGATAGTCTCATCCACCAGAGGGCAGACAGCAGAGGCAACAAGAACTACAATCCTGCAGCCTGTGGAACAAAAACCACATTCACAGAAAGATAGACAAGATGAAAAAGCAGAGGGCTATGTACCAGATGAAGGAACAAGATAAAACCCCAGAAAAACAACTAAATGAAGTGGAGATAGGCAACCTTCCAGAAAAAGAATTCAGAATAATGATAGTAAAGATGATTCAGGACCTTGGAAAAAGAATGCAGGCAAAGATGAAAAAGATGCAAGAAATGTTTAACAAAGACCTAGAAGAAATAAAGAATGAACAAACAGAGATGAACAATACAATAACTGAAATAAAAACTACACTAGAAGGAATCAATAGCAGTATAAATGAGGCAGAAAAATGGATAAGTGACCTGGAAGACAGAATGGTGGAATTTCCTACTGTGGAAAAGAATAAGAAAAAAGAATGAAGAGAAATGAAGACTGCCTAAGAGACCTCTGGGACAACATTAAACACAACAACATTCATATTATAGGGGTCCCAGAAGGAGAAGACAGAGACAAAGGACCTGAGAAAATATTTGAAGAGATTACAGTCGAAAATTTTCCTAACATAGGAAAGGAAATAGCCACCCAAGTCCAGGAAGCACAGCGAGTCCCATACAGGATAAACCCAAGGAGGAACACACCGAGACACATAGCAATCAAACTGGCAAAAATTCAAGACAAATAAATATTACTGAAAGCAGCAAGGGGAAAACAACAAATAACAAACAAGGGAGCTCCCATAAGGTTAACAGCTGATTTCTCAGCAGAAACTCTACAAGCCAGAAGGAACTGGCATGATATACTTAAGGTGATGAAAGGGAAGAACCTACAACCAAGATTACTCTAACTGGCAAGGATCTCATTCAGATTCGATGGAGAAATCAAAAGCTTTACAGACAAGCAAAAGCTAAGAGAATTCAGCACCACCAAACCAGCTCTACAGCAAATGCTAAAGGAACTTCTCTAAGTGGGAAACACAAGAAAAGAAAAGGACCTACAAAAACAAATCTAAAACAACTAAGAAAATGGTCATAGAAACATATTTATTGATAATTACCTTAAAAGTGAATGGATTAAATGCTCCAACCAAAAAACACAGGCTTGCTGAATGGATACAAAAACAAGACTCATATATATGCTGTCTACAAGAGACCCACTTCAGACCTAGGGACACATACAGACTGAAAGTGAGGGGATGGAAAAAGATATTCCATGCAAATGGAAATCAAAAGAAAGCTGGAGTAGCAATACTCCTATCAGATAAAATAGACGTTAAAATAAAGAATGTTACAAGAGACAAGGAAGGACACTACATAATGATCAAGGGATCAATCCAAGATAAATATAGAACAATTATAAATATATATGCACCCAACATAGGAGCACTTCAATACATAAGGCAACTGCTAACAGCTATAAAAGAGGAAATCGACAGTAACAGAATAAGTGTTGGGGACTTCAACACCTCACTTACACCAATGGACAGATCATCCAAAATGAAAATAAATAAGGAAACAGAAGCTTTAAATGACACAGTAGACCAGATAGATTTAATTGATATTTATAGGACATTCCATCCAGAAACAGCAGATTACACTTTCTTCTCAAGTGCACATGGAACATTCTCCAGGATAGATCACATCTTGGCTCACAAATCAAGCCTCAGTAAATTTAAGAAAATTGAAATCATATCAAGCATCTTTTCTGACCACAACGTTATGAGATTAGAAATGAATTACAGGGGAAAAAAATGTAAAATACACAAACACATGGAGGCTAAACAATACGTTATTAAAAAACCAAGAGATCACTGAAGAAATCAAAGAGGAAATCAAAAAATACCTAGAGACAAATAACAATGATAGCAGGACGATCCAAAACCTATGGGATGCAGCAAAAGCAGTTCTAAGAGGGAAGTTTATAGCTATACAAGCATACCTCAAGAAACAAGAAAAATCTGAAATAAACAATCTAACCTTACACCGAAAGGAACTAGAGAAAGAAGAACAAACAAAACCCAAAGTTAGCAGAAGGAAAGAAATCATAAAGATCAGAGCAGAAATAAATGAAATAGAAACAAAGAAAACAATAACAAGGATCAATAAAACTAAAAGCTGGTTCTTTGAGAAGATAAACAGAATTGATAAACCATTAGCCAGACTCATCAAGAAAAAGAGGGAGAGGACTCAATTCAATAAAATTAGAAATGAAAAAGGAGAAGTTACAACAGACACCACAGAAATACGAGGCATCCTAAGAGACTACTATAAGCAACTCTATGCCCATAAAATGGACAACCTGGAAGAAATGGACAAATTCTTAGAAAGGTATAACCTTCCAAGACTGAACCAGGAAGAAATAGAAAATATGAACAGACCAATCACAAGTAATGAAATTGAAACTGTGATTAAAAATCTTCCAACAAACAAAAGTCCAGGACCAGATGGCTTCACAGGTGAATTCTATCAAGCATTTAGAGAAGAGCTAACACCCATCCTTCTCAAACCCTTCCAAAAAATTGTGGAGGAAAGAACACTCCCAAACTCATTCTATGAGGCCACCATCACCCTGATACCAAAACCACACAAAGATACTACAAAAAAAGAAAATTACAGACCAATATCACTCATGAAAATAGATGCAAAAATCCTCAACAAAATACTAGCAAACAGAATCCAACAACACGTTAAAAGGATCATATACACCATGATGAGGTGGGATTTATCCCAGGAATGCAAGGATTCTTCAATATATACAAATCAATCAATGTGATACAGCATATTAACAAATTGAAGAATAAAACCCATATGATCATCTCAATAGATGCAGAAAAAGTCTTTGACAAAACTCAACACCCATTTATGACAAAAACTCTCCAGAAAGTGGGCATAGAGGGAACCTACCTCAACATAATAAAGGCCATATGTGACAAACCCACAGCAAACATCATTCTCAATGGTGAAAAACTGAAAGCATTTCCTCTAAGATCAGGAACAAGACAAGGATGTCCACTCTCACCACTATTATTCAACATTGTTTTGGAAGTCTTAGCCATGGCAATCAGAGAAGAAAAAGAAATAAAAGAAATACAAATTGGAAAAGAAAAAGTAAAACTGTCACTGTTTGCAGATGACATGATACTATACATAGAGAATCCTAAAGATGCCACCAGAAAACTACTAGAGTTAATCAATGAATTTGGTAAAGTTGCAGGATACAAAATTAATGCACAGAAATCTCTTGCATTCCTATATACTAATGATGAAAAATCTGAAAGAGAAATTAAGGAAATACTCCCATTTACCATGGCAACAAAAAGAATAAAATACCTAGGAATAAACCTACCTAGGGAGACAAAAGACCTGTATGCAGAAAACTATAAGACACTGATGAAAGAAATTAAAGATGATACCAACAGATGGAGAGATACACCATGTTCCTGGATTGGAAGAATCAACATTGTGAAAATGACTATATTACCCAAAGCAATCTACAGATTCAATGCAATCCCTATCAATTTACCAATAGCAATTTTTATGGAACTAGAACAAAAAATCTTAAAATTTGTTTGGAGACACAAAAGACCCCGAATAGCCAAAGCAGTCTTGAGGGAAAAAAACGGAGCTGGAGCAATCAGACTCCCTGACTTCAGACTATACTACAAAGCTACAGTAATCAAGACACTATGGTACTGGCACAAAAACAGGAATATAGATCAATGGAACAAGATAGAAAGCCCAGAGATAAACCGATGTACCTATGGTCAACTAATCTATGACAAAGGAGGCAAGGATATGCAATGGAGAAAGACAGTCTCTTCAATAAGTGGTGCTGGGAAAACTAGACAGCTATATGTAAAAGAATGAAATTAGAACACTCCCGAACACCATACACAAAAATAAACTCAAAATGGATTGGACACCTAAATGTAAGAGCAGACACTACAAAACTCTTAGAGGAAAACATAGGAAGAACACTCTTTGACATAAATCACGATAAATAAATCACGGTAAAACATAGGAAGAACACTCTTTGACATAAATCACCAGTTAGAATGGGCATCATCCCCAAATCTACAAACAACTAATGCTGGAGAGGGTGTGGAGAAAAGGGAATGTTCTTGCATTCTTGGTGGGAATGTAAATTGATACAGCCACTATGGAGAACAGTATGGAGGTTCCTTAAAAAACTAAAAATTGAATTAGCATATCATCCAGCAATCCCACTACTGGGCATATACCCAGAGAATACCATAATTCAAAAAGACACATATACCCCAGTGTTCATTGCAGCACTATTTATAATAGCCAGGTCATGGAAGCAACCTACATGCTCATCAACAGACCAGCAGATAAGGAAGATGTGGTACATATATACAATGGAATATTACTCAGCCATAAAAAGGAATGAAATTGGGTTATTTTTAGAGACGTGGATGGATCTACGGAGTGAAGTAAGTCAGAAAGAGAAAAACAAATATTGTATGTTAGCACATATATGTGCAACCTAGAAAAATGGTACAGATGAACTGGTTTGCAGGGCAGAAATTGAGACACAGATGTAGAGAACAAACGTATGGACACCAAGGTGGGAAAGAGGTGGGGGGCTTGGGGTGGTGGTGTGATGAATTGGGCGATTGGAATTGACATGTATACACTGATGTGTATAAAATTGATGACTAATAAGGACCTGCTGTATAAAATTAAAAAAAAAAAAGAAACAGAGAGAGAAAAAATAATGAAAAAATAAAGTGAAAAGGGCATCAGTGAGCTGCGAGACAACTTCAATCAGCCTAATATACATGTAATTGGAGTCCATAAATGAGAGGAGAGGAAGGGCAGGGCAGAAAACATATTTGAAGAAATAAAGGCTAAATTTTTTCTAAGTTTTATGAAAATTGTAAATCCACAGATCCAAGAAGCTCAATGAACTCTAAGTGCAAGAAACATGAAGAAAATAAAACCAAGGCACATCACAATACACCTGCTCAAAATTAGTGAAAAGGAGAAAATGTTAAAAGGAGCTAGAGAAAAAAGACCTTCAGAAGAACAAAGAATGAGAATGCCAACAAATTTCTCACAGACAACAGTGCAAGCAAGAGGCAGTGAAACACATCTTTAAAGAACTGAAAGAAAAAATTATCAATTTAGAATTCTATACTTTGTAGAAATTTCTTTCAAAAATGAGGGTGAAAAAGAGTTTTTAATACTGGATGTCATACTTAATATGAAAAAGAGTAAATAACTCAATAATATTTTAGAGTGATTATATGTCAAAATGATAAAAATATTTGGTATATTGGGTTAAATTTATTATTAAAATTAATTTTACACTGTTAATTTTAAATTTTTTAATGTAGGCACTAGAAAATATATAATTACATATGTAGGTTTTCTTATATTGTATTGGATAACTCTGGTATACCAAATCCACTTATGTTCTTCTCTGGAAGAAAACCATGGTGGCTATTATTGATGGCTATTATTCCCCGATATCTCTTACTTTTTGATTATTCTTTGAAAATTTCTGTGTTGTTTTGGTAAATTCCTCTGTACATTGCCCACAAGCTGGTACAGGACTTTTGGAGCAGATGAGTGATATCACAGCATCTTTTTATGAGTTCTGTTCTTCAGCTGTGTAAGTGTTAGTTATACTCTTTTAAATATATTGGCCATTCTCTATGATAAATAAGAAATAATCACAATAGAAGTTAACAATCCACAGTCAATCATCTACTACATGGCTATAAATCCCAAGTAGTTTTTTTTTTTTTTCTTCTTGCTCAGAACAGAATATTAAAAGGCCTATTATGTTGGTGTTAGCATTTTCCACAAGCTTCTAGCTTTAGCCCGCATAATGTAATTCTATTAAATCTGTGCCGTTCATATTTGTCCTTAGTTAATAATGCCTCTTCCATCTTTTGGATTTATTCTTGTTTTGTTTACTTTTATGGGGTTTCTAAAAATCTGGTCTCTAAAGACATTATGTACAGTTTATAGAACATTCAAATAGTACACAAAGGTATATCTGAACTGAAAGGTATGTCTGAGCTCTGAGGGTTTCCATGGAGAACTTGCAAGCAGTGCCTTTGGCTGACATTCAGTTATTAGCACCTTTAGGTCTAACGTTGTCTATTTTTTGTAATTTTATGTTCCCTTTATGAAATTTTTTCTCTATAAATAAAGGTGATTAACTTGTTCTCATTTTGGTAAGAGAATCTAATAATCAAAATATTGATTATCATATTATATTTCAGTTATTTTTTGAAAAGATTTTCTTGGTTCTCATTTGTGATTTTGCTACATCAAACTAGAAAATTCTATGTCTGTTATTTCTTAAGACAATAATCTGGAAAAAAATGAGATTTGAGAAAATTTTTTTCAGTATGTTTTCCAATAAATGTATCCAAAACCACTCCTATATATTAGTATACATTTGCAACTAGGTATACCACGAGACAAAAGCTTTTTATTATTTCCTTTACCAGTAAAGTCACTTACTAAGATTTAGTATTGGACTATATGGTGGACAATCACATTTCATTGTCGTAACCTCTGGATTGGGAATTTTATTGCCTCCATTATGAATCTGGTGCAGTATGACCACCATTTGCACAGCTGGCAGGCTAAAAAGGCCAAATAAAATTCAAACTTTGAGTGTAACCACAGATTTCTTTCCATATATTTAATATGAGGCACAGAGCACAGAGTAGTGCAAGTTTTACACCTGAGTTTTTGTTCCTTTTTTGATGGAGGCTGACAACAGAATTATATTACTTATAGAAAATTACAGCTATCGACTTGATTTTCAAGGAGGAAATAAAGAATGAGGGGAGAGACCAAAAGCCAGCATGGCATAATGTAAAGCAAACTTGCGGTTGGTTTATCATAATATAGGGAAAGCTTTGAAGAGAAACACAGAAGCTAAGTGAAATCTGACAATTGAACACTAGGAATAGGGCTAAACAAGAGAAAAGCTGGGTGGGATGGGGTCAGATCAAGCTTGGCGTTGGCCCTGAGCCTTTCGGCCATATGAGGAGGTGGAGCTATTCTCCAGTTAGGTGGAAAGAGAGAAAAAGAAAGATGGCCGTTAATTGAAATGAGAGGCAGGTAAGCCATCTCGGTGTTCATTTTCTGTGTAGGACACCTCAGTTGTTTCTGTGACACTGCAATATCATTAATATGCAAGAATGAAAGGCTGAAGCGTCCATCTCTTGAGGACTATGGCCCATGTATTTTCGTGTGGTTGTGCCCAGAAAAATTGGAAGCTTTTAATTAATTCACAAAATGGTGTGTGCCTCATGAAGAGAGAACACGTGGTAGAAAGATGCCAGGCAAGTTGGAGCAGTCCATCAAACATAGGCAGACCTTGGAGATACTGCAAGTTTGCTTCCAGAGCACCCCCAGTGAAGCGAATATCACAATAAAGTGAGTCACATGAAATTTCTTTTGTTTCCCAGTGCATTTAAAAAATTATTTTTACACCATACTGTAGTCTATTAAGTGTGCAATAACATTATGTCTAAATAAACAATATACATAACAATTTAAAAATACTTTATTGCTAAAAAATGCTAATCAGCATCTGAGCTTTCAGTGAGTTGAAATCTTTTTGCTGGTGGAAGATCTTGCCTCAATGATCAGAGTGGTGGTTGCTGAAGGGTGGGGTGCCTGTGGCAATTTCTTAAAATAAGACAACAATAACGTTTGCCACATCAATTGACTCTTCATTTCATAAATGATTTCTCTGTAGTGTGCAATGCTGTTTGATAGCATTTTACCCACAACAGAACTTATTTCAAAATTGAAGTCAATCCTTTCAAACACTGCAGCTGCTTTATCAACTTAGTTTACATAATATTCTAAATCTTTTTTTTTTTTTTTTTTGTCATTTCAACAATCTTCATATCATCTTCACCAGGAGTAGATTCTATCTCCAGAAGGCTCTTTCATTTCTCATCCATAAGAAGCAACTCCTCATTCATGAAATTTTTATCATAAGATTGCAGCAATTCAGGCACATCTTCAGGTTCCCCTTCCAATTCTAGCCCTCCTGCTATTTCTACCACACCTGTAGTTACTTCCTCCACTTATGTCTTGAACCCCTCAAAGTCATCCATGAGGGTTGGAATCAACTTCTTCCAAACTCCTGTTAACATTAATATTTTGACCTTGTCCCATGAATCACATATGTTCTTAATGGCATCTAGAATGGTGAATCCTTTCCAGAAGGTTTTCGATTTACTTTGCCCAAATCCATTAGATGAATCACTATCTATGCATCTATAGCCTTATGAAATGCAATTCTTAAATAACAAGACTTGAATGGCAAATGTTTTTCTTAATCCATGGGCTGCAGAATGGATGTTGTGTTAAAAGGCATGAAAACAACATGAATCTCATTGTACATTCCCATCAGAGCTCTTGGGTGATGAGGTAGATTGTCAATGAACAGTAATATTTTGAAAGGAATCTTTTTTTCTGAGCAATGGGTCTCAACAGTGAGCTTAAAATATCCAGTAAATCATGTTGTAAACAGATGTGCTGGCACTCAGGCTTTGTTGTTGCATTTACAGAGCGCAGGCAGAGTAGACTTAGCATAGTTCTTTAGGACCCTAGGATTTTTTGAATGGTAAATGAGCATTGGCTTCAACTTAAAGTCACCAGCTGCATTAGACCCTACTAAAAGAGTCAGCCTGTCCTTTGAAGTTTTTGAAGCCAGGCACTGACTTCTCCTCTCTAGCTATGAAAGTCCTAGATAGCAACTTCTTCCAATAGAAGCTATTTCATCTACATTAAAAATCTGTTGTGAAGTGTAACCACCTTCATTAATTATCTTAGCTAGATGTTCTTAATAACTTGCTGCTGCTTCTACATCAGCACTTACTGCTTCACTGTGCACTTTTATGTTATAAGGATGGCTTCTTTCTGTAAACCTCATGAACCAAACTCTGCTAGCTTCAAACTTTTTTTTCTGCAGCTTCCTCACTTCTCTCAGCCTTAATAAAATTGAAGAAAGTCAAGGTCTTACTCTAGATTAGGCTTTGGCTTAAGGGAATGGTGTGGCTGGTTTGATCTTCTATCCAGACCCCCAAAACTTTCTCCATACCAGCCATAAGGCTGTTTCACTTTCTTTTCATTTGTGTGTTGACTGGGGTAGCACTTTTAATTTCCTTCAAGAGCTTTTCCTTTGCATCCACAACTTGACTAAACATTTGGTGCAAGAGGCAGAGCTTTCAGCCTGTCTTGGCTTTCAACATGCCTTCCTCACTAAGCCTAATCATTTCTAGCTTTTGATTTAACATGAGAGTGGTATGATTCTTCCTTTGACTTGAACACTTAGAGGCCATTGTAGGGTTATTAACTGGCCTAATTTCAGAATTGTTGTGTCTTAGGGAATAGGGAGGCCCAAGGAGAGGGAGAGAGGGAACAGCTGGTCAGTGGAACAGTCAGAACACATACTTTTATTGATTAATTTTGCCATCTTATATGGGTGCAGTTCATGGTACCCCAAAACAATTATAATAGTAACATCAAAGATCATTAATCATAGATCAGCATAAGTATAATAATGAAAATTTTGACATATTGTAAGAATTACCAAAATGTACACAGACACAAAGTGAGCAAATGCTATTGGAAAAATGGAGCCAATAGACTTGCTCAATGCAGGGTTGCCACAAACCTTCAATTTGTAAAAAATGCAGTATCTGCAAAGTTCAATAAAACAAGGTATGCCTGTACAAGAGTTTAGCTATTTGTCAATAAAGAAATGTGAGATCTAGTAAAATTCTTTGATGAACCTATTCATATTCTTAACATAGCTTGTTTAGTTCCTGTTATGTACTGAAGATTTATTACAATATTATCTATTATACTAACTACAACTCTGTGGGCTGTAGATATTTATATGTTATCCATATAACAGATAACAAAACTGAAGAACAAAGAGACAAAATGACCATCTTTAGGCATACAGCTATCATGTGACAAAGCAAGTTTGAGCTGATGTTTCTGACTCAAAATAAATCTACATGTTGATGTTTTAGATCTGAAACCTACATGTTGTAAACGTGGTTTTTTACAACATTTTGTAAACATTTTGTTTTTTTAAGGTTGTATTCATTTATTTCATTTTCTTTTTGGCCCTCTTTCAGTATTTTGTAAAACTCTTGTTGAAAATGTAAGGACCTCAGTTATAATAAAAGGATTCCATGGTTTTGTCTGGGAGAAAAATCTAAAGCAACTGTTTTAAAGTTGGAATTGCACACTTCTGGGAGCTGGGTGTGGTGGTGACATCAGTGGGAATTAAAGTCAGAGACTCTCAAAGGGAAGGTTACCCTAAGTGGGATGATGTCAATGAGCTATATTCTTAAATTTTTTTTATATTTGGAAATAATTTAAAACCTACAAAAAGTTGCAAAAAATGGTAAAGAACACCCTCTGTTCTTTACCCAGATTCATCTATTATTAATATTTTGTTCCATTTGCTTTCTCTATATGCAAATACATGTTACGTTTTTTCCTGAACATTTGAAAATGAGTTGTGTACATCATGGCTCTTTACTCTTAAACAAGTCTATCTGTATTTCCTAAGAAAAAGAATGGTTTCTTACATATCAATAGTTTGGTCATCAATTTCAGTAAATTTAACGTTAAAATATAATTTTATAATCTATTGTCTATATTTTACTTTTGTCAATTTACCTGCCCAGGAATGTCCTTTTCAGCATTGTTTTCCCTCCAGTACAGGATTCAGCCTAGAACATATGTTGTGGTTACTTACTGTGCCTCCTTTAATCTGGAACAGTTCCCCAGCTTTGCTTTGTCTTATAAGACATTAATATTTTTGAAGAATATAATCAATGGTCCATTTTCTTTTAATCCTTTCTTTTCATGTAGAAATTCTCTTTTCAGAGCTTATCTTTGCTTAAACTTTAAGCAAAGATAAACAAGTCATAACAAGGTAAGCATACTGGAAAGTGTGCTTGGATAAAACAAGACATAGCTTAAATAAAGCACCTAGTTTACACTTAGAAGATTTCATAACCTATGTATGTCTTGAACTAAATGTAGCCCACACCTTTCCCACCATACTAACACAACCTAGTCAAATAAAACATTCACCAGACATCTAAAGCATAGGAGATAGAAATTTAAACACTGATGGCGCTATAGAGAAAGTACCATAAGGGAATGGTGAAAGAAAGATTAAAAGTAATAAAAAGCAAAGCTTACCCCTTGTACCTTTTGCATAATGACTTAACTAGTAATAACTTAGCAAAGAGACCTTAAGTTAAACTACCCGAAACCAGACGAGCTACTTATGAGCAGTACCTAGGACGAACTCATCTATGTGGCAAAATAGTGAGAAGACTTATAAGTAGAGGTGAAAAGCCTAACGAGCCTGGTGATAGCTGGTTGTCCATGAAAAGAATCTCAGTTCAACATTAAATGATACTAAAAGCCATGCCAAGCCTTGACGTACATTTAACTGTTAGTCTAAAAAGGTACAGCTTTTTAGATATGGGTACAACCTTCACTAGAGAGTAAAACCAAACATACACCATAGTTGGCCTAAAAGCAGCCATCAATTAAGAAAGCGTTCAAGCTCGACAATAAAACAATGTTTTAATTCCAACATTAGACAAATCAACTCCTAGCATGACTATTGGACTAATCTATATAAACATAGAAGCAACACTGTTAATATGAGTAACAAGAAATTTTTCTCCTAGCACGAGCTTATATTAGTAACTGATAATACACTAATAATTAACAGCAAATAAATAAAATCTAACACTAGACTATTTATTAGAACACTGTTAACCCAACACAGGAGTGCATTAAGGAAAGATTAAAAAAAGTAAAAGGAACTCGGCAAACACAAACCCCGCCTGTTTACCAAAAACATCACCTCTAGCATAACCAATATTAGAGGCACTGCCTGCCCGGTGACTAATCGTTAAACGGCCGCGGTATCCTGACCGTGCAAAGGTAGCATAATCACTTGTTCTCTAATTAAGGACTTGTATGAACGGCCACACGAGGGTTTTACTGTCTCTTACTTTTAATCAGTGAAATTGACCTCCCCGTGAAGAGGCGGGGATAACAAAATAAGACGAGAAGACCCTATGGAGCTTCAATTAATCAACCCAAAAATCACAACCTTAAACCACCAAGGGATAACAAAATTTTATATGGGCTGACAATTTCGGTTGGGGTGACCTCGGAGCACAAAAAATCCTCCGAGTGATTAAAACTTAGGCTCACTAGCCAAAGTGTAATATCACTTATTGATCCAATCTCTTGATCAACGGAACAAGTTACCCTAGGGATAACAGCGCAATCCTATTCTAGAGTCCATATCGACAATAGGGTTTACGACCTCGATGTTGGATCAGGACATCCTAATGGTGCAGCCACTATTAAGGGTTCGTTTGTTCAACGATTAAAGTCCTACGTGATCTGAGTTCAGACCGGAGTAATCCAGGTCGGTTTCTATCTATTACGCATTTCTCCTAGTACGAAAGGACAAGAGAAATAAGGCCAACTTCAAACAAGCGCCTTCAAATAATTAATGACCTAGTCTCAACTTAATAACCAAGCGCAAACAAGTATGCCCAAGACCAGGGCCCTGTTGAGGTGGCAGAGTTCGGTAATTGCATAAAACTTAAACCTTTACACTCAGAGGTTCAAATCCTCTCCCCAACAAAATGTTTATAATTAACATTCTAACACTCATTCTTCCTATCCTCTTAGCCGTAGCATTCCTAACGCTAGTAGAACGCAAAATTCTAGGTTACATGCAACTCCGAAAAGGACCAAACATCGTAGGCCCACATGGCTTGCTCCAACCCTTTGCCGATGCAATTAAACTATTCACTAAGGAACCCCTACGACCAGCTACATCCTCCACTACCATATTCATTATTGCACCAGTACTAGCCCTAGCCCTAGCCCTCACCATATGAAGCCCCCTACCCATACCATACCCCCTCATCAACATAAACCTAGGAGTACTATTCATACTAGCAATATCCAGCCTAGCCGTCTACTCCATCCTATGATCCGGCTGAGCCTCTAACTCAAAATATGCACTAATCGGGGCCCTACGAGCAGTAGCACAAACAATTTCATATGAAGTAACACTAGCTATCATCCTCCTATCAGTACTCCTAATAAATGGCTCCTACACCCTATCAACACTAGCCACAACACAAGAACAACTATGACTACTATTCCCATCATGACCCTTAGCCATAATATGATTTATCTCCACTCTAGCAGAAACCAATCGAGCTCCTTTCGACCTAACAGAAGGAGAATCAGAACTTGTATCAGGCTTCAACGTAGAATACGCAGCAGGCCCTTTCGCCCTATTTTTCCTAGCAGAATATGCCAACATCATTATAATAAACATATTTACAGCTATTCTATTCCTAGGAACATTCCACAACCCCTGCAACCCAGAATTATACACAACAAATCTTATTATCAAAACACTACTACTCACAATGTCCTTCCTATGAATTCGAGCATCCTATCCTCGATTCCGATATGACCAACTAATACATCTACTTTGAAAAAACTTCCTTCCCCTAACACTAGCCCTTTGCATATGACATATCTCACTACCAATTATAACTGCAAGTATCCCCCCTCAAACATAAGAAATATGTCTGATAAAAGAGTTACTTTGATAGAGTAAATAATAGAGGCCTAAATCCTCTTATTTCTAGAATAATAGGAATCGAACCTACCCTTAAGAATTCAAAGTTCTTCGTGCTACCATATTACACTACAATCTATAGTAAGGTCAGCTAAACAAGCTATCGGGCCCATACCCCGAAAATGTTGGTTTATATCCTTCCCATACTAATAAACCCATCCATCTTTATTATCCTCCTGACAACCCTTATCTTAGGTACAATAATAGTAATCACCAGCTCCCACTGATTATTAGCCTGAATCGGCTTCGAAATAAACATGATAGCCTTCATCCCTATCATAATAAAAAACCCTAGCCCCCGAGCCACGGAAGCTTCTACCAAGTACCTCCTAACACAAGCCACCGCTTCCGCACTACTCATAATGGCAGTTATTATTAACCTAATATACTCCGGCCAATGAACCATCACAAAATTATTTAACCCAACAGCATCCACACTCATAACAGTAGCCCTAGCCATCAAATTAGGACTAGCCCCCTTCCACTTCTGAGTCCCAGAAGTAACACAAGGAATTCCCCTAACCACAGGCCTAATCCTATTAACATGACAAAAACTAGCACCCCTATCAATTCTATACCAAATTTCACCATCAATTAACCTATATCTAATACTAACCATATCCCTACTCTCCATCCTAGTTGGAGGCTGAGGCGGACTAAACCAAACACAACTTCGAAAAATCATGGCCTACTCATCAATCGCCCACATAGGATGAATAACAACTATTCTACCATATAATCCAACCCTAACACTACTAAATCTACTAATTTATATCACAATGACTTTCACCATATTCATACTATTTATTCAAAACTCAACTACCACTACACTATCATTATCCCAAACTTGAAATAAGACACCCATCATCACAACCCTTACCATGCTCACCCTTCTCTCAATAGGAGGACTCCCACCACTTTCAGGGTTTATACCCAAATGAATAATTATCCAAGAATTAACAAAAAATGATATCCTTATTATACCAACATTCATAGCCATTACAGCACTACTCAACCTATATTTCTACATACGCCTCACCTACTCCACAGCACTAACACTATTCCCCTCCACAAACAACATAAAAATAAAATGACAATTCAGCCCCACAAAACGAGCCCCTCTCCTACCCACAGCAATCGTAATTTCCACAATACTACTACCCCTCACACCAATACTCTCAATCCTACTATAGGAGTTTAGGTTAAACCCAGACCAAGGGCCTTCAAAGCCCTAAGCAAGTATAATTTACTTAACTCCTGCCCAATAAGGACTGCAAGACTATATCTTACATCAATTGAATGCAAATCAAACACTTTAATTAAGCTAAATCCTCACTAGATTGGAGGGATACATCTCCCACGAATTTTTAGTTAACAGCTAAATACCCTAATCAACTGGCTTCAATCTACTTCTCCCGCCGCGAGGAAAAAAAGGCGGGAGAAGTCCCGGCAGGATTTGAAGCTGCTTCCTTGAATTTGCAATTCAAAATGACTATTCACCACAGGACTTGGTAAAAAGAGGACTCAACCTCTGTCTTTAGATTTACAGTCTAATACCTACTCGGCCATTTTACCTATGTTCATAAACCGCTGACTATTCTCAACCAACCACAAAGACATCGGCACCCTATATTTACTATTTGGTGCCTGAGCAGGAATAGTAGGCACTGGCCTAAGCTTATTAATCCGCGCTGAACTAGGTCAGCCTGGCACACTAATCGGAGATGACCAAGTCTACAACGTATTAGTAACAGCCCACGCCTTCGTGATAATCTTCTTCATAGTTATACCTATTATAATCGGCGGATTCGGAAATTGACTGGTCCCTCTAATGATTGGAGCACCCGACATAGCCTTCCCTCGTATAAATAACATAAGCTTCTGACTACTCCCTCCTTCCTTCCTACTCTTAATAGCATCCTCAATAATTGAAGCTGGTGCAGGTACAGGCTGAACCGTATATCCCCCTTTAGCCGGAAACCTAGCACATGCAGGAGCCTCAGTCGACCTTACCATTTTCTCCTTACACCTAGCCGGCGTATCCTCAATCCTCGGAGCTATCAATTTTATCACAACTATTATTAATATAAAACCACCTGCCATGACCCAATATCAAACTCCCCTTTTCGTATGATCAGTCCTAGTCACAGCAGTACTACTCTTATTATCATTACCTGTTTTAGCAGCCGGAATCACCATGCTACTTACTGACCGAAACCTAAATACAACCTTCTTCGACCCTGCAGGTGGAGGAGATCCAATTCTGTATCAACACTTATTCTGATTCTTTGGCCACCCTGAAGTATACATTCTAATTCTCCCTGGGTTCGGAATAATTTCACACATTGTGACTTATTACTCAGGAAAAAAAGAACCTTTCGGCTATATGGGAATGGTCTGAGCTATGGTGTCCATCGGATTCTTAGGCTTTATCGTATGAGCCCACCATATGTTTACAGTAGGTATAGACGTTGATACACGAGCATATTTCACATCGGCTACTATAATTATTGCTATTCCCACAGGAGTGAAAGTCTTCAGTTGATTAGCAACACTACACGGAGGTAATATTAAATGATCTCCTGCTCTAATGTGGGCCCTGGGTTTCATCTTCCTTTTCACAGTAGGCGGCCTAACCGGTATCGTTCTAGCCAACTCATCACTAGATATTGTCCTACACGATACTTACTACGTAGTTGCCCACTTCCACTATGTTCTATCAATAGGAGCAGTCTTCGCCATTATAGGAGGCTTTGTCCACTGATTTCCACTATTCTCAGGATATACACTCAATACAACATGAGCAAAAATCCACTTCCTAATTATATTCGTAGGTGTAAATCTAACGTTCTTTCCACAGCACTTCTTAGGCCTATCCGGTATGCCTCGACGATACTCCGACTACCCAGATGCCTACACAACATGAAATACTATTTCATCTATAGGCTCATTTATTTCACTAACAGCAGTTATACTAATAATCTTCATTATCTGAGAAGCATTCACATCCAAACGAGAAGTACTAGCAGTAGACCTCACCTCTACCAACCTTGAATGACTAAACGGATGTCCTCCACCATATCATACATTCGAAGAGCCAGCATTTGTCAACCCAAAATGATCAAGAAAGGAAGGAATCGAACCTTCTCCCATTGGTTTCAAGCCAATATCATAACCACTATGTCTTTCTTTATAAATGAGATATTAGTAAAACCTTATATAACTTTGTCAAAGTTAAGTTACAAGTGAAAATCCTGTATATCTCCATGGCATATCCATTCCAACTAGGCTTCCAAGATGCAACATCACCTATCATAGAAGAACTCCTACACTTTCACGACCACACATTAATAATTGTATTCCTAATTAGCTCCTTAGTTCTCTACATTATCACCCTAATACTTACAACCAAACTAACACATACTAGTACAATAGACGCCCAAGAAGTAGAAACTGTCTGAACTATCCTCCCAGCCATCATCTTAATTTTAATCGCCCTACCTTCCCTACGAATCCTCTATATAATAGACGAAGTCAACAACCCCTCCCTCACTGTAAAAACAATAGGCCACCAATGATATTGAAGCTATGAGTATACTGATTACGAAGACCTAAGCTTTGACTCTTACATAATCCCAACGTCAGACCTAAAGCCAGGAGAATTACGACTACTAGAAGTAGACAACCGAGTTGTCCTACCCATAGAAATAACAATCCGAATGCTAGTCTCATCAGAAGACGTACTCCACTCATGAGCCGTACCCTCTCTAGGCCTAAAAACGGACGCAATCCCAGGACGTCTAAACCAAACAACCCTAATATCAACACGACCAGGCCTATTCTACGGACAATGCTCAGAAATCTGTGGCTCAAACCATAGTTTTATACCAATCGTCCTAGAACTAGTGCCCTTAGAATTCTTTGAAAAATGATCTGCATCAATACTATAACATCATTAAGAAGCTAAATCAGCGTTAACCTTTTAAGTTAAAGATTGAGAGCCTATAACTCCCCTTAATGACATGCCACAATTAGACACATCAACATGACTCCTTACTATCCTATCTATACTCCTAACCCTTTTTGTATTATTCCAACTAAAAATCTCAAAGCACTCCTACTCCCCTAACCCCAAACTAGTGCCAACCAAAACACAAAAACAACAAACCCCTTGAAACATCACATGAACGAAAATTTATTTGCCCCTTTTATAATCCCAGTAATATTAGGTATTCCTATTACCACTCTAATCATTATTCTCCCATCTATCTTATTCCCCGCACCAAATCGACTAATCAACAACCGTACAATCTCCATCCAACAATGATTAACTAAACTCACATCAAAACAACTAATAAGTGTACACAGTCCTAAAGGACAAACTTGATCTCTAATACTCATCTCACTGTTCCTATTTATTGCCTCCACTAATCTCCTTGGAATATTACCTCACTCATTCACACCCACTACACAACTCTCAATAAATGTAGGAATGGCTATCCCCCTATGAGCCGGTACTGTTGCCACAGGCTTCCGTAACAAAACAAAAATATCCTTAGCACACTTACTACCACAAGGCACACCTACTTTTCTTATTCCTATGCTAGTAATTATCGAAACCATTAGTCTATTCATTCAACCAGTAGCACTAGCCGTACGACTAACTGCCAACATCACAGCAGGTCACTTACTAATACATCTAATTGGAGAAACAACCCTTGTACTAATAAGTACCAGCCTATTTACAGCCATTATCACTTTCACTATCCTTGCTCTACTAACCATTCTTGAATTTGCTGTCGCCCTCATTCAAGCTTACGTATTCACCCTCCTAGTAAGCCTATACCTTCATGATAACACATAATGACCCACCAAACCCACTCATATCACATAGTAAATCCCAGCCCTTGACCCCTCACTGGAGCTCTATCAGCACTTCTCATAACATCAGGCCTAATTATATGATTCCATTTCAACTCAATAATTTTACTAACCCTAGGCTTATCAACAAACATCCTAACAATATACCAATGATGACGCGATATTATCCGAGAAAGCACCTTCCAGGGCCACCATACACCAACCGTCCAAAAAGGACTACGATACGGAATAATCCTATTCATTGTCTCAGAAGTCCTATTTTTCACAGGCTTCTTCTGAGCCTTTTACCACTCAAGCCTTGCCCCCACTCCAGAACTAGGCGGATGTTGACCACCAACAGGCATCCACCCTTTAAATCCCTTAGAAGTTCCCCTCCTCAACACTTCCGTACTACTAGCCTCTGGCGTATCTATTACCTGAGCTCACCATAGCCTAATAGAAGGAAACCGCAAGCACATACTTCAAGCCCTCTTCATCACAATTGCACTAGGTCTTTACTTCACCCTACTACAAGCATCAGAGTACTACGAAGCCCCTTTCACAATCTCAGACGGAATTTATGGCTCCACCTTCTTTGTAGCCACAGGTTTTCACGGATTACACGTAATCATTGGATCTACTTTCCTTATTGTTTGCTTCCTACGCCAAGTAAAATTCCACTTTACATCAAACCATCATTTCGGCTTTGAAGCTGCCGCTTGATACTGACACTTTGTAGACGTTGTATGATTATTTCTTTACGTATCTATCTATTGATGAGGTTCCTAGTTCTTTTAGTATTAACAAGTACAACTGACTTCCAATCAGTTAGTTTCGGTATACCCCGAAAAAGAACAATAAACCTTCTACTAACACTACTAACAAACACAACACTAGCCCTATTACTCGTATTCATCGCCTTCTGACTCCCCCAACTAAACGTATACGCAGAAAAAACAAGCCCATACGAGTGCGGATTCGACCCTATAGGATCAGCTCGCCTACCTTTCTCCATAAAATTTTTCCTAGTAGCCATTACCTTCCTCCTTTTTGATCTAGAAATCGCCCTCCTGCTTCCCCTTCCTTGAGCTATCCAATCAAACAACCTAAACACAATACTCACAATAGCCTTATTCTTAATCTCCCTACTAGCAGCTAGCTTAGCCTATGAATGAACTCAAGAAGGCCTAGAATGAGCCGAATATGGTATTTAGTTTAAAATAAAACAAGTGATTTCGACCCACTAGACTGTGATCAAATTCACAACTACCAAGTGACCTTAATCCATATAAATGTTCTCATAGCCTTCAGCATATCCCTTGTAGGCCTATTAATATATCGATCCCACCTAATATCCGCATTACTCTGTCTAGAAGGCATGATACTATCACTTTTCGTTCTAGCAGCCCTCACAATCCTAAATTCACACTTCACCTTAGCTAACATGATACCTATCATCCTCCTAGTTTTCGCAGCTTGTGAAGCAGCCATCGGACTAGCCCTACTAGTCATAGTCTCCAACACATATGGCACTGACTACGTACAAAGCCTCAACCTCCTCCAATGCTAAAATTTATTATCCCTACGATTATACTAATACCCCTAACCTGATTATCAAAAAATAATCTAATCTGAATTAACTCCACAGCCCACAGTCTCTTAATTAGTTTCTCAAGCCTACTCCTCCTTAACCAACTCAACGATAACAGCCTCAATTACTCACTAATCTTCTTCTCCGACCCCCTTTCCACCCCACTCCTAATATTAACAATATGACTTCTTCCCCTAATACTGATAGCAAGCCAATCCCATCTTATCAAAGAACCACCTGTCCGAAAAAAACTCTACATCACAATACTAATCATACTACAAGCCCTCCTAATCATAACATTTACTGCCACCGAACTAATCCTATTTTACATCATATTTGAAGCTACACTAATCCCTACTCTTATTATTATCACCCGCTGAGGTAACCAAACAGAACGACTTAACGCAGGACTATATTTCCTGTTCTACACATTAATTGGATCCCTCCCACTATTAGTAGCACTAGTATATCTACAAAACACAACGGGGTCCTTAAACTTCCTACTTCTACAACACTGAGCCAAACCACTATCCGCCTCCTGATCTAATATCTTCATATGACTAGCCTGCATGATAGCCTTCCTAGTAAAAATACCCCTTTATGGACTACACCTCTGACTACCCAAAGCACATGTAGAAGCCCCCATCGCAGGCTCCATAGTCCTTGCAGCCGTACTACTAAAACTTGGAGGCTACGGCATACTACGAATTACATCCATGCTTAATCCCCTAACAGAACACATAGCATATCCATTCCTCATGCTTTCCCTTTGAGGAATAATCATGACCAGCTCTATCTGTTTACGCCAAACAGACCTAAAATCACTCATTGCGTACTCCTCAGTCAGCCATATAGCACTCGTCATTGCAGCCATCCTCATCCAAACTCCCTGAAGCTATATAGGGGCTACCGCTCTAATAATTGCCCATGGCCTTACATCCTCTATACTATTCTGTCTAGCAAACTCAAACTATGAGCGCATCCATAGCCGAACTATAATTTTAGCCCGAGGCCTACAAGTCCTCCTACCACTAATAGCCACCTGATGACTACTAGCAAGCCTAACAAATCTTGCTTTACCCCCAACCATCAACCTAGTCGGAGAATTACTCGTAGTCATATCAGTCTTCTCATGATCAAACCCCACTATCCTTCTAATAGGAGCAAACATTGTAATCACCGCTCTCTATACCCTATATATACTAATCATAACACAACGTGGCAAACACACACACCACATCAACAATATTATCCCCTCCTTCACACGAGAACATGCCTTAATAGCCCTACACATTATTCCTCTTCTACTCCTATCACTAAACCCCAAAATCATCTTAGGTCCCCTTTACTGTAAGTATAGTTTAAAAAAGACATTAGTTTGTGAAACTAGCGATAGAAGATTAAAACTTCTTACTTACCGAAAAAGTATCGCAAGAACTGCTAACTCATGCTCCCACACCTAACAGCTGTGGCTTTTTCAAACTTTTACAGGATAGTAGTTATCCATTGGTCTTAGGAACCAAAAAATTGGTGCAACTCCAAATAAAAGTAATAAACTTATTTACCTCCTTCGTCCTGCTTACACTGCTAATCCTATTCACCCCTATCATAGTGTCCAATACAGATCCACACAAAAACAACAAATACCAATCCTATGTAAAAAACATTGTCTTTTGCGCCTTCATCACCAGTTTAATCCCCGCAATAATATACCTCCACACAAACCAAGAAACACTCATCTCAAACTGACACTGAATCACCATTCAAACCCTCAAACTAACACTTAGCTTTAAAATAGACTACTTTTCACTCATATTTATACCAGTAGCCCTATTTATTACATGATCCATCATAGAGTTCTCAATATGATATATACACTCCGACCCCTACATCAACCAATTCTTTAAATACCTACTCCTTTTCCTAATTACTATACTAATCCTTGTTACAGCTAACAACCTCTTCCAACTCTTTATTGGCTGGGAAGGAGTAGGAATCATATCCTTCTTACTCATTGGCTGGTGGTTCGGACGAACAGACGCAAACACAGCCGCCCTCCAGGCAATCCTATACAATCGCATCGGAGACATCGGACTCCTCGCATCAATAGCATGGTTTCTCTCCAACATAAACACATGAGACCTACAACAAATCTTTATACTCAATCAAAACCCCCTAAATTTTCCTCTTATAGGACTCGTACTAGCCGCAGCTGGAAAATCAGCCCAATTCGGACTCCACCCTTGACTCCCATCAGCAATAGAAGGTCCTACCCCAGTCTCAGCCCTACTCCACTCAAGCACAATAGTTGTAGCAGGAATCTTCCTGCTAGTCCGCTTCTACCCCTTAATAGAAAATAACAAGCTAATCCAAACAGTAACTCTCTGCTTAGGTGCTATCACAACCCTATTCACAGCCATCTGTGCCCTCACCCAAAATGACATCAAAAAAATCATTGCTTTCTCTACCTCTAGCCAACTAGGCCTAATAATAGTAACAATTGGCCTCAACCAACCTTACCTAGCATTCCTACATATTTGCACACACGCCTTCTTTAAAGCCATATTATTCCTATGTTCTGGCTCCATCATTCATAACCTAAACAACGAGCAAGATATCCGAAAAATAGGAGGACTATTTAAGGCCCTCCCATTCACCACAACTGCCCTTATCATTGGATGCCTTGCATTAACAGGAATACCATTCCTCACCGGATTCTACTCCAAAGATCCCATTATTGAAGCCGCCACTTCGTCTTATACCAACGCCTGAGCCCTGTTACTAACCTTAACCGCCACCTCCCTTACAGCCGTCTATAGCACTCGCATTATCTTCTTCGCACTACTAGGACAACCTCGCTTCCCTCCCTCCACAACCATCAATGAAAATAACCCACTATTAATTAACCCTATCAAACGATTACTCATCGGAAGCATCTTCGCTGGCTTCATCTTATCCAACAGCATCCCCCCAGTAACCACACCCTTAATAACCATACCCCTACATCTAAAACTAACCGCCCTCACAATAACAACTCTAGGCTTCATTATCGCATTCGAAATTAACCTTGACACACAAAATCTAAAATATACACACCCATCAAACCCCTTTAAATTCTCCACCCTGCTAGGATACTTCCCCACAATCATACATCGTCTACCTCCTCACCTTGACCTATCAATAAGCCAAAAACTAGCAACCTCCCTACTAGACCTAACCTGACTAGAAACTACTTTACCAAAAACTACAGCCCTTATCCAATTGAAAGCCTCTACACTAACCTCCAACCAACAAGGCCTCATCAAACTCTACTTCTTATCTTTCCTCATCACCATCACTCTCAGCATAATCTTATTTAATTGCCCCGAGTAATCTCCATAATAATTACAACACTAACAAACAAAGACCAACCTGTAACAATCACTAACCAAACACCATAACTATATAGCGCTGCAATCCCTGTAACTTCTTCACTAAAAACCCCAGAACCCCCAGTATCATAAATAACCCAATCCCCTAACCCATCAAACTCAAACACAATCTTCACCTCTCCACTCTTCAAAGCATAAATCACAATTAAAGATTCTACCACTAGTCCTAAAATAAATGCTCCTAATACAACTTTATTAGAAACCCAAACCTCAGGATACTGTTCAGTCGCCATAGCCGTCGTATAACCAAACACAACTAACATTCCCCCCAAATAAATCAAAAATACTATCAACCCCAAAAACGAACCACCAAAACTTAAAACAACTCCACATCCAGCACCACCACCCACAATCAATCCTAATCCTCCATAAATAGGTGAAGGCTTTGAAGAAACCCCCACAAAACTAATTACAAAAATAATACTTAAAACAAAAACAATGTATGTTACCATTATTCTCACATGGACTTCAACCATGACCAATGACATGAAAAATCATCGTTGTTATTCAACTACAAGAACACCAATGACCAACATCCGAAAAACACACCCACTAATAAAAATCCTCAACAACACATTCATTGACCTCTCTACCCCATCAAATATCTCCTCATGATGAAATTTTGGCTCCTTATTAAGCATCTGCCTAACCCTACAAATCCTAACAGGCCTATTCCTAGCAATACACTACACACCAGACACAACAACTGCCTTCTCATCCATAACACACATCTGCTGAGACATCAATTATGGCTGAATCATTCAATATATACACGCAAAAGGAGCTTCCATATTTTTTATCTGCCTTTATGCCCACGTAGGATGCAGGCTATACTATGGATCCTACGCCTTTCAGGAAACATGAAACATTGGAATTATCCTACTACTTATAGTCATAGCCACCGCATTCATAGGCAATGTCCTACCCTGAGGACAAATATCATTCTGAGGCACAAATGTCATCACAAATCTACTCTCAGCAATCCCATATATCGGCACCACCCTCGTCGAATGAATTTGAGGTGGCTTTTCTGTAGACAAAGCAATACTAACACGATTCTTTGCCTTCCACTTCATTCTCTTCTTCATTCTCTTTTTGTTTTTACATCTGGCCAATCAGGGCTGGAATTAAGCCATATATGTCTATGCCAGAGATGCTAAGATGTATGGAGAAACTTTTCTGAACAGAAAGACCTCTGTCAGTAAAGGGAAAGTGAAGGGGCTAGGGCAGGGGTGAGCAGGTCACTCAACCTGGCCTTATTTTTCTCATTAGTAAAATGGACATCATAAACGAATAAATTAATATAATTATCTATCTATCTTTCTATCTATCTATTTTTCTATCATCTGTCAATCACTTGGAGCAGTGCCTAGCATGTAATCAGTGCTATCTAAGCCTTAGTTATTATTGTTATTATACATTGGCCATATACAGACTGCTGGTTTTGAACAAAATGCTACAAATGACAGTGTTCTGATTAAACTGTGGTTCATCTTGTGAAAACAAAATGGACTTTTAACACTGGAAACATAATAACAAATAAACCAGATAGTGTAAACCTTGAGAATATTATGATCAGATCATTCTCAGCTTGTTATTTCTAAGTAGTGAATTAATGTTTTATATAAAACTGTGATATAATTTATCTTAGCATTTAAATTCACATCCAGTCTCAACATAACAATACCTTAAATTTAAATTTATACTAGTTCATACAATGTTATCACATGACATTTCATTTGCTCTTCAAATCACACTTTGAAATGGGAATAGTGATCCACATCTCATAGATGAAGAAACCTAAGCTCAGAGGGATCAGATGATACCTTGGCAAACGTGATGGGGTCAGCTTAAGACTGGCAGCCTGGTGTCTTAACTCCATGTCCAGGGCTCTTGCCACCCTGTAATTAAATATAAGCCTTTAAATTGACTTCAGTTAAACTTTACCTTGACTCACCACTTCTCTCATTATTACAGATATTAAACTTTAAAATTACATATATATCTGATTGCAGCTATATGCCAAGGTAGAAATGCCATCTTTGATCTAAAATAATTTAATCAAATACCAATTATATACAAATCCCAATGAACCCTTGAGATTATAAAAAGTTGAGTAAATTAAGTTCTATAATAATACATACTATAAATAGACTAGAAAGCTTGCAAATAAAGGGACTCTGAAAGGAATTATCTCAGAATGTGAAAAGCTAACATTTACACATTGTTTTTTTCAAGTTTACATTTTTATTTCTTATTTCCTTTAATTAAAAAAAAAACTAGTATTTTGCTTTAATTATGAAAGTAATACATTCTCAGAACATTTGAAAAATGTAAAAATATACCCAGTGTAAAGCAAAAATTACCTATCATCATTCTACTCAGAGATAATCATTATTTAATATTTTTAAATATCTCTCTCTTAAATCAGAGATATGCCATATATATATATTTACACATTAAATTACACTGGGGACTTCCCTGGCGGTCCAGTGGTTGAGACTTTGTCTTCCAATGCAGGGGGTGTGGGTTTGATCTCTGGTTGGGGAGCTAGGATCCCACATGCTTTGTGGCCAAAAAGCCAAAACATAAAAAAGAAGCAATATTGTAATAAAGACTTTAAAAATGGTCATCAAAAAAATCTTTAAAAAATTACACTGTATATTCTATATCTTTTTTTACTACCATTACAAGCATTTCTTTTTTAATTATCATATAATTAATAACCAAATAGAATTTATTCCAGAGATAAACCACCATTGGACGGTGAGTTGAGGCTGATCTGAATGCCTTCTAGGGCTGAGATGATGTCATTGATTACTACAGCTGAAGTCAAGAACGCATTTCCTACCACCTTATTTAATTGGATGACTCCCCTTACAGGGAAAACTGTCCACAAGGAGCATATATAATGAAGCAGTTATCCTACACCAAGTAACCAAAGGTAGACTCATTTTGGAAAAAGGGCTGCAATTGTCTGAGGAATAAAATGACCTACTGGTGGTGCGTCTTTATATACTTGCAGCTCTCCTATGGCCACCCAAAAAGTGGTCAAAGGTACAAGTGCTTTTGAGAGAGAGGCAGGTTAATGCCTGAATTCCACATAAGGAGTGCAGTCCCAAAGGTACCCCTGGTGTCTCTGGAAAGACAGTTTTGTTTACAGCTGTTGCCTACCCAGATGGGACCTGCCTCAGTCGGAGATGACAGGTTGTAAGTGCTTCCAGCTCAAGGTTCTCAGTTCAGTTTGAATATCTGAGTCTAGTCCTTGTCTTTGGAGGGACTGTCTGAGGGCAGTCTGTCCCGTTCTAGTTGTCCTTGCCACTGGCCAAGTGGCTTTTTTATATCTCATCTAGGGCTTGTAAGCTCTCTTGTATAAATGAAGTAAATGAAGTCAGAGTTAAATGGTTCAGGGGCGGCATCTATGCTCCAATAAGAGAACCAGATTCCTTCCATGTTGTTGCTCTGCCCTTTGTGGCTATAAACACGTCTCAAGATGGTAGTGTCCCTGTGCCAGGCAGAATAGAGGAAGAGATGAAGAGGGAAAATGACATATTGATCATGTCCTATAAGGAGGGCTCCTGGAAGCTGCCATATGATATTTGCGTTCACAATCTTTTGGGCAGAAGTGAGTCACATGGCTACACTTGAATATAAGGGAAACGAGGAACTGTAGTTTTTATTCTGAGTACCAAGTTAAACATTGTATTATCATGGCAATAGGGGAGAATGATAAGTAGCAGTTTCTAACGTGAAAAGAGTTGTGCTTAAAATTACAAACCAGTTAGCAGCCGCAGCATTGTTAAGGATATAACTACTACAGCAGAACTAGATCTGTTCAAATAAATTCCTATTTGAATAACCATTTGTTATTTCAAATAGAAATAAAGCTAGCTTCCAAAATCACATGGGTGTCATTGGCTTTAATAAATATTCAAAATTTATATTTACGCTATGATCTGATTCCATTATTTTTTGTGTGGTTAAATTGGTATCTTCATTCCCTTGTGAGCTTTCCATAAAACACAAACTTTATGTTTTGTTCTTTACCCTTACTTTGCTAATGAATAACTAGTCCACTTCTAAAACAAGGAGATATCAAAGATCATCTGTCCATCCACCTTCCTATCTCTGTTTTTACCTTATTAAGTTTCTACTGATTTAATTGCTTTTGAAATGGTTCTTAGGAACTGGAAAGGAGGGGGGAAGGATAGATTAGGCATAGAATAATCAGAAGTAATGAGACTTACAACACAGTACTTTGGTTGATACTTGTTTTTCCCTTCTCTTTTGTAAAAAAAAAAAATGCTGATTGTTATGTCTACATGTATGGAAAATATTAACACAGGTAGAGACATTTATTCTCAACAGGCTTTTTTTCCCCCTCAGCTTGGGTTTATTTTTCCTGTGCTTCTACCAATGATTTAACTATTTGAAAATGTTCATTTTTTCAGTGAGACGTTTCCAGTATTAACATTTAGAAGGGCTTCAGATAAACTGAGGAGAACTGGTTTGAGCTTTTGGACCCTGACAGGTTTACCTCTACTCCTTACAGCATAGATTCTCTGGTGTCCCTCATAAAATCCATCTCACTCATGAAACTTTGATAATTAATTTCCTCCTAGCTGCAATGTTAAGTTGAAAATCTCAAGTTCACAAGGAACAGTAAAGCATTTAGGAAGGTAGGACTACAAAGCAAAAGTAAAACAACATAAACATAAATCCAGCAAGTCTCTATCATCCTTTTCATTTCCAAAAAATTTTGATTTAAGACTACACATCCAAAGTAGTTGTCTTCTTCATGATTATCACATAGGAAAAATGAGGCTACCCTTGCTCAGATATTTTTGGAACTTCTCTTTCAGATTTCCTTAAGGACCTTTGGATAGTCTTCAACTATCCTTAATAATGGGAAATACACATTGAGTGTGGGTTTGATTTTGGGAACAATCTAAAATAATTTGGAGACAAATCCAATGATTAAGTCATCTGAAAGCAGTTTTAGTCATTGATTCAACAAATATCTATTGCGCTCCAATGTAAACAAATACCAGAAATAAAAGCATGAAAAGTACACGTCTTGCTCTCAAGATGCTTAATGTGTAAGAGGGCCAAAAACAAGGGATAAGATGGCTGATTTTGAGTCTAATATACTTCATTGTCTATTTTTCCTGTGTGTCCCCAGGGCCCACTGCAGTCTTGCCCTGGATGTGCTCTGGAGTTGCCTTACTGGTTGGACTCCTTTGTACTCACGCTTTTCTGAGGAGATAGGTGGGAAGTGATAACTCATCCACACTTTATTTTGACAAATGGAAATGAGTGAATGGAAGTCAAATGGAAAAAGCTGTTTCAAGCGTCTGGAGTGATTTTGTCATTTCTGTTTTCTTACATCAGTCTCCACCTCTCTTTCAGAAGTTACAGCAGAAAGTCTCAGAATAAAAAATACAACCTCCAAAGAATTCTTGAGAAATGCTTAACACAGTTAAGCTCACAGTTTCTGCTCTTAAACTTTTAGTTTTGTATATGCATGTGTTAAAGATTGCAAAAATTAAAGATGAACAAAGGGCTGATGGGAGGGAGGGAGGGAGTACTAATGTCTTCCTCCTGAATATATTTTTCTCTTATTTGCTTTTGCTTTTGTTTTTCTTGTCATTCTGTGATGGTTAGGATCTCTGAACAATGTTGAATAGAAGTGATAAGCAGAGAATGCTTCTGTTTCCCCATTAAGAATGATTTTTGTTATAGGTTTTTGTTCCTAGATATCCACCATCCATGAAAATAAGTTCTCTTCTATTCTTGGTTTGCTGAGGTTTTTATTTTGAAAATCCCTGTCCTGATTGGGCCATTCCACCACTTGTGGGCCCTGGGAATCTAAAACTATTGTTTGTTGCTTCTACTGATTGAGAATCTCAGATAGTGTGTTCTTCTAAAGTTTTAGGTAGTTTCCTTGGAGTTCCCACTGATTGAAAAAAAACTCTCCTATATTGTTTTTGGTCAAACATTTTGCCATAATACTAATGGCCTGTGTACACAACAAATACATGTTAGTGGGTGCCTCTGAAATGGTAAAGATGAAAATGGGGCTGCAGAAGGGAACATGAAGGGCTTCAACTGGTTTTGAAATTATTTAAAAATTTTAAAATTTCTTGAAAAAATCTAAAGTAAACACCACAGCATGTTAATATTTGTTCATTTTGGAAGACCAATAAATGTGTTTGTTATCCTTTGTAACAAATTTTCAAAGTAAGTTTCCCAAGAAAAAAAAAAAGAAGAAAGAGAAAGAAAGAAAAAGTTAATTAGCCAAGCTTTGATTAAACAACACATATAGCAAGTAGAATTAGTTACACCATCCTCTGGAATTCTATAGCCCTTTGCTGGTGTGCCATATAATGGATTTCACTGTACTGTAATTTTTTTCTATATATATATTTTCTTTTTATGTATTATACCCTCAATAAAAAAATAGTAACCAAAAGAAAAGCTTGTATAGCAATATTAATATCACAGAATTTACAGTGATATTATTTTTACCTTTCAGTGTCCTATCAGCTCTTAAATCTCTCAAGAGCAGAGATAGTATGTTATTCATCCTTGTATTCCTGGGATCTGGCTAATGTCTGGATCATGTTATTTTCTGTAAGTATTATAATTCACAAGCACAAGGTTTGGAGTCAGAAGACCAATTAAAGGCCATATGTGTCTGTACTAGTTTTCAGTCATTTTATGCCTTTGTCCTGGAGGCATTTGAGGAATGAGCTTTCTCCTCTGCATGGGGATGTGGCAAGGAGAGCTAGCTAGCCTCTCCAGTCTCCCCTTCTATGAGCACCCAGCTAGACTCTATTTCCCACCACCCTAGAAATTAGGTGTAGCCATGTGATTAAGTTCTCTCTAATGGAATATAAACATAAATGATGTGTAACGTTTCCAGACATGGCCCACAAACACCTTCCCTGAATACTCCTCCCTGCTTTTCCCTTTTCTAGCTGTTTATTTAAGCTTTCAGCCATTGTAGAATTTTACTGTTTCATAGAAACACATGGGAAAGCCATATACATGAGAAATTATAACCTTTTCATCATTTAATTATTCTATTTGTAAAATTCTTATCCTGGTTTCTGCGCTATTATTTCCCATTTCTTTTGCATTACTTTGAGATGCTGTATATTTTAACTTAAATATAATACTTCCTTCAATGTCTAAAGACATTATATATATACATATATGTATATATATAAAACCATGGAAGACTGAAATGTTAATAATATCTTATATTTTATTAAATAATGATGATACAGAAATAATAGCCAAAATATTTATTACTGATTCCTTAAATACACTATTTAAAAACTCTTAGCTAAAACATTAAATTTTTGAGCCACTGGAAAAGTGAACTGCCTCACAGAAATACTTAATATTATATAGGGAATATGCTATTTTAACATTGACTCCATTAACTTATTACTTTAAAAGGTACAGGGTGCTGTCATTACCCATTAAAATAAAAACACAATGAGATAAACAACACAGGACAACTACATGCTAATATTTTGAACTAACACTTCAAATGTGGACTGACCACATATTTTATTTAAAGCTTAAATAATAAATGTTTCTTTTGGCTAAGACAGCTTTTATTGTCATTAGGTTCTACTGATTTTTGAGAAATAGAGCTGCTCCACACTGAATCCACTGATCTTGGCTGCCCCCACATGGAATGTCGATATTGATCACCACACGATCCCTTTCAGCGCTCGTGTAAACAGGCAAAGATATGCACTCATCAGGGGAATATGGACCATATGCGCCCTGTTTAAAAAGAATTAATTTTGTTTTAAAATACAGCAATATACTGTGTTGCAACAGATCATTAGATAACCAAAGATACAAACACAAAATCTTCCCAAATAATAAAATATATTTAACATTTTATTATGAAATGTTTTAAATAAAGACTAGCATAATAAATCCACATCATTCAGCTGCAACAATTATCAGCTCATGGCCAACTGTATTTCATTTATAACCTCCCTCAGCCCCAAATAATAGAGTATTTTGAATCAAATCCTACACATTATAAAATTTCATCTATAAGTAGTTAAATATATGTCTATAAATAAAATATAAAAATATAATCAAAATACTATATCACATAAAAATATTAACAATAATTCCTTAATATCATCTTATACCCATTATGCCATTATCCCATAATTTTTAAAAGATCTTTTTGTAAGAATCACAATTCAAATAGAGCCCACACTTTGAGGTTTGTTATGTCTCCTAATTCTCTTAAATTTATTTTTTCTCCTTTATTCCTTGTAATTGTTTGCTAAAGAACTATACCAAAGAGTTTCCCACATTCTGACTTTTGTTGGCTACATTCCCATGGTGTCATGTTCTTCTGTTCCCTGTATTCTTGTAAAGTGGGTCTGGAGGTGAGTTCAGATTCAGATTCAATTTCTGGTAAAAACACTGCTTAGGTAGTAGTGTATACTTCAATCAAGAGGCATATAAAGTCTGCTGTCTCTTTTTAGCTATTAGGAGCCATTGATGATCATTAGTTATATTTAAGATTACAAAATGATAATCTAATTCTACATCCCTTCATTTCCAGGCAGAAACAAATCTATAAAGAGGAACTTCCAGTTATCAATCATTTGATTACCATGAGGTACAGTTCATATAGGAAAGGCTGGAATAAATGCTATCTAATTTCCCTTTATTTACATGCTTTTAAAATAATGCATTTGTTCCCTAGCATACTGTAAAGGTGATCAATGAGCACCCTCTATTTTTTTAAGTATCATTATGAACTGGTGGATTTAAACATGTTCAGTGTGCTTCAATGCAATGCAATTACTATCTTATTGGTGTTCAAAATGTCAATCTTTGTGCAGTGGGAACTCATTAGGCTGGCTCCTGAGGGTTTTTGTTTTTGTTTTGATATGTCCCTAGTAGTCTTCAGTAGCTTTCTTACCTTCTAGTATGTCAAGATGTTGTAAGTTCATCTTGTATATTTGCTGTCCCAGAAATCAAAAATTAGTCATTACTCTGAGGATCCTTGGTTCCTTTAATGAGAAATGGTACTAGAGATCATAATCTGGGTGCTAGGAATGATCTATCATTCTCCTTCTAGGATTTTTCAGTGACTGAAGCTTAGAAATATGTATTTTTTTAAAGAAAAACATCAGAAGTTCATAATGGTAATTCCAATTCAAATTTAGGATTCATGTTTTTATTGAATTTATATAATCTTATTCAACTAATGGATTCGTTTTTAGAGTTAGAATGAAACTTAAGAGAAAAGTTAGACACATTCTAGAATTTTACAAGTGACAAATCAGAAACCCATGAAGAATTTATCATGGTAACCTAGTTAAGCAAGTGGCAAATTTGCCATAGGTAGTACAATTGAAAAAAAAAATTTGGCATTAGCTTGTTTAGGAGCTCCTGACCCTAGAGAGTAGATTACTCTCTGAGCATCTGTTTCCCCATCATAAAAGGAACATAAACAACACTGGTCCACCTAATGAGATACTGGGTGAATCCAATGATGTATTATTAAGGAGTTCAAATACAAAGCATTATTTATTCACATAAGGACTACATATGCATAACTTTTCTTTAATTCCTACTAATTCTCAAATCAATTAGAAAAAAAGTCCCAGCTTTTTACCATCTACTACAGGTCATGGATGGTGCTAGGATAGAGAGAAATACAAATATTTCTTTTTTCCTTCATGAAGAAATTTAAAGCATTCTATTTTTAAGTCTAAGTGGGCATTATATGGAATTTTGATTGTCTTTTCCAATCCTTTTCTCTACCCCCCCAACACGAAAATAATGTTCTAACTTTTCTAAGTCCTTGATATAAATCAGTTAAGTCCCTTTGAAAACTCATTCATTTCTAAAATTCCTAAATTGTAACCTGATTGACATATGAGAAAATTCATTCTTTATGAAGAATCATTACCCAAATAGATAAGAAGACCATCTGCCCTGAATGTTTCTAATTTGCCTCTATGTTTGCATTGATGATTCTGTCAGTTACTCATCCATTCATTTAACAGCATTTATGTGCTAATATTGTACCTAGAATTATAAAAGCAAAGCATTTCAATATATATCCAAATAGAGAAAATAATAATCTTCTTTGAAGCTTAAAATTTAGTTTAAGAAACAACATATACATCAAATATTTGGAATATAATTTTTGGCAAAATGAGTATTTTAAAGAAAATAAGAATAAACTACTACTCTGGGATATGTTAACCTAACAAGGATTAATGGAGAGAATGAATCCTGAGTTGGGCCTCAGAAAAATACAGAATTTGGAGTAAAGAGAACTTTCAACCATTATTAGTCACTGCCTAATCTCTTCCCTCTTCTCCAATTCTGCTTAAATGGCAAAGCTTTAGGATTCACAAATTCCTGTAATTTTCATAACTCCTTAGCCATTCCTAAAGTTAATAACCTAGTGTAGGCTTTCTTTTGGTATTGCCTTTAAATTCTTCAGCAAAGAGCAGACAAACATTACCTATTTGTTGAACTGAAATGATCTGAATCTATGAATGTCTATAATCCTAGAAAAGGTCTTAAATTATCTTCCTCTGCCACCCTATATTTGCTTTGCTTCCCATAACTTCTAAGGTCAAAAATGAAAACATCACATTGAAATGTTTTATAATGCTATTCCTTTCTATTCAGAAGATTTTCTCTATATCTCTTCATTTTAATGCCAAGCAATTTTCTCTTTAAATTAGGAATTTAAGAGTAATGCAAAGTTGATTCTTTGCATATTCACTATCAATTTACCAGTTTTTGTATATATTTCCAAACCCTTCCAAACTTGCTTTTGGTTGTAGGCTTTTTGTTTGTTTTAAAGTGAGGGTACAAATCTTTCCAGCAAAATGTACAGTGTTTTAAAAGCGAAGTACCACAGTTGCTTCTTAAAATTTTACTTGTCATTGCTTAAAATCTCATAAACGGTAAATGTTACAACCTCCTGTAAAAAAAGTTAAATGGACTTGCCCTCATGTCACCAATAAATAAATGATCAAAGTAATAGAGCTAAGTACTTGGGCATTCTCACACTTAACACAATACCTTATGCAGACAGAAACTTTATATTGTTTAACTGAATTAAATTCTTATGCCACAATTCCCTCTTTAATATGTTTATCTTAACAGACAAAGCACAGACTGTGCTGGGCTGAAATATTTGGATGAAACTAAAATTTTATTAATAACTATTAATAAATACACTAAGTGCTCAGTTAATGCAAAAAAGAGATATATTAGGAAAACTTCAAATAATTCAATTATTTTATATATAAACAAATTAGTTTGACATTATTAATATTAAGTAATTAAAAAGCTATATATTATGATTACTCATGTTCACGCCCATGCCCCATGGAAAGTGGCTTAAAAGTATACGTGTACTACAAATAGAAGGCAATATGCTAATATGTGAAAAAAGACGTTTAAAAGGCAAATGGTGATATTTGGTATCACTTAGCCAACAAACCAAAGAAAATAACAAAATAAAACAACACCAGAAAACAAAAAAGCCCCAAATTATCCAGGTTAATTATGTTAACTATTTGGCTGATATCAACTCAAATTTCATTATAATAAAACACACGAGGGCAAACCAAAATATTTTTCTCATCAGAAATATATTTATGCATAAAGTCCAACTAACTTATTCTAACACATGCTTTCTGAATGTTTATGAACCAAGTCAGTGAACAGTTACTTTTTTTTAGAAAAGAAGATGTTAGGACATCAGAGGTTTCATGTAAGTAAAAGTGGCATTATTAGTAATGCAACCCTGGAAAAAATAACTATCTCAAAACAGGAAACAAAACAACTTGCCAACAATGAATATTTTGAAAGACTTTGTTCTGTCAAGAATGTCTAGCTACTCTATTTTGGTACAGAAATACTTCCCTCTATTTTTCAATAATACAATGCTAACAACATTGCTCTCATAGTAAGTTCTTAAGAAAAAAAACTGTCACATAGAAAAGACATTAATTAAATATTTATTATATTTTAACCAGAGTGCATACAAGGCAGAGTTATCAGCATATATCATTTCATATACATGGTGAAAATACTTTAACTTAAAGAAGACTGTTACTGTGAGTGGCTTGTGTAATCGTTATATAGTCATAATTTCCCTGAGAATGAAATTGTTTCTGAAGTTGTACTGTCAGTTGTGGCAGCTGTTGGAAGGTGTAGGCCTGTGGGGTTCAGGCTGGTCCAGGCTATGTTCTATGTTACTGTGGGGCTGATAAATCCGAAGTAACACTCTTTATTGGAAAAATAGAACAAAGGCAAACTGACTTCCTGTGGAATGTCAGAACAGGACATTATCTAAGACTGATCGACCTCACAAAGTGTTTCTCAAACTATGTTATGTGGAACATAGATCCAGATGGAGGGTGGGGTGTAGGTGCATGAAAAGGGTTGCGTGTTAAGTAAATTTTGGGAGTTCTCAGAGTTTTTAATATCCTCAAATACATCATGAATTTCCAAATTTAAATTTGTATACTGAACAATTTTTCAGAGAACCATTATGGAATAATGTAGTGTCAAACACTTTTTAGGAAGTGCTTTGGAGAAAGTGAATGCTTTTTTGGGTAAAATCCTCTAGGGAAATCTTATTGTACCTATATTAATTTAACTACTAGTACTGAACTGGAACTTGAAGAACCTTAAGAATCTGCATCATGAATGAATGAATGCATAAATGAACAGTGTGAGTGTAGGTATATTAACTTCCTGCACATAGATAATGGTAAACAGACACACTAGGAAAATATTAGCACCAGCATTTTACTTCCTTTTAATTCTTGAGCATTCATAATTCTAATTTTGTTAACTGGCAAAGTATATTACATTTATAATAGAAGCAATGGTAAACCTCCCCCTCCCCTCAATAAAAGCCTTAGAATTTGTTGTTCATATCCTTTATTAAAGTATTACCATGTATTAAAAAATCTCAAAGTTCTTCAGTCTTCTGCAACCTAAAATGCTCTTTAAAAAAATGTAGGTGCTATGTACCTCCTAGCAATGCTGTGCAAATGTCTGAGTTGTCTGGCATGTTTCTGCTGAAATAAAGCTATTCAGGACTTTTAGGGGTCAGATAATATTATCGAAATAATCTGTGGAAAAACCTTCTTCTGGCCTAAAAGGAATCAGTCACCAAAGTTCTGAACTCCATTATTTTATCTAAGCTTATCAAAGGATTCTGAACTTTCTGCAATAAAGTAGCTGTAAGAGTAAGTGGCAAAAGTAATTCATTTTACTTGTTTATATAAATTGATGTTGATGCTTCCTTCGATTTTTTTTTTAAACATCTTTATTGGAGTATAATTGCTTTACAATGGTGTGTTAGCTTCTGCTTTATAACAAAGTGAATCAGTTATACATATACATATGGTCCCATATCTCTTCCCTCTTGCATCTCCCTCCCTCCCACCCTCCCTATCCCACACCTCTAGGTGGTCACAAAGCACCGAGCTGATCTTCCTGTGCTATGCGGCTGCTTCCCACTAGCTATCTATTTTACATTTGGTAGAGTATATACGTCCATGCCACTCTCTCACCCTGTCACATCTCACCCCTCCCCCTCCCCATATCCTCAAGTCCATTCTCTAGTAGGTCTGTGTCTTTATTCCCGTCTTGCCACTAGGTTCTTCATGGCCTTTTTTTTCCCCCTTAGATTCCATATATATGTGTTAGCATACTGTATTTGTTTTTCTCTTTCTGACTTACTTCACTCTGTATGACAGACTCTAACTCCGCTTCCTTCGATTTTATGCTGGTTCCTTTCCTCTTGGTAAAAATGCATTAAAATGCTGATGCCCCCCACCAAATTCTGTAAAACTTACTAAAAACAGCTACAGTTGCCCTAAAAAAATGATTTCTTGAACAAAAATAGTGCTTAACTCAAGCAGAAGTTGGAGAGTTTGATAGTTTATACAGAGTCAGCAAACTTTTCTGTAAGATGTCAGATAGTAAATATTTTATGGGCTATATGGTCGTGGATACAACTATATCCTCAACTCTGCTATAGTAATCTGAAAGCATCTACATAAATGGGCATAGCTGTTTTCCAAACAAAACTTTCTTTATGGACACTGGAATTTGAATTTCAGATAATTTTCACGTCATAAAATATTGGGTTGGCCAAAAAGTTCGTTCGGGTTTTTCTGTACCATCGTACAGAAAAACCCAAACGAACTTTTTGGCCAACCCAGTACTATCCTTCTAAGTTTTTCATCTATTTAAAAATGTAAAAGTCATTCATGCTCACATGACTGTGGGCTGTACAAAAACAGGCAGCATACTGGATTTGGCCTGTGGCCTGTAGTTTTCCAAACTCTGGTTTATACTGTTAGGTTGGCTCAGTATTAGGCGTAAGATTTAAGAGAGATAACCTGGATTTGAAACTTAGTTGCTTACCTATTAACTATGTTATCTTTATCTTGGTCAAGTTACACAATCTTTTAAACTTCCATTTTCTTAGTTTACAATGGAGATGATAATTCCTATTTCAAATGTTTTTGGAAAGCCTAAATATCTTGTATTCTAAACAGTTTGTACAGTGCTTGGCACATAATCAATACAAATAAATGCTCATTGCTATTATTCAAACACTAGTGCTACTACTGGCGGACCCATAACAGATCACTCTATTTACCAGATTCACGGCTTCTTCCTCAGCAAAACAGAGAGAAAAACTACTCTACCATACTCAGAGGACTGCAATGAAAGGTAAGTGTGATTGTATTTCACCCTATGCCAAACCTCAATTCTCTCAGTGCTAGATTGCTTTTCTAAAACTATGGATCTGATCTTACAACACACGTGTTCTAAACTCTCAATGGCTTTCTATGATCATAAGATAGTCTAAACTCCTTGGCATGGCTCCATGGCTTGTCGTACTTGGTCTTAGTCTTTCTTTCTGACTGCATACCCTACCACTCTTCATTTGAACCATTCCAGTACATTCCAGATATACTATACTTGCAGTTCCCAAAATAACCTAAACTCTTTTCGTATCTCTATGCATTTAAATATACTTCCCCTTCTATATGGAATGCCTTGCCCCTACTATTTTTGAATTTGTCCTTGAACTTTTCTTACTTCTACTATGACTACAGTCCTGAGAAGCTGCTTCCTCTCCCTGTGAGGTCATCTGACTTTCCCTTAACTGCTTATACAAGATAGAGCTGAGGTCTCCTTCATTTGCCAAAGCACTTCATGTAAACCTCCATAATTGTACTTCTGTAACTCTGAACTATAATAGTTTCTTTACCCATTTGCTCCTCTACTCAACAGAAGACTCTGATGGAAGAGATTTGTTTATTTTTGTTATCCCAGGGTTCAGAATATGGTATATAGGAACTTAAGCATCTAATGATGATTGAAAGCACTTAGTACACTATAAAGCACCATACAAAATAAGTTAATTATTATACTATTATAAAAACATTTAAAAGTGTTGGCATCAGGATAAATTAGACTTACCGTGTATGACGCCCTGGCTAGGTACTTCACAGACACAGGACCTTATTTATTCCTCAACATGGTCCTATAGAAACATCATTATCTCCACTTTCGAATTAGGAAACTGGCTCAATGAGGTTAGGTAATTTGCCCCAAATCACCCAGCTCATAAGTTTGGGAGCTGGGAGTGGAATTTAGACTGCTGGACTCCAAAATTTCATGTTCTGAAACATTTAGCAATATACCTCATATTCTCTCCTTCTTAGCTGATCTAGGAGAGGCAGTCAAAGCAGTAAGATTATATGGGAAGAAGAGGCTCACTGTAAAGGAAGGAGGGGAAAAAAGAGGTGGGGAAGCATCTTAAATCCTTCCATTACATGCCGGGAAAAAGTGCAAAAGCCTAGGGGGAAATCTCTTTTATAAAAATCATAAATTCATATTATCTTTGAGCCATCTCTTTTATTGGTTAAATATTCCACTTCATTTTACCTCTCTTTACATGAGATATTTTCCAAATTAAATTATTTTTAGCTTTCTATTCCAATCCTGATTTTTTAAAGTGTGGTAAATAAAACTGGATAGAAATGATACTCAAAGTAAAGTACTGTGGAGGGATAAATTCCAAGTCTTATAACGTTATGTTGCTTTTCATACAACCCAGTTAACAGATTGGCTTCTGTTCATAACAACATTGCATTCCTGATTTGCATTCAGTTTGTGGTCAATTATGTGGGTATTGCTCTAGGTCACTCTCTTTTGCATTTTTGCCTACTCATTCTCATGCTCTATTTTTATTGCTGGGGTTTCTCCTTAAGTGAATCAGTTTATACATGTCCTACCTTTTTTCCCCCCATCAAGGTCATTATATGGCTTTTAATTTTGTTTGCCAGAGAATTAACACTTCACATAATTTGGATTCATTTGAATTCATCTCTGTCATCATATACAACTTTATATATTATGGTTATAACCCCCAGCAAATTTTAACCTTAACTTTTGTATAGAACTTTCGATCTGGTCCACACACCTAATGTGTGTAATCCATAATTTACCAACTTTTTGACATACAAATTTCTCACATGAATCAATAGCCAGAGAGAAATAAAATAAAGATGATTTCAACTTCTTCTCCCCTCTCTGTCACTCTACTACTAGAGAAAATGAAGCTTATATGGGGGGTGGAAATGGTGAGTTTCACAGAAATGTATGGTCCTTTAGGTCAGAGGATGCTCTTATAGCTCTCTGAGCAATAATTATAGCTTTATTAGTTTTTATTTTAAAATAAATATTCTGATGCTTTGGATTTTTTTATTTTACAAAGAGAATTATAATAATTGGAAAATTCAATGAAGTATTCCACAACTAGAAAACTCATTTTTCTTGTAGTAAACAGTATATGAAATAGTATGTTGGTGATTAGATACAGAATCAAAACTTTAAAGTTTATTCACATGTATTCTTACTTACATTTAGTAAAAGTTATGTGTTTCATCTACAACTGCGTCTTATTTTAAAGGCAAATATCCCTCAAGTTCCATTGTTGAAAGTTCTTTCAAAAATTGAAGATTTTGGACTTCCCTGATGGCGCAATGGTTAAGAATCCACCTGCCAATGCAGGGGACATGGGTTCGAGCCCTGGTCTGGGAAGATTCCACATGCCGTGGAGCAACTAAGCCCGTGCGCCACAACTACTGAGCCTGTGCCCTAGAGCCCACGAGCCACAACTACTGAGCCCATGTGCCACAACTACTGAAGCCCGTGTGCCTAGAGCCCGTGCTCCACAACAAGAGAAGCCACCACGATGAGAAGCCTGTGCATGCAACGAAGAGTAGCCCCCGCTCGATGTAACTAGAGAAAAGCCCGTGTGCAGCAACGAAGACCCAATGCAGCCAAAAATAATTTTATAAAAAAAAAAAAATTGAAGGTTTTTAAAGGGAAAAAGTTAATTGAATAAGCCTTTGTCAAGACAGTTTTCTTCATCTGCCAATCAGCAGCATAGTGACATGGCATTAGATGTGTATTAATATCTTGATGCTTTCGATTTCTGCATGCCAAGCTACAGGGAAGTCATTTAACTTATGTGAACACACATTTGCTCATTTGAAAATAGGAATAATAATATCTACCTTGCAGGGCTACTCAGAAAAGTATGTAAGGTAAAGTATATAAAACATTTAGCACACTGCTGAAAATAATAGGAACACAATATGTGGTAGTTCAGATTACCATTTAAGGCTTTTTTCTTATTAGACTATAATTTATTTAGAAATTAAAAACTATAATGTTATTCTTTCCATAACAAAATGAAGCTTTTAAAATGTCCTATACATCTTAAAAATTATAAAGGACACAATATTTTGACTGTAAATTTGTTCAAATGCAGGTAAGATTAGAAAGTAAATGAAAAATTCATATGCCAATTATATTTTATTGAAAAGATAAAATCTAAACATGAATTGATTAAATTAAAACTTGTTCCTGTTAAAAATGTATTACCTGTGGAATCCAGCCCATAAAACAAGGGAGAACTGATGATACACTAGGAGAATCATGCTGATTTTCAGAAAGTCGATTTCCATCAAAACTGCATCCTTCCAGTAATAAGCCACTGATCTGTCATAGAAACATATAAACCATTAAAATATGTATTAAAGGCTGAAACGGCAGGAGTTACTATAGTATATCTTCAGAAGAAAGGCAACAATTTCCATTGTGACTATTCATTCCAAACAATGTGAAAACAAAGATCATGGTATTTTGTTTGAGAATAATGAAGGTGAAGACCTGAACCAATGTTCACTGTAAGCTTCCTTTAGGCTGGATCCTCAATTTTAGCAAATATTTTGGAAAAAAAGACATACAAATGTCATCAGTTATATAATTGCATATGCCTTGGCTTTAGATTAATAGACATATAATGAAAAAAGCCAAAAAGTTACTCTTTTTCCAGGAGGGGGAAAGAAAAGCATACTAGAGAAAAAGAACATGTGCTCCCTGCTTGGAATTCCAACATCGTTTTCTAAAAAACAGAACAAAATTCGGAAAGGTTAATGAAAAAATTCTTGACATGTCATGCAGAGCTGAAAGAAGAATAAAAAAGGAGAAAGAGTTAATCTCTTACTCTAAATTAACCTTAGTGTAAATTTATAAGATTATGAAAATAAAATTATAATTATTTTGGTAATATTAGTTTCATATTTCTTCTTTAAAAGTGTTCATTCTTTTCATTTCTGTAGTGTTAATCTACCCTGAGTTTATCTAAAGGCAACAAACGTAGAGTCTGCATTTTGCATTCAGACCCCCATCTATAGTCTCACAATTTAAACTTGATAGAAAATGTAAACAATCTTATAAATATTGTATAGTACCTTTTAAGTTAACATACTATAGAATTTTAGAGTCAAGGGAACACTTTAAGTTGGAAGTGTTGAAATCATTTTCAGTTATAACTAGAGAATGGTTTAGGGACAAGGAGGTACTAGTAGAGTATACCTTGACAAATAGTTCTGATTAGCTAAATTTATAGTAGGGTTCTTTACCATGAAAAGATAAGCAACTTGTTTGTGAGTGAAAGAGCTAGGATAAAAATAGAATTATTGAATTCCTAAGTTCAATATTCTTGCTACTATACCACTAATGTGATGTTATACAGGCCACTTAGGGTTGCTGAAGTATTGCCTTGAAGAAATGTAAATTAAAATTTAAAGAGTACTTGCTAATTTCAGTGCTAGAAAATCTCTGCAAGATAATTCTTCTAAGGCCTCTTCTAGAAATTTCATTGAGTTTTGGTCTTTATAGAAATTTGTAAAAGTAGTCCCCACTGATAGTGTCACAACTTGACTATGTAATATGCATATACAGATATAAACTCATCATTTTCCTCTTGTAACCAGGGGGTAGGAGGGGTGAGAAATACTATTCTCTGGAGCCTATTTCAGTAATTGGCACTACTGACCATGTAGTTGCTTAATCAGACACCTGGGAGACATTCTTGGTTCCTTCTCCTGAACTTCCCACATGCCATCAACTATCAAGTACAGCCACTTCCAATAAAATCTTCTAAATCTGTCCTTTTCTCTCTACACCCTCTATCATTCCCCTACTTTGGAATGTAAAGTAAAAAAAATGAAAACATAAGAACTTCAAAAAGCGATACCCTGTTTTTATATAATAAAATGATAATATATCAGGGATTGGAGTAGTATCAACAAATGGTACCCTTGTTACATCTGGAATTCTGCATCAATGGAAGGTGAAAAAGCAGGTAGGCCCAAAATATTACCTTTATTACTGAAAAAGATAGTTTGGAGGATATAACAGGTCTCCAGGCAAATGGACTTGCTAATATCAACACTAAACACAAGAATTTGGAAGGCTTAACTTCTAGTTATGACAGTACCAAGCTAAGGAGCCAGCTGCACCAGGTGCAGAGACTGCCTTGAAGGGGCAGAGCAGAATGTGTACACCCAAAAGAAAAGCATAGGAAGGTGCAGTATTCAGCCTGGGATCTCTGACTCAAACTCACAGTCAGATAAAGTGACACCTTTCCTTTAGGAGTCAGGAAAGGAAGGAGTCAGGTAGAAGGCAGAGAGTGTCTAGGAGTATGAACATTAGTAAATATTCCTCCACGTAGAAAAAAACAACAGGAGCAGGAAATAAGAAATCTCCTCTAACATTATATTTAAAATACTTGGAAAATTGCCTGATATACAGCAAGTGCTCAATAAGTATTAGCTATTACTGTTCATTTAATCTAATCCATATTCGAATTTCTAGACATTTAGAATTATTTCATATAGTATATCCATTTAAATAAGGCAAAATAAGGTTTGATTGGAAATTATTTAAATAATTTCAATCAAAAAACTTTTGCCTATATTTAATTTTGCAAAATATTTCCCAAATTTGTCCTAGATAACTGAGTCTATCCATCACTTCATTTATACATCAAAGAGCTAGGTGATGTGTTAGAGCATGCTTTCTGATTTGATCAATACTGTACTTCCACTCTCTTTTTCACCCCCTTTAAATGATAAGCCATATTAAAATGCTATTTATACTTACATATATACTTATGGGGCAAACTTCATATTTTTCTATTAAAAGTTTGTTAGAAGTCTATTTTAGTCATTAGTACCTTATTGTGCATGACACATATCCCTTGGATGCAAAGAAATAATTACTGAGATCAGAGCTCATTTGTTTATATTATTTTATTTTATTTTTTCAAGTAGACATTTTTTTGAATTCCAGTATTTTCTTTATTTCCACAAGAGAGACATTTGAAAATATTAACTATATCAACATCTGATCTCTCTCTTCTTTTTTACTTTAATCTTTTTTTTTTAAATTGAAGAATAGTTGATTTACAATATTGTGCTAATTTCAGGTGTACAGCAAAGTAATTCAGTTATACATACATATATATCTATTTTTTTCAGATTCTTTCCCCTTATAGGTAATTACAAAATATTGAGTATAGCTCCCTGTGCTATACAGTAGGTCCTTGTTGGTCATCTATTTTATATATAGTAGTGTGTATATGTTAATCCCAAACTCCTAATTTATCCCTCTCTCCCTCTTTCCCCTTTGGTAACCACAGGGGTTATGTCTGTTTACATTATTTTAAAAGAACCGCATTGTTGAGGCTGCCTCTTGACATCTGTACAAATATACTATTTGAGTTGAATGCAAATAATTAAGTGAAAGGCATCTAAATGTGCATCTCTTGCTGTAATACCATTTCCTCTAACTATTCTTGTTTTGCTTATAAATGCATAGCTTTCAATTTAACAGAATAGGAACAGCATAAAATCATTAAAACAAAAGGAAAAGAATCTCTACTCGAATGTTATTCACACTTGAACCTCTGATTAAAACATCTGAAACAGAGGGGCAGCTGCCAAAGTAAGAAAATTAAAAAACAAAATGACAACAAAAACTCCAAAACCCCCCCTCACACACATTTCGTTTTGTTTATAGTTTCAAAACCATTTATTAAGGGGTAGTGTATATCAGGCCAACCACAACTGCATAAATATATTCCAAATAACTAACTACCATGACCCCAACCTATTTTGAAAAGGCTATTTATAAGATCGATCTGATTCAATTCTTTGAGGTGAGACTCAAAAGGGGTTAGCAACAGTAACAGTAGTGACTTTGTTCACTAAAAACAGGATTAAAGCCATTAATTTATTTCATATACAACGCTGAATTTCTTGAACACTTCTGATTTTAACTTGAATTTAACTTGGATTTAACGGTGAATTAAATGTTTCCTTTGCACAGCAAAGGAAACCATCACATAATGAAAAGATAAGCTACGGAATGAGAGAAAATATTTGCAAACAATGTACCAACAAGGGGTTAATATCCAAAGTATACAAAGAGCTCACACAACTCAATATTGAAAAAACAAACTACCCAGTCAAAACATGGGCAGAAGACTTAAATAGACATTTCTCCAAAGACGACTTCCAGATGGCCAACAGGCACATGAAAAGATACTCAATCATTTTCAGTATATTTAATATATAGTTTTCCTCTTTATTTCTTTTTGTTTAATTTTTCTCCTTTTCTGCTAATGGATTGCATATCTATTTTTAAGCTTTTAACCATATCTTTTGAAGAGTAACTGTGACATTTTCTAATGAATTCTTAGTTACTTTTGAAGAGTAACTGTGACATTTTCTAATGAATTCTTAGTTATTCAGTACTTCTGAACATGAAATGGATTTTATTTCAGCATGTTATTTCTAATCTAATTATTACTGTTTAGAGTTTTAGTTTTAGTTTAAACATAATAAAAAGTTATATTTTACAGTCAATACTTAATTTAAATTACATGCTAAAATTAAATTATTTTGTAATTTTTGGGCTCACTATTATTTTTGGTATATATTGTTTTCTCTGTGGCTTTTCTCTTTCATGTTTTAATATTTCTTTGAGGTTCTGAGAGTGGTAAGCCCTTGTGGTGTTTGGGTTTCTGGAAATATCTTTTTATTGCTTTCATTACTGAATGATATTTTAGATGGGAATAAAATTTGAGGTTAACAATTACTTTTCCTCATCAGTTTGAATATATTACTCACTCCATTGCCTTTTGGCATCTAGTGAGCTGATGAGTAATCTATTTGATGTTACTTTTTTGTTTTTTTTGTATTTTTTTTGGTTGGCACTCTGACTTTTCTATCTGGTAGCTTTTAAGATTTTTTCACTTTAACCCTGATATTGTATAGTTTCATTATAGTGTAACGAGGTGTGAACTTGAATATACTTCTAGTTAATTTTTTTGGTACTTTGCATGTGCATTTCACCTGAGTACTCTTATCATTTTCCAATTCTGGAAAATCCCTGCAACTAATTTTTCAAATTTTGCTTCTCTGCCATTCTGTCTGTTCTATAGTAGAAATCCTTTTACAAGTAGGATAGAATGCCTTAAACTATCCTCTATGTCTGATAATATCTCTTTCATATTTTTAGCACTTTATATTTGTGATCAGTTCTGAGTTAATTCCTTAGCACTAACTTCCAATTAATATGTCTCTTTCAATTGTATCTAATGTAGAGTACATTTAATCTATCAATATTTCATTTAAAGATTATATTTTTCATCTCCAAGACTACTGATTGGTTTTCACATCCACCTACATATAACTGTATTATTTCTGCCTGTTTCTATTCTGTAAGTTCTGATAATTTTTTTAGTGAAAGTTATTCTTTCTTACAACTGTTTAAGGAAACTAAAATAAACATTTTAACATTTTTTTATCAGATTTTCCCAAAAGTAATAATAAATGAAATGACCAGATGTTGACTGACCTAATGATTTTGCTCATTCTCTTTTCTAGGATTAGATTTTTTTCCCCATTTATTTTGGATTTTGGTTTCTAGGTTCATCTTGAGGGGTATTTTATTTTTCTCCCACATACCTCTAGAGTGACCTTTCCAAATCTACATAGCTATAAAATTTACAATGCCAGTTTGAAGGTTCTATTCTGCAGGTGTTGGGGATATTGCAGTTCTAAGCTATTGATCTGGTGGTTAGTGTGGCTCAGTATCTAATATTAAGTCTATGCCTTTATCTTTCAGCCTCCTTAGGCCTATAACTTTATTCAGTCTCCTTTTATTGGAGAGCTGGAGAGCCTAACCTCAGTCCTGGATTTAAGCAATGACCCCTGTTTCAGTCTCCATTTCACATACAGCACCACTAATTCCTTTCACTCTGCTGGGGCCATACTGTTCATTGCTTCCTACTTCTGGACTTGGAGCTCAAGACCTGTACTTTCAGACTTAGTCACAATTTTACTTTGTCCTGCTTTTGATGCAATGAAATATTGATCTTGTATTTGAAGCCAGACTATGTTTGTGGTTTCCTCTTTTTATATTTTTTCTATCATTATATATCTATCTGGAGCAGAGAGGATGAATCATTAGCTCCATGGGCCATCTTCACCTGAAGTTCTCAACTGTTTAAAATCAGAATACATTACACAATATAATATATAAAGGGAGGAAAGAAAAATGGGCAGACAAATATCTAGGGGGATATACTAAGTATATCTCTTAGAATGAAAGAAAAATAAAGTTTGTACTGAATGTGTTAAGTCCATTTAATTATAAAACGAAGTTTTGAGGAAAAAATGTCCTAAAATATTAAAATTAATCTGCATAATGGTTTCATGGGTCTGTTTGCTTATTAAAAAATTCATAAAGTTGTATTCTTAAGATTTGTGAAACTTATTATATGATATTATGCTTCACTATAAAACTTTACCAAAAATAAGATACAGAGGTCAACATGAGGAGGCTCTACACATAAGTCAAAGACTAGGGACACTGCACATGAAAAAGAATAATAAATGCAATTTACAGAAGCACATTAAATATATAAGAAGTTCACACTGATACTTCAAAACAAAGAAGAAATGTTATTGAACACTGTGGGAAACAGTGTATCAACACCATATTCTGAATATCCCTAGTTTAAATTTTTTAAAAAAAGCATTTATCCTTTATTTCTATATAAAATTCCATGGTATCTAGGTAACCACATAGACCTAGTTGATTAGGCTTCTTTGAAGAAAATTTCAGCTAATAAATGCAGAAGGAATAACAGATTTAGAAAAATTTGTTTCGTTGTCTACAACTAACTTCCATTTTATAAAAAAACGAGGGACAGAAGAACAAAAGTTACATAATAACACAAGGAAGCCAAGACATGAATATCAACTGTAGATCATTCTATAAGAGAAGTAACCTTGATTCTGTAACAAACAGTGGTATGAAATAATAAGAGGAACCCCATCTAGATGTGAAAAGACATAAAGTACATAATAACCAAACACAGTGTCTGGACCTTGACTCTCATTTGAACAAACTATTGGAAAAGAGTTTTTTTGTGAGACAGTGGTAAATATTGTTATGAACTGAGTGTTAAATGATGCCAAGGAATTATTGTTAATTTTTGTATGTGTGATAATATATTGTGTTTATTTAAGAAAAATTTTTTTTGAGAAATGAAGGAGTAAAACAAAACAATGCCTGGAATTGCTTCAGCAAAGACAATCAAAAAGAGAAAAAGAAGGAATGTTTCTAAATTTTGAAAACTTTGCATATGGAGATTCATTTTACTATTCTCTCTCCTTCTGTATCTGTTTGAAATTGTTTAATAAGGAAAAATACTATAAAAAATTGGAAAAAACTTGAAGATCAGAGAATATTTAAATTTTCTCTAGGGAATTACCTTCTCTGTCTAGAGCTACTTTCCAATACAGTAGCCATGGCCACATGTGCTATTGATTATTGAGATGTTACTAGTCTGAATTGAGATGTGCCATAAATATGGAATATAAGATGGATTTCAAGGACTTTATACAATAAAAAGGAAAGTAAAATATCCCATTCATAATTTTAAAATAGTTATTATATGTTGAAGCAACAATATTTTGTATATATTAGGTTAAATAAAAAAATATTAAAATTATTTGTATCTGTTTCTTTTACTTTTTTTAATGTAACTACTAAAAAATATAAAATTACATATGTGGCTTGATATAGGTTGAAGAAAGGAAAGCGTGCTAGGGAAAGAAATACAAACAGGTTTCTTCGAAGTTTTTGAAAGCTGGGGAAGGACTAGAACAGTTGATGGAACTTAGTACCTAATCCCAGCACACTGACTTTTTTTCAGTACAGTGTCAAGTAAAGTCAGAATGTTTCGTAGCAGAAAGACTTTCAAAACAGGAAATTTGAGCCAGTTTTCAGCCTCCTGCTATATTTGGAGAGCATGAGAAGAGAGCATTCAACTAGAAAGGCTACCTAAACAGTATAGTCAACTAAGAATTAAACGTCCTTTAAACTGGTGGAAACATAGTAAGACACTCAAAGCATTTAATGTTACAAGAATATCAAATAGATTTAAAACCTCTGGTTGCTGTAGTTACTTAAGTTCTTAAGAAAAATCATTTTTTGTTTAACTGGTTTTATATCGTACTAGTTTGCACATACCAACTCATTTTAGAGATTGACTTTTAGAGAAAATTATATTACTAAGCACTCTTATAGTTCCCCCATGATTTTTTTTTTAACATCTTTATTGGAGTGTTATTGCTTTACAATGGTGTGTTAGTTTCTGCTTTATAACAAAGTGAATCAGTTATACATATACATATGTTCCCATATTTCTTCCCTCTTGCATCTCCCTCCCTCCCACCCTCCCTCTCCCACCCCTCTAAGTGGTCACAAAGCACCGAGCTGATCTCCCTGTGCTATGCGGCTGCTTCCCACTAGCTATCTATTTTACATTTGGTAGTGTATATATGTCCATGCCACTCTCTCACCCTGTCACATCTTACCCTTCCCCCTCCCCATATCCTCAAGTCCATTCTCTAGTAGGTCTGTGTCTTTATTCTCCCATGATTTAAAAAAAATCTCCACTTTATAATGACTATATAAGCATATTCACATTAAGTGCTCAGTTTTAAAAATGAAAACTATCAGAAATATATGTCTTAAAATGAACTATTTAAGGATTTTTTTTTTTTTGGTAGATTGTCCACTGCTGGACTGATAAGCTACTTACACTCATTTGGGGAGGATGCGTCTAAAGCTCATAACTCCCAATTCTGATGAGCCCATTCTCCTCATGAACCCTCACATGTCTAAATGTCTAATTTCTTCATTGTTTTAACTTCTATTTCCTGGTAAGCTTTACAAGGGAGGGAACTGAAATATGAATAGCATAATAACCACTTGGTATATGGGCAGACTCTAGCTTGGCATGAAGCAGCCGAAATGAACTGGCAAGCATAAGTGGCTATATGACTCTACCAGGTCCCAAAGGAGCAGCAGCTTTCAGGTATCCTAGGGAATTGTGCATTATTAACAAGACTAAAATGTTTTTAATAAGCCTGATTTGCCAAGGTAAAAGACTTGTTTTTGCCTTTTGTGTTTGGCAGCATCAGCAGTCAAGGAGGGAGCTGGAAGCTACCCAGATTTGCCAGGGCAAAACTTTCACAGCCTTGGGCAAGATCTAGCACACAAGCTGAACAGGTGCTGGATTTACACCTTTTCCAGTACTAAGTTTCACAACTGCTGTTTAACAAATAATAAATCAATAATGGTAGTGAGGAAATTTTAGAGGGCCATGTTCAGGATCTAAAAAAATCAATATACATACATGTTCTCTTAAGCTGGTCTAGGGGGTTGAGATATTGATTGGTGTGGGAACTATAGCCTTACTTGAACATTTCACTGGTTTAATTCAGTCTAGGGTGGTAGAGATTGAAAAATATTCAAAATAAATTAAATTCTGCAGTGATAGTAACATTCAAATATAATTCAAATCCAAAATTCTCCTATCAAAATAATCCTTTTGCTGAAAAATTTGATTAAGAGGAACCTAAATGAATTATTTAACTTGCTGATTTTGCCAAGTGCAAACAGTGAGGGGCTTACAAAAACTTTTTATCTGATAAATATATCTGGAACTGCAGGTAAGAAATTAGGAAATGTGCTTCTATAGCTCACATGAATGAGGGGCCAAAGAGAGGAAAAATTCTGTTGAATTACCTCAAATCCCATGTATAGGGATGGCTTTTTTAACTTAAAGTTGTAAGATATAATTGTATCAAACTTATAATGTTCCTGAATATATTGACCAATGAATATTTTGGTTTTTAACAATACAGTAGCTTTCATGAATGTCAAATGACAAATGAAAGATTTCTGCTTTCCTGGATAACAGTAGAGAACTTTTATTAAAATATACTTTTGTTTCTAATTAAAAAATAAATATTGCCTAATGAAACCTAATCCAAATCAAGTTAAAAGAAATAATAAAACACACACACACACATCGGTTTTCAGAGACCCTCGTAATAAACATGTCAAGGAAGTTATTATTTATATCCATTGATAAAAGAGACAACAAAGGCTCAGACTGCTTCATTAATTGTTTTTAAAAGTCACATGGCTCTGTTTTGGAGAACTAAGATTAGACTCTTGCTTTATTAACTGCCAGCCTTTTTCCCCATCTATAAAACATAACATATATGCTTGGGGTTTTCTGGTTGTAGATAATTTTATTTCTATTTTGTAAGAACAGGAGCAAAATAGTTCTGGAAATATGAACACACCTTGACACAGAATAAAACTCATTTCCCTTGTTTTTTATATCAATATACCTAAATAATGATACTACCATATTATGTGTGTGCTTCACAGCTGCTAAGAGACCACACAACCAGGTAAACTGCATGATTCCTGGATTATACATCATGTGTTCCCTCCCTCTCCTTAACAGCTAGGCAACAGTTTATGTGCACCAATAATAGCTAAGGTAGCTCTTATGAGCTAGAGGCTAAGGTTAAAATAAAATGCAAAGGATGAAAGAGAACCTGCTAATTTCTTCAGCTTCAAAGGAGAATTTTGTAGCAATCTATAGAGCCAATAGAGAAAGAAAGACCTAGCTTATTGTTAATGATCAAATTTCTGGCAGACTATACCATTACAGCTGCTGTTAATAATGCCTATTATAGTGCCTCTCCTATTGTTGGCCTTCAACTCAACAATTCAACAAGGTTTTAATGGAGCGCTTATTATGTAGGAGGTATTGTTTGAGGTATTTGAGATACAACAAAACTGGAAAAAAAGTGACTACTCTCATGGGACTTACATTCCAGTAGAATAAGACAGACAACAAAACAACAAATATAATAAATAAATTATATAGTATGTTAGAAAGCAGTAGTAATATGAAAAGAAAATTGTTGGCCTGAGAACTAGAATTATATAAATAGAACTTCTGAAAAGTCAGTTGCCTAAGGTTAACTAAGTTAAAGAACTATAGTTTTACATTTATTTTAATTATATGTAATATACTGAACTAGATACTGGGTATCTGAAGATAGATAAGACAGTCTTTATCTTCAATGTCATTACAGTCTCGTAAGACAGACCAACACAGATGTATAGAGATAACCATACTACAACATGCAGCATCTTATATTAGCAGTGGAAAAAAGTTAAGAGGGCAATTCTATGTGTGAGAATGGGAAAGAAGAATGGTAGAGAATGCCAATGACATGGAAGAAGGTTGGAGTTGTTGGAGGAAGGATTTCATTAGTTTTGTTATTAATATTTGAATGGTTATCTATATTATCTATTATTGCAAGAATAATGCATTTTTAGCAGAAAAGCTAGCTAGGAAAATTTATACTGCAAAAGATGGCTTAATTTTTTTTTAACATAGTTGGTTTGATTTTAACAGTGAACTAATATACTCACAAATTGTAAACTCCCTAAGGACAAGATTTGGTCTAAATTTTTCACACATTTTATACATACTTTATTGTATAGCAAATATTTATTGACTTGAATGTTAGAACAGGTAACCTAACAGAACTTCAAGATTTATATCATTTTTTACCGAAGTTACATTTTCAAATACTATGTTATATTCCTAAGATTCTTATTTTTGCATTAGAACATGTTGTATCTTGTACAGGTTGTTTCATGTTGAATCTTAACTTACTTTGATTTTTCACACAGGTAATATAGTCTGTCTCTGCTGATCTTACACTATAGAGATAGGTGACTTTGAGATTGGAGCAAAATCTCTTTATCACAGTTGGTAATTACATAATTTTTGACTCAGATAAACATCTAAAATTATTCTAATACCTTAATTTGCAGCTTTGCTTCTTGCAGTCGACCTTTCCATGAGGCCACAAATTTAAGGCTATCCACAGAGCAGACCACAGCCCTGTAAAAATAAAGCATCAAATGTCAGAAAGAGATAATTTTCAGGAATTAAAATATGAATAGCTATAGAAGATATACACACTCCTATTTATTTAAAGTTGAAATATTTATAATGTACAAGTAATGAGATATTTTAGGCTATGCACAATACCTTAGATTTCACACTAAGTTTTTAAAGTTAACTTGTTATGTCAGTCTCCTCTTCAAGGTTGTGTAGGTACCTTGAGGATAGGGTCTTTTATTTTTACATCCTCCGTTTTGATCATCATCCTCAAATGCAGGCACATAATGGGGGTTCAATAAATGTTTACTAGCTGAACTGAAATATGAGATTTATAATATGCTCTTGAGGTACTACCAATTGAATATCCCCCAAAGCACTAAAAAGCAACTAAGTTTTTTTCAGAATGTTTTTGGAAGTGTCTCTTTCATTGCATTCTAACTTCTTAAAAATTATAGACTATATATGATATGATATTCCAAATTTGTTTTTAAAAAGAGTTTGATCTTAACCATCAAATACTGTTTCCCACCAAGAAGCCTAGTCAGCATTGTCCAACAGAATTTTCTACAGAGATAAATATATTTTCATTCAGTCCAAAATGGCAGCCACTACCCAAATGTGGCTATTGAGAACTTTAAATGTGGATAGTGTATTGAGAAATTACATTTTTAACTTTATTTAACTTGTTTGGGGGGGGTGTTATTAAAGAATTTTAATAGCAGGTGGTGTTAGCAGTTCTTTTCTTCCTGATACAGACCAGGGTTTTTCCATCTGACTTTATACTAGGACCACTTGGATTTGGGTGGAGTGAGCAGGATGGGAAGAGGGGAGAAGGTTCAAGGGGGAAATACTCTTTTACATAAATCACATGTGAAGGGAGTTTTGAAGTCATTATTGCTATTGCTTCAGGATGATGGGGTTGTTTGTTTCTTTTGATATTAAGTTGTATGAGCTGTTTGTATATATTGGTTATTAACTCCTTGTCAGCTGCATTATTTGCAAATATTTTCTCCCATTCCTTAGGCTGTATTTTCATTTTGTTGATGGTTTCCTTTGTTGTGCAAAAGCTTTTAAGTTTTCTTAGGTCCAGTTTGTTTATTTTTACTTTTTTTTCTTTTGCCTTAGGAGACAGATCCAAAAACTATTGATACGATTTATGTCAAAGAGTGTTCTGCCTATGTTGTCTTCTAGGAGTTTTATGGTTTCATGTCTAACATTTAGAACTTTAATCCATTCTGGCTTTATTTTGAATATGGTGTGAGGTAATGTTCTAATCTCATTGTTTTACATGTAGATGCCCAGATTTCCCAGTGCCACTCATTGAACAGACTGTCTTTTCTCCATTGTATATTCCTGCCTCCTTTGTTGTATATTAATTGACCACAGGTGTGGAGGTTTATTTCTGGGCTCTCTAATCTGTTCCATTGATCTATGTGTCTGTTTTTGTGCCAGTACCATGCTGTTTTGATTACTGTAGGTTTGCAGAATAGTCTGAAGTCTAGAAGAATGATATCTCCAGCTTTGTTCTTTTTTTATCAAGATTGCTTTGGCAGGGACTTCCCTGGCAGTCCAGTGGTTAAGACTCTGTGCTTCCACTGCAGGGGGCATGGGTTCAATCCCTGGTCAGGGAAGTAAGATCCTGCATACCAAGTGGCGTGGCCAAAAAAAAAAAAAAAAAAAGAAAAAAAAAAGAAAAAAAGATTTCTTTGGCAATTTGGAGTCTTTTGTGGTTCCATTTCAATTTTAGGATCATTTGTTCTAGTTCCATGAAAAGTGTCATGAGTATTTTGATAGGGCCTGCATTAAATTTGTAGATTGCTTTTGGTAGTATAGTCATTTTAATAAAATCCTAAGAGCAACAGGTATCTTTCTATTGTTTGGAATCTTCTTCAGTTTCCTTCATCAATGTTTTATACTTTTCAGAGCATAAGTCTTTCACCTCCTTTGTTAACTTTATTCCTAGGTATTCTTTTTGATGTGACTTTAAACATGATTTTTTTTTGACTTTCTCTTTTTGATAGCTCATTATTATTGTATAGAAACATAATAGATTTCTGTATATTAATCTTGTATCCTGCAACTTTGCTGAATTCATTTATTAGTTCTAATAGTTTTTGGGTGGAGACTTTAGGGTTTTCTATATATACAGTATCATGTCATCTGCAAATAGTGAAAGTTTTAACTCTTCCCTTCTAATATGGATGCTTTTTATTTCTTTCTTGTCTGATTACTGTGGCTAGGACTTCAAATAATATGTTAAATAGAAGTAGTGAGAGTGGGCATCCTTGTCTTGTTCCTGAATTTAGAAGAAGGCTTTCATATTTTCACCACTGAGTATGATGCTGGCTATAGGTCTGTCATAAATGACCTTTACTATGTTGAGGTATGTCCCCTCTATATCCACTTTGATGAGAGTTTTTATCACGAATGGATGTTGAATTTTGTCAAATGCTTTTTCTGCATCTATTGAGATGATAATGTGATTTGTGCCTTTTCTTGTGGTAATGTGGTGTATCATATTAATTGATTTGCCAATGTTGAGCCATCCTTGTGACTCTCTAATAAATCCCATTTTATCATGGTGTATGAGCCTTTTTATATATTGTTAGATTTGGCTTGCTAATATTTTGTTAAGGATTTTTACATCCTATATTCATCAATTGGCCTGTAACTTTCTTTCTTGTAGTAGTCTTTGGTTGCTTTTGGTTATCAGAGAAATGGTGGCCTTATAGAATGAATTTGGGAATGTTCTATCCTCTTGAATTTGGGGAATAGTTTTAGAGGACAGGTATTAGTTCTTCTTTATATGTTTGGTAGAATTCCCCTCTGAAGCCACCTAGTCCTGGACTTTTGCTGGCTGGGAGTATTTTTATTACAAATTTAATTTCACTACTAGTGACTAGTCTATTGAAATTATCTATTTCTTCTTAAGTCAGTCTTGGCAGGCTGTATACTTCTAGAAATTCATCCATTTCTTCTAGGTTGTCCAATTTGTTGGCATATAACTGTTGGTAGTATTCTCCTGTGATTTTTATTTTTAATCTCTGTGGTATTGGTTGTTATTTCTCCTCTTTCATTTCTTATTTTATTTGGGTCTTCTTTGCTTTTGTTCTTGGTGAGCATGGCTAAAGGCTTATCAATTTTGTTTATCTTTTTAGAAACTCAGCTCTTGGTTTCATTAATCATTTCTATTGTTTTTTTCTTATGTCTATTTTACTTATTTCCCCTCTGATCTCTATTATTTCCTTTCCTCTGCTGACTTTGGGCTTCGCTAATTCTTCTTTTTCTAATTCTTTTAGGTGGTATGTTAGGTTGTTTATTTGAGATTTTTCTTGTTTCTTGAGGAAGGCCTGTATCAGTATCAACTCTTAGAACTGCTGCATCCCATAGATTCTGGAGTGTTTTGTTTCCATTTTCATTTGTCTCAAGGTATTTTCTGATTTCCTCTTTGACTTCCTCATTGACCCATTGGTTTTTTATTAGCATGTCGGTTAGTCTCTATATGTTTGTTCTTTTCCCATTTTTCTTTCTGAAGTTGATTTCTAGCTTTGTACCATTGTGGTCAGAAAAAAGATGCTTGATATAACTTCTATCTTCTTAAATTACTGATGCTTGTTTTGTGATCTAGTATGTGAGCTCTCAAGAAGAATATCTCATATGTTCTTGAAAAGAATGTTTATGCTCCTGTTTTTGGATATAATGTCCTGTAGGTATCAATTATGTGCAAATGTTCTATTGTGTCATTTAAGACCTCTGTTGTCTTTTTGATTTTCTGTCTGGATGATCTGTCCATTGATGTCAGTTGGGTATTAAAGCCCCCAACTATTACTGTATTATTGTCAAGTTATCCCTTCATATCTGTTAGTATTTGCTTCATATATTTAGGTGCTCCTGTATTGGGTGCATATATGTTAATGAGTGTAATATCCTCTTCTTGTATTAATCCTTTTATCATTATATAATGCCCTTCTCTGTCTTTTGTTATAGCCTTTGTTTTAACGTCTATTTTGTCTGACATCAGTTTTGCTACCCCCACTTTCTTCTTGCTTCTGTTTGCATGAAATATCTTTTTTGCGCCTGTTCTCTCTCAGTTGGTGTGTATCTTTAGCCCTAAAGTGAGTCTCTTACAGGCAGCATATTGAAGGGTCTTGTTTTTGTATCCAATAAGCCACTTAATTAGAGCATTAGTCCATTGACATTTAAAGTAATTATTAATAGGTATGTACATATTGCCATTTTATCACTTGTTTTCTGGTTGCTTTTGTAGCTTTTTCTGTTCACATCTTTGTTTCTTCTCTAGTGGTTTGACAATTTTCTTTAGTACTATGCTTGTGTTCCTTTCTTTTTAGTTTTTGTGTATGTATTGTAGGTTTTTGATTTGTGGTTACCCTAGGTTCATGTTTATCCTTTAGCTGTTTGTTGTAGTTATAGTTGCTTTTACACTTTTTGTCTTTTAATCTATGTACTGACTTATTTAAGTGATCTTCAACATTTACTATATATTTATCTTTCCTACTGGGATTTTCCCTTTCCTATAGATTCTTACTTATTTTCCATTTAGAGATCCTTCAACAGTTCTTTTAGGGTAGGTTTAGTATTGATGAATTCTTTTAGTTTTTGCTTGTCTGAGAAATCTTTATCTCTCTTTTTCTATTCTAAATGATAATCTTATTGGGTAGAGTATCCTAGCTTGCAGGTGTTTCCTTTTCAGGATTTTCCTGGCCTGCAATGTTTCTGCAGAGAAATCAGTTGACAGCCTTACGGGGATTCCCTGTGTATGACTCTCTATTTTTCTCTTGCTGCCTTTAGAATTCTCTATTTTTAACTTTTGCCATTTTAATTATGATATATCTTGGTGTGGGTCTGTTTGGGTTCATCTTGTTTGAGACCCTCTGTACTTCCTGTACCTAGATATCTATTTCCTTCTTCATGTTTCTGAAGTTTTCAGACACAATTTCCTCAAATACATTTTCGCTCTCCTTCTCTCTCTCTTCTCCTTCTGGAACCAATAAGATGTGAAAGTTGGGACACTTAATGTTATCAGACATGTTTCTTAGATTGCTTTTTTTTAAAAAAAAATGTTTTTTCCCCTGGTTCTCTGATTGGATGATTTCCATTATTCTGTCTTCCAGATCACTTATGCATTCTTCTGTATCACTTAGCCTGCTATTCATTCCTTCTAATGTGTTATTTCAACTATTAAATTATTTATTTTTGACTGGGTCTTTATATGTTCTATTTCCTTGAGAACATGTTCATTTTTTAGATCAATTCTTTTTCCTAATTCAATTAACATTTTCACTACCAATGTTTCTAACTCTTTATCTGGTAAATTTTTTATTTCTCTTTCATTATTTATTTTTTCTCTTGCTCTTTCAATTGAGAGTAGTTCCTCTGCCTTTTCATTTTTTTAGACTTAACTTTCTCTGCCTCTATGAATTTAGGTGAAACAGTTACCTATTGCATCTGAAAGGGGTGTTCTTATGTTTGAGTGTCTCTATGCTGACTACATATGTTCAATGCCTTTGGTGGGAGAGCTGGATTTGATGTGGATGCCAGTCATGTCTTTCCTCAGAATGTGCTGGCAGCTATCACCTTGGTAAGTGGTGGGGCTGGAGACAGAGCTGGCCTGGGGTGTGAGGCAAGGCTTCTTCTCTGGTCAGTAGCCATCACTGCCCTCCCAGGGACAGGGTCTGATCCCATGTTGCTGCAGCAGAAGACCTGTGTGTCAGGCTCGAACTGGCTCCATTCCCTTTAAGTGTGTGTTTTCTCCACTCCCCACACCAGGAATTTTGTCCCAGGAGGGGAGTGCTGAATCAAGTGAGGTTCATGTGCATACAGCAGTCCAATGTGCTGTCTGTGCAGGCATCTATGGTTCTGCTCAGCCACAGACCACGGTCGAGTCTTTTCCTTGGTCGCAGCCGCCCCAGATCAAGGGCTGTGCTGTGGCATGGACTAAGTGGGGCCCAACCGTTTGCTAAGCTTGGGCTGAGGCACATGATGAGGTGGTTGGAGGAAAAAACAGGCAGCCACTAGAGCAGACCTCTCTTCCCTGCCTTGGGGGCAAGACTTCTTTGTATCTCACAACTGATCACTATCTCCAACCTCCTCTGTGCCCCAAAGGGAAGGCAGGGCCTGTGTGGCTTTTCTGTGTATACTGGGGCAAGGTGGTGGGTTGAGCTGTGGTGTACAGCGGCTGCCCTCTGGGCTGCTTCTAGGGCACCACTTGAGTAAGTGCCAACAATGGCCACCACAGCCCACCCAGGGTCCACCCTGGGACCAAGTCACCTCTGCATCCCAAAGTCAAGTCTTTTCCTTGGTCCTGGTCACCCCAGATCCAGTGCCATACTGTGGCATGGACTAAGAGGGGCCAGAGCGTTTGCTTAGCTCAGGCTGGGGTGTATGATGAGGCAGTCATGGGAAACTCAGCAGCTGCTAGAGCAGACCTCTCTCCACCTTGCCCCAGCGGCTAGCCAGTGCACACACACTCCTGTTGAATGGAGTCCAGGATTCTCCCAGCCCTTCTATTTGTCACAGTGTTCCTCCAACCAGTGAGGGGGCTTATTTCCTCCATGTAGGACCCCAGGACTGGGATGCCTAGTCTGTGGCTTGACCCACGCACTCCCCAGGGCTAGGGTCTGCCCGTATAATTGCCCTTTTCCTCTGAGTCCCCTCTCTGGGGCACAGGTCCTGATTTGATTGCTTTTCTTTCCTTCCTATCTGATTACATGTGTATTTTTCTTACAGCTATGGTTTTAAAAGAGTCCTTCTACCAGTTCCAGTTAGTTTTCAGTGAGAAATGCTCCTCCTGTAGATGTATTTTTGATGTGTTCAGGGAGAAGATGAGGGTCACATCCTCTTACTCAACCATCTAGTCTCCTTAACCCATTTTAACTTTAAATCATTTAATTTTTTTTTTTACATCTTTATTGGAGTACAATTGTGTTACAATGTTGTGTTAGTTGCTGCTGTATAACAAAGTGAATCAGCTATATGTATACATATATCCTTATATCCCCTCCCTCTTGCATCTCCCTCCCGCCCTCCCTATCCCACCCCTCTAGGTGGTCACAAAGCACAGAGCTGATCTCCCTGTGCTATGCGGCTGCTTCCCACTAGCTATCTATTTTACATTTGGTAGTGTATATATGTCCATGCCAGTCTTTCACTTCATCCCAGCTTACCCTCCCCCATTCCTGTGTCCTCAAGTCCATTCTCTACGTCTGTGACTTTATTTTAGTCCTGCCCCTAGGTTCTTCAGAACTATTGTTTTTTAGATTCCATATATATGCATTAGCATATGGTATTTGTTTTTCTCTTTCTGACTTACTTCATTCTGTATGACAGTCTCTAGGTCCATCCACCTTACTACAAACAACTCAATTTCGTTCCTTTTTATGGCTGAGTAATATTCCATTGTATATATGTACCACATCTTCTTTATCCATTCATCTGTTGATGGATACTTAGGTTGCTTCCATGTCCTGGCTATTGTAAACAGAGCTGCAATGAAAAGTGTGGTACATGACTCTTTTTGAATTATGGTTTCCTCAGGGTATATGCCCAGTAGTGGAATTGCTGGGTTGTATGGTAGTTCTATTTTTAGTTTTTAAGGAACCTCCATACGGTTCTCCATAGTGGCTGCAACAATTTACATTCCCACCAACAATGCAAGAGGGTTCCCTTTTCTCCACACCTTCTCCTGTGTTTATTGTTTGTAGATTTTTTGATGATGGCCATTCTGACCGGTGTGAGGTGATACCTCATTGTAGTTTTGATTTGCATTTCCCTAATGATTAGTGATGTTGAGCAGCCTTACATGTGTTTGTTGGCAATCTGTGTATCTTCTCTGGAGAAATGTCTATTTAGGTCTTCTGCCCATTTTGGATTGGGTTTTTTTTTTTTTGATATTGAGCTGCATGAGTTGCTTGTATATTTTGGAGATTAATCCTTTGTTAGTTGCTATGTTTGCAAATGTTTTCTCCCATTTTGAGCATTGTCTTTTCATCTTGTTTATGGTTTCCTTTACTGTGCAAAAGCTTTGAAGTTTCATTAGGTTCCATTTGTTTATTTTTGTTTTTATTTCCACTTCTCTAGGAGGTGGGTCAAAAAGGATCTTGCTGTGATTTATGTCATAGAGTGTTCTGCCTATGTTTTCTTCTAAGAGTTTTATAGTGTCTGGCCTTACATTTAGGTCTTTAATTCATCTGAGTTTATTTTTGTGTATGGTATTAGGGAGTGTTCTAATTTCATTTTTTACATGTAGCTGTCCAGTTTTCCCAGCACCACTTATTGAAGAGGCTGTCTTTTTTCCATTGTATATTCTTGCCTCCTTTATCAAAGATAAGGTGACTATATGTGTGTGGGTTTATCTCTGGGCTTTTTATCCTGTTCCATTGATCTATATGTCTGTTTTTGTGCCAGTACCATACTGTCTTGATTACTGTAGCTTTGTAGTATAGTCTGAGGTCAGGGAGCCTGATTCCTCCAGCTCTGTTTTTCCTTCTCAAGATTGCTTTGGCTATTCAGGGTCTTTTGTGTTTCCATACTAATTGTGAAATTTTTTGTTCTAGTTCTGTGAAAAATGCCATTGCTAGTTTGATAGGGATTGCATTGAATCTGTAGATTGCTTTGGGTAGTATAGTCATTTTCACAATGTTGATTCTTCCAATCCAAGAATATGGTATATCTCTCCATCTATTTGTATCATCTTTAATTTCTTTCATCAGTGTCTTATAGCTTTCTGCATACAGGTCTTTTGTCTCTTTAGGTAGGTTTATTCCTAGGTATTTTATTCTTTTTGTTGCAATGGTAAATGGGAGTGTTTCCTTAATTTCTCTTTCAGATTTTTCATCATTAGTGTATAGGAATGAAAGAGATTCCTGTGCATTAATTTTGTATCCTGCTACTTTACCAAAGTCATTGATTAGCTGTAGTAGTTTTCTGGTGGCATCTTTAGGATTCTCTATGTATAGTATCATGTTATCTGCAAACAGTGAAGGAAACGATAGCAAAGATCAATAAAACTAAAAGCTGGTTCTTTGAGAAGATAAACAAAATTGATAAACCATTAGCCAGACTCATCAAGAAAAAAAGGGAGAAGACTCAAATCAATACAATTAGAAATGAAAAAGAAGTAACAACTGACACTGCAGAAATACAAAGGAGAGATTATTACAGGAAACTATATGCTAATAAAATGGACAACTTGGAAGAAATGGACAAATTCTTAGAAAAGCACACCTTCTGAGACTGAACCAGGAAGAAATAGAAAATATAAACGGACCAATCACAAGCACTGAAATTGAAACTGTGATTAAAAATCTTCCAGCAAACAAAAGTCCAGGACCAGATGGCTTTACAGGTGAATACTATCCTTCTCAAACTCTTCCAAAATATAGCAAAGGGAGGAATACTCCTAAACTCATTCTATGAGGCCACCATAACCCTGATACCAAAACCAGACAAAGATGTCACAAAAAAAGAAAACTACAGGCCAATAACACTGGTAAACATAGATGCCAAAACCCTCACCAAAATACTAGCAAACAGAATCCAGCAACACAGTAAAAGGATCATACACCATGATTAAGTGGGGTTTATCCCAGGAATGCAAGGATTCTTCAATATACGTAAATCAATCAATGTGATACACCATATTAACAAATTGAAGGAGAAAAACCATACGATCATCTAAAGAGATGCAGAAAAAGCTTCTGACAAAATTCAACACCCATTTATGATAAAGTCTCTCCAGAAAGTAGGCATAGAGGGAACTTACCTCAACATAATAGAGGCCATATATGACAAATCCACAGCCAACATCGTTCTGAATGGTGAAAAACTGAAACCATTTCCACTAAGATCAGGAATAAATCATTTAAATTTAAATAGCATAATTTGACTTCTGCCTACCATATTGGACACAATAGGTCTAGATAAATAAATGACCAAAATTTTAAAAATTAAAGTTTGCCTTTTTCAATTCTAATAAAAAACACATCATAATTGAAAGCAGTGTTCTCTAAACTAAAAGTTTACTGTTATTAAAAGACAAGTATTAAGAAATAACACAACTATCTGGATTCAACAGTAAATGTATTTCTTGACAATCAAGGGAATGTGATCAGAAGTGAATAAATCAAAGTATAATTACCCTCTCAAACAAATAAGTATTTCATTCTATTTACCTTGCAGTTTCCTGGCGAAGCGCATTGAGAAATGTGTCTGGGTGGAAGAGTTCTGATAGGTCAAGTGTATCGGAGAGAAGAGTCTGTTTTTCAGCTCTCTCTACCCAGTTCTAGGAGGAGGGAGATACACAAACACACATTTAAAAACTTTGCAAACTTGAAAGATAAACAAATCTATTAAAGAAGAATTATGCAGAAGTCATTTTCAATGAGGAAGTTATACAGTTTCCAAATGCTTTGAAATCATGTCTAGGAAAAAAAATTTTTTTCCACTGTATGTTGTAAAATCTGCTATCGTTTTTTGATATAATATCCATCTATCACAAAAAAGCTTCTTTGCACAACCTTTTGTTAGTAGAGATCTACTCAAAATAAAAAGTCTAAAACATGACATTTAATCTCATATATGGCGTTTAGGTTTGGACTAGCACTTCTCCTAGTGATGACTCACCTCTCAAAGTGTGCTCAGGGGATACTGAGCATATGGGTCTACTACTAGAGTTCCCAAGGCTGCCAATTCTTGGCAAGGCAAACTGAACTTGGGTTCCAGATCTAACAGTAAATTTGCCACCTTACTAAATCAAGTATTATAGTGGAGGGTAATGTCCAGGAAAAAATAATTTTTTTGTTAAAATGTGTTTTTTAATAGTCTTTTCTGCTTATCTGCCATGTTGTAAATCAATTTATACTTCATTTGGAGAAACATACATCATCATTAAGTATGTTTAATAAGCATAATAAAAAATTGCCATTTGGAACAAATAACAAAAAAAACAAAGCCTTCTGCAAAACTTACTATATGCTTTCCATGTATTAACCAATTTTATGCTTACTACAATCCTAAAGTTGGTGTTAAAATCCCCATTTTACAATCAGAAAATGGAGGCATGGTGAGGTTAAGGGTCTTGCCCAAGGTCACATAGTTAGTGTTGGAGCAATGTAATAAACTCAGGTGATTTGTTTTTCTGTAATATTTCTGCAGGTACTAATGTGTCTTAAGAGATTGCTTACTGACAATTTCTGAATCAGTCTGTTACTTCAGCTGTTACACAGAGATGGTACCACAGTAATGGCTATTAAAAACTTTCAGAATTCTCATTTACTCAGTAATTCATTTTGCATGATTTATAAAGTCTAGGAAAAAATTATTTATTTAATTTATGATTATGTAGAAAGGCTGTGTTTCATGTACTATAACACCCTATTATCCATCAAAGCGTTTAGCCAGGCCTAGAATAGGAGAAATTAATATCTCCAAAGCTAGTGTGCTTGCATTAATATCTTAATGCATTTGACTAGTAATCCTACCCTACAGTTTGTAGCAAAAAATGTTCCTATGTCCTTCCTAGCAATTGATAATATGTTGATTTTAAAAGTAGAAAGGACTTTAAAAAGAGATCTCTTTAACAAAGTATAATTATTTCTTCTTTCATATTATCCTTGTAATAATAACACTCCACAAAGTATCTATTTTCAATTAAATAATTTAAAATTATGCATAGCAAATATTGTTTACTCCTTATCAAATATTTTTTTTAAACATCTTTATTGGAGTATAATTGCTTTACAATGGTGTGTTAGTTTCTGCTTTATAACAAAGTGAATCAGTTATACATATATATATGTTCCCATATCTCTTCCCTCTTGCATCTCCCTCCCTCTTATCAAATATTTTTATATCTGCCTTCTATTTTCATTACCTAAACACAGTCAACAAATTATGCTTCCATGACCCATTTTTATTGTAAATACTTATTTATTTTTAAAACAACTGTAAATATATCAAATTATACTATTATTTCAAAAAGTCCTTAACATTAATTTTGAATTCAAAAACTCCAAAAGAGTTGTTGCCAACTATGGATGTGCATATGTTCAAATTAATTAAAAATTGGAGTGTGGCTGATAATCAGAGTTTAACTTCATTAAAGTCTGAACTAACATAATTAGTCAAGGAGAAAAACCCTCTTTAGTAAAAATGTTTTTTTTAGTCTATAGTAAAAATAACCTGTTAGTTTATTAAGCTTAAAGGTAGAATAAAGCAAAGGTATATTTGATAAGATAAAGTTTAAATAACAAAGATTCTTTTAATGTATACATCATTAAACAGTAAATTTCAAAATAAAGAACCAATAAGCACATTTTTTTAATTTTTAAAAACTACATTAAATCTGCTCATGGATGTTTACAGAAGCTTTATTCATAATTGCCAAAACTTGGAAGCAACCAAGATATATCCTTCAGTAGGTGAATCGATAAATAAACTGTGGTACACTGTGACAATGGAATATTATTCAGCGCTAAAAATAAATGAGCTATCAAGCCATGAAAAGACATGGAGGAAGCTTAAATGCGTAATACTAAGTGAAAGAAGTCATTCTGGAAAGCTACATACTATATGATTCCAACTATACGACATTCTAGAAAAGGCCAAACTATGGAGATAGTAAAAAGATCAGTGGTTTCCAGGGATAAGGGAGGAGGGAGAGTTGAATAGGTAGAGCAGAGGATTTTTAGGGCAGTGAAAATACTCTGTGTTATTATAATAATGGGTATATGTCATTATACATTTGTCCAAATCCACAGAATGTGGATTATTATACCCATTATTATAATAAGCACCAAGAGTGAACCCTAAGGTAAGTTATGGATGTGGGTGATTATGATGTGTCAACATAGATTCATCCTTGGTAAAAATGTACAGTTCTGATGAGTGATGTTAATAATGCAGGAGGCTATGCATGTGTTGGAGCAGGGAGCATATGGGAAATCTCTGTACCTTCCTCTCAATTTTGTCGTAAACCTAAAATTGCTCTTAAAAATGTCTTTTTTTAAAAAAAAATGACATTTATACTCATTTAAAAGAATAGAAATAAAGACAATTAACATAACCTTTATGAGCAGTAATGCACATATATGGATTGAGCTCTCAACAAAGCTGTAGGCATATTACTGGCAGTTATTTTTCAGGAAAGGTTTCTTCTTTACTCCACTCCTGGTTACAGGCCATGCTCTTTTTAAAGGACTAGGTTTGAGACTGAACATAAGGCCCATGTCTCTTCTATGATTATGCAACTATATAGCTATAATTCTTCAAATGTTATATAATAAATGTAATCATAGAAGTAAGCAAATAAATACCTAATAGAATTGAACAACTTAATGGGTTGGGTAATTTCTTAAATACTATAAACACACAGATTCATAGGCAGTAAAACTTCTAAACTAGAATGAACCATAGAGATCGAGTATAGTTTCCTTACTATAACACAGAAAATGATTTTTCCCAGGTGATACGGACAGTTTAAAAATATTGCAAAATTTTATTTTAAAATGGTTAGTGATGAAGCAGAACACATGAACAGAAATGGCATTCATTCATTCATTCAGAAGCACTTGCTGAAGGCAAAGAGCTTATCACCCTAGTTAGGGGAGATCAGACATGCATAGATCACTGTGGTCAAAAGGTATTAAGGGGAAAATCATATAAGAAATGAATCATGTCTCAGGAGCGATCTACTCCTATATGGACCAACATATATAGAATTTTGAACGAAAAGGCTGTTCTCTCAAGAATTTAACATCTAGCTAACTTACTGTTCACTTGTGAATATAAATGAGTATCATTTTTTAGGCCAGAGTTTGGAAAATATATAAACCACACCTCTGTATCTTTTTTCTTCTAAACGTTATTCAAAAGTGTTCTCCAATTCTTTTATATATTACTCAAAACTAAGATTTTTAAGGATGTAGAAGTCAGTTAAATCAGTTAAATATAAAATTAAATCTAAATGATTTTTGTAACAAAATTAAATGGATATAATAAAAAAAAATCTTCTAAAAAACTCGAAGGGTCGCAAAGCATAAAAACAGAAATAATTAAATCAAATGATTGGAGTAAATCCAATTGTATAAGTTATATCCCACAGAGAAAAAAATATTTCCTTTCAAGTGTTCACACACATTTATGAAATACATCATATATCTAGACACAGAGAAGAAAATGAGCTTCAATCTCATCATATTGAAACAAAAATACAAGAACTTAATATATCATAAAGGTGGCATCAAAGATCACTGGGGAATGAAAAAGATGTTCAATAAATGGTGCTGGGGGAAAATTATTCACTTTTTTTGGGAAAAAAGTCTAAACTTTAATTCACATACAGTCTAAAATTAGGCTAATTAGCATTCAGAGTTGAAATAGTGTTGAAAAAGAGAAAACCAAGACAAGGGAAAAAAGATTATGTCTGATTAGAATGGTAGACCTTTTTTTAAAAAAGAAAATATGTGTTAGATTATAAAAAATTTTGTATATACCAAAATATCATAAATAAATGTAAAAGGCATTAAAACTAAATTTGGAAAAATATTTTCCACAAATATGAAAATGAATAACATTAATACAATTGTAGACTGTTTACATGCTTATTGAAACATAAAGATAGGATCATCCTCAATAGTTATATAAATTTAAAAATTAATACATGGTTTTAGTCCTTCAGAATACTAGAATGAGAAATGATAATGCTCAAATGTTGTAAGTGTGCAACATGGACACAATTTTGGACACAATATTTTTATAAAGCAATTTGATGAAATGTGCCAAAGCTTTGAAAATATTCAAGCCATTTAACTCAGTAATTTCTTTTCTTGGGATGTAAATTAAGAAAGTAATCAAGAGATTATTATGGCTTGCTCATTTAAAATTATTTGTAATATTAAGAAATCAGAAGCATAATAATAATAGAAATTCTATAATAATATATAATAGAATAATAGAAATTAGCTAATTAAATTATGATACATCAATACAATAAAATATTACATAACATTAAAAACTGGTATTTGAAGAATATTTAATGACAATGGAAAATGTTTATTACTTAATGTATTTATCAGAATGTAAAAATATACACATAGTATTAACCTGATTATGTAAAAATTACTTGAATACATAGAAAAAATATTGACGAAAGCCATTATCAACTTATATCATTTCAGTTGGGTCTGACCTATAACCTATTAATGACTGTCTTCATTCACATTTTATAGCAATTATTTAGTATTAAGATGAAATACATTAATTAACTGATGCCATTTTATTTTGTTTTAATGAACTGTGTTCCTTCAAAAAAGGGTTTAAGGCAAATAACAAATAGTTCAGGCAGTCATTCTTCTCAATGTGCCATCTTTCACGTTCCTTCATCTTTTCTTCAAAATTATTTAGTATAAGTTTAGAGATTTAAGAATCTGCGAACAAATACATCCAGAATTAAAATCTAATTTATCCACAATGAAATTAAGTAACTCCAGTCATTGACTGGAGTAAACAAAACATTTAAAGTTATTAGTATGTTGACAAGTCTGGATATAACAAGTTTCTCAATTCATTGGATTAATAGATAGTAATAAACTGCAGCTCATCTGCAAGGTAGATTATCAGGAATTATATATTGGAATTAAAACCTCAGAATTAGTAATTAAAGACAAATAAGATCTTTCTTCCTAGGAAAGACTTGTACCAACTTCAAAAAACAGTAGGTGTACTACTAGATGTTTGCCATTCCTTGAATCTAAATTTTTCCTAAATTCAAACCTGGGTTTATATCATCATATTTCAAATCTTGTGCATTAGGATTACTAGTCATATAAACATGGGAGAAAAGATAAATTAAGTAAGCTCTCCAAGTTTAGTCTTTTGAGTCTCAGTTTCAAGTCATCTTTAAGTAGACTTTTGAGACTGAAATGTAAAATCTGGAGTTCAAGAGAACAAGATTGATTTGGATGAGTGTTCTGGAGATCTAATCATTTTGACTACATGATCCCTAAAAAAATAATTTCTTGCCTCATGTGCTCCATTAATAAATTTACCTTGCCTATCAACTTTAGAGAACTGCTTTTTAAAAGTGTGTTAAATACACTGCAGTTAAGATTCCATCCATTAATGTTCTGCTAACCATTTACACTGACTTTAATTCTTCACTGCATCTCAGAATTTTGATGTGTTTTGATTTTTATTCAGCTAAATTAATTCCTAATTTTCTTTTTGATATCCTCTTTGTACCATAGGTTATTTAAAAGTAGGTATTTAAATAACTTCCCGGTATTTTAAATTTCCTCAAATCTTTTTGTTGTTAATTTCTAACTCCATTTTATTGTAAATCCTTTTAGATTATTTGATACAAGTTTGATCTACCTATGGATCCACCTTGGTATAATTCTGTATGCACTTGAAAAGAATGTGTACTCTGCTGTTGTTGAATGTAATGTTCTATAAATATCAATTAAGTTACCTAATAATGTTGTTCAAGTCTCCTATATCCCTACTTCTTTTCTATCTGCTCATTCTGTCAATTATTTATTGAGGGAGGTTTTGATATCCCCAATTTTAATTGTGGATTTATCTATTCCTCCTCACAGTTCTATCAGTTTTTACATCATGTATTTTGAAACTCCGTTGTTAAATGTGTAACAGTTTAGTATTGTTATGTTCTTTTGATGACTTGATCACTGTATCATTATAAAATAACCTTCATTATCCCTTATTATATTCTCTGCTTTGAAACCTACTTTACCTGATATTAATATAGCTACACAGTCATGGTATATCTTTTTCTATCATTTTGCTTTCAACCTATTTGTGTCTTATTTAAAGTGCAATGCCCTGATGCCTGATAGGCATCCTAGTTGGATTTTGTTATAAGCAGTTTGACAATTTTTGCATTTTAGTTGGTAGCTTTGAAAATATGTATCAATGTAAATATACTACTTAATGATTTATTTTAACATTATTTAGGGAGGAAATGAGCTTATAAATAGCTATATATTGTAAAAGAAAATTTTAGGGTTTAGGCTGAGCAAAATAGAATTTAATGAGTAAAATGATGGCTTTAATAATAATAATTATCACATTTTAGTAACATAATATCATGAACATAATATTTATCACATGTATCTCACTCACAGAAGTCAATGTCCTTACAATAGCATACAAGGCCTTCACTGTCTGCCCCTACCCCAATTCCAACCTCTCTCCCCCAACCACATCATTCTAACCTTTTACTTCTCTGACCACATTTTCCTTATTTACTCTCCTTCAGTCACACTGGCTTCCCTTTCGCAAAAAAATCTTCTGCCTCAGGGTACCTGCCGTTTCCTCTGCCTGAAACTCTCTTCTAGCAGGTATCTATCTGCAGGGCAACTCCCTCAACTTCTTCAGGTCCCTGTCAAATACCACCATATCAAAGATGTCTTCCCTAATTCTACCACCTTAACTAATTTTTTTTTTAACATATTCTACCTTTAGATCTCTATATGTTATTAATAGGAGTTAAAAAAGAAAGTATCTATGGTCAAGGTAAGTCAACAGCTGTATTTTTTTCACATGGAATTGGTTAAAAATTTTCTAAAGGACTTCATTGTGTTTCTTTCCTGAGGGCGTTTCAAAGTAAATTGTCTAAGAAACTAAATTTTCATTTCCCCATTTTCATGTTTTTAGGCAATTTATTTCAACGAAACAACTTTAGAAAAAAGAAGTAAGTGTTGGCTTTTGAGAGGGGCTTCAACATTATAAGCTTATAAAGAAATTCTAATGTTCTTGGCCATTCTCATCTCCTACTGATCTAGAGATATGCTGAAAGCTACCTAAATCATAAGAAGTCTCTCTTTGCCTTAACCTCTCCCACTGTGGATGCCACTCACTTGCAGACTGGATAAGATTTCTTAACCATTTACATTTCCCCTGTTAAGGCAAAGAAATCATGTTTGGAAATGAGACCTGTTTTATGGTAATTTAACCTTTATTCATTCTAAATTCCCCATGAAATTGCTAACCATCTTGTACAATGGAATGCCAGAATTAGCAGTAGATCGGGAGCCATAGGGAAAAGAGATAATATTGTCCTGTAAGGTATCTTTTTAGAAACAGTATTAATTAGAATAAGAAATTTCTCCACACACTAATTTATGAACAGAACTTGATATTGCGAAATGACATTGTGATAAAATATGTACACAACATGAACATCCATATTCATTACAGTGGAAACCACTATAGATAATGTAGTAAGCTCTCTGCTTTGCTTTACTATTTCTTTAAACTTAATATCCTAATTTTTCTACATGAAGTTAGCATTTTCTTCCTGTTTGAACCCTTGGCATAGTGAACACAACCTGTCTCCACAGGGATAAAAGAGAACAACATTTCTGAAAGATTTTTCTACAAGAGACCTGTTACTTGTTAGGTATTCTTTATAATTCTGCCTCTAGTATATTAAAAGACTAAGGTTTATTCTCTCAGTATTTATCAGGCAATTGCAAATAGTATAAAAAATGAAAACAAAAAATGCACAGTATTTTGGGTTCTACCTTGTAGGTTATTTCTGGATTGTCAAAAATATCTGTCAAAAATATCAAAAAACAAAAACAAATCTTGAATTAACAAACTAGAGATTGAACAAACCAAAAAACCTTACCCAAATCATTGAGATACACAAAAGAAACTAAACCTTAGTAGCAAACCTAGGTGCTTAAAAAACTGAGAGCATGTTATATATTTCTCATTGCTTAGAAAAACTTAGCTACATCCCTACAGCCAAGATAGCAGAGTATGAAGACACTGAGCTCAACTCCTCCCATGGGAACATCAAAATTATAACTCTTTATAGAACAACTATCTATGAGAATGACCTGAAGACTAGCAGAAAAGATTTTCCACAACTAAAGATATAAAGAAGGAACCACAATGAGACAGGTAGGAAGGGCGTAGATGTAGTTTAGTCAAGACCCACATCACCATGTCGGTGATCCATAACTGGGAAGATAATCATAACTGCAGAGGTCTGCCAAAGGAGTGAGGGGTCCAAGGCCCGTGTTGGGCTTTTCAGTCCATGGGTCCTGCACCAGGAAGATGAGCCCACAAACATCTGCCTTTCAATGCCAGCAGGGCTTATTTATGGAAGAGCTGGAGGGTTATAGGAAACAAGACTCTGCTCTTAGAGGGCACATGCAAAATCCCACGCAATCTAAGTTCCAGCACAGAGGCAGTAATTAGAAAAGAGCCTGGGTTGAACGCACTTGCTGATCTTAGAGAGTCTCCTGGAGAGGCAGGAGGTAAATGGGATACCCCCTGGGTACACAGACACTGGCAGCACCATTTTTGGGTGCCCTTTCTACCATGGGACACTGGTGCTGGCACACTCCACTTCGGAGTTCTCTCTCCCACCTATTAGTGCCATAAGATTACATGTCACCAGTGGCTGGCACCAGTCCCAGGACCCATTGGGCAGTGTAGTCACCTGTGCAGGGACAATATCCTACTCACAACACACTGGCAGCCACAGTTTGAGATAGGACTTGGCAGTCAACCAGGCCAGGGCCAAACATGCATACCAGTGTGCCCACAGTAACTGGTCCTGTTACTGTTACAACAGAAGGGCCCAGGCAGCCCACATAGGGGGCACACCTAGAGCATCTAGCTCTGATGACCACAGAGGTGTCTGTGGCTGGACCCCACAGAATATCTCCTACATAAGGCCACGTCTACAAGATCAAGAAATGTATATAACATATCTAACACACAGAAATAAGCACAGAGAATCAGGTAAAATGAGGAGACAGAGGAATATGTTCCAAATGAAGGAACAAGACAAAACCTCAGAAAAAGAACTAAAGGATGTGGAAATAAGCAATCTGAGAATGGATTCAATGTAATGATCATAAAGATGCTCAACAAATGGAGAAGAATGGAAGAACACATTAAGAAGTTTAACAAAGAGTTAGAAAATATAAAAAAAAATCAAACAGAGCTGAAGAATACAATAACTGAAATAAAAAAATAAGCTAGAAGGAGTCAACAGTAGATAAATTGATACACAGAAACAGACAAGTGAACTGTGAGACAGAGTAGACAAAATCATGCAATCTGAACAGAAAAAAAAGAAATTTAAAAAAAATGAGAGTAAATTAAGAGACCTCTGAGACAACATCAAGCATACAAACATTCACATTACAGGGGTCCCAAAAGTAGAAGAGAGAGAGAAAGGGGCAGAGAACTTATTTGAAAAAATAATAGCTGAAAATTTCCTTAACCTGGCAAAGGAAAAAGACATCCAGGTCCAGCAAGGACAGAGAGTCACAAATAAGATGAACCCAAAGATATCCACACCCAAAATCATGACAATTAAAATGGCAAAAATTAAAGATAAAGAGAGAATTTTAAAAGCAGCAACAGAAAAGCAGCTAGTTATGCAACAAGGAACCCCCATAAGACTATCAGTTGACTTTTCAGCAGAAACTTGGCAGGCCAAAAGGGATTGGCATGATACATTCAAACTGATGAAAGAATAAAGCCTACAACCAAGAATACTCTATCTGACAAAGCTATCATTCATTAGAAGGACAGATTAAAGAGTTTTACAGACAAGCAAAAGCTAAAATAGTTCAGGCACCACTAACCCAGTGTTACAAGAAATATTAAAGGGACTTCTCTAAGCAGGGAAGAAAAGACCACAACTAGAAATATAAAATTATGAAAGGAAAAATCTCTTTGGTAAAGGCAAACATGGAGTAAAAGTATTATATCCACCATTTATAAAGCTAGCAGGAAGGTTAAGAGACAAAAGTAGTAAAATTATCCATATCCACAAGAAGTAGTACAGGGACATACACAAGAAAAGATGTAAAATATGAATTCAAAAATATTAAACATGGGGGGCAGTAAAAATGTAAGGTTGTTAGAATCTGTTTGAACTTAAAAGATCATCAATTTAAAATAGTCATATATGTTTTTATGTATAAACCTCATGGTAATCACAAACCAAAAATCTATAATAGGTACACATACAAAAAAGAGAAAGGAATCCAAACATAACACTGAAGTTAGTCATCAAATCACAAGGGAAGAGAGTAAAATAAGAAGAAAGGAACCAAAAAGAAATACAAAAATAACCAGAAAACAATGAACAAAACAGCAGTAAGTATACACCTATCAATAATTACTTTAAATATAAATTGAAAGAGACTTACTTACAAGAGACTCACTTCAGATCTAAAAACCACACACACTAAAAGTATGGGGATGGTAAAAGGTATTCCATGAATATGGAAACAAAAAGAAAGCTGGGGTAGCAAATCTTATATCAAACAAAATAGACTTTAAAACAAAAAGACTGTAACAAGAGACAAAGAAGGACAGTGCCTAATGATCAAGGGATCAATCCAACAAAAAGACATAACATTGTAAATATATATGTGCCAAACACAGGAGCACCTAAATACATAAACCAAATATTAACAAAGGTAATGGGAGAAATAGACAGTAATACAATAATAATAGGGGACTTTGACACCCTAATTACATCAATGGACATATCATCCAGACAGAAAATCAGTAAGGAAACGTTGGCCTTAAACACATTAGACCAGATTTAGACCAAATTGCACTATATATACATATACACACACACACACACACACACACACACATATACATATATATATAGAACATTCCATCCAAAAGCAGCAGAATACATAATATTTCCAACTGCACATGGAACATTCTCCAGGATGGATCACATGCTAGGACACAAAACAAATCTCAATAAATTAAGGAAGACTGAAATAATACCAAGTATCATTTCTGACCAGAATGGTATGAGCCCAGAAATCAACTACAATAATAATAATAATAAAATAACTGCAAAAAACACAAACATGTGTAGGCTAAACAATATGCTACTACATAATTTCACTGAAGAAATCAAAGAAGAAATCAAAAATGCCTGGAGGCAAATAAAAATGGAAATCCAAAATCTATGGGACATAGCAAAAGCAGTTCTAAGAGAGGAAAGTTTATAGCAATACAAACCTACCTCAGGAAACAAGAAAATCTCATATAAATAATCTAACCTTACACCTAAAGGAACTAGAAAAAGAAGGACAAACAAAACCTAAAGTTAGTAGAAGAAAAGACATCACAAATATCAGAGCAGAAATACACAAAAAAGAGACTTAAAAAAAAAAATAGAAAGATGAATGAAACTAAGAGCTAATTCTTTGAAAAGATAAACAAGATTGATAAACCTTTAGCCCAACTCATAAAGAAAAAAGAGAGAGGACGTAATCAATAAAATCAGAAGTGAAAAAAGAGAAGTTACAACTGACACCACAGAAATACAAAGGATCATAAGAGATTACCACAAACAATTATATGCCAATAAAATGAACAACCTAGAAGAAATGCACAAATTCCTGGAATATACAATCTCCCAAGACTGAACCAGGAAGAAACAGAAAATATGAACAGACCAATTTCCAGTAATGAAATGGAATGGGTGATTAAAAAAATCTTGAAAAAACAAAGTCCAGAACCAGATGGCTTCACAGGTAAATTCTACTGAACATATCAAGAAGAGTTAACACCTATCCTTCTCAAACTATTCTAAAACATTGCAGAGGAAGGAACACTTCTGAACTTATCACAAGGCGAGAATCACCCTGATACAAAAAATCAGACAAAGATAACCACAAAAAGAAAATTATAAGTCAATATCACTAATGAACATAGATGCAAAAATCCTCAACAAAATCTTAGGAAGCCAAATCCAACAATACATTAAAAGGATCATACACCATGATCAAGTGGGATTTATCCCAGGGATGCAAGGATTTTTCAACATCTGCAAATCAATCAATGTAATACACCACATTAATGAATTAAGAATAAAAACAATATGATGATCTCAATAGATGAACTAAAAGCTTTTGACAAAATTCAACATCCACTTGTGATAAAAACTCTCAACAAAGTGGGCACAGAAGGAACCTACCTCAACATATTAAAGGCCATATGAAAAGCCCACAGCTAACAACATTCTCACTGGTGAAAAGCTGAAAGCATTCTCTAAGATCAGAGACAAGACAAGGATGCCCACTCTCTTTTATTCAATATAGTATTGGAAGTCCTAGACACAGCAATCAGACAAGAAAGAGAAATAAAAGGAATCCAAGTTGGAAAAGAAGATGTAAAACTGTCACTGTTTGCAGATGACATGATATTATATACAGAATATGCTAATAACCCTTAATAATACCACCAAAAATCTAGTAGAAGTCATCAATGAATTCAGTCAAGTTGCAGGATACAAAATTAATATACAGGAATCTGTTGTGTTTCTGTACACTTAAAGTATCAGAAAGAGAAATTAAGAATACAATCCCAGTTACAATTACATAAAAAAGAATAAAATACCTAGGAATAAATCTAACTAAGGAGGTAAAAGACTTGTACTTGGAAAACTAAGACACTGATGAACAAAACTGAAGGTGACACAAACAAATGAAAGCAAATATCGTGCTCATGGATTGGAAGAATTAATATTGTTAAAATGATCATATAACCCAAGGCAATCTTCAGATTCAATGCAAACCCCATCAAAATACCAACGGCATTTTTTTCACAGAACTAGAACAAATAATTTGAAAATCTGTATGGAAACACAGAAGATCCTGAATACCGAAAGCAATCTTGAGAAAGAATAAAGCTGGAATTATCACGTGCCCTGATTTCAAACCATACTACAAAGCTACAGTAATCAAAACAGTATGGTACTGGCAAAAAACCAGACACATAACTCAATGGAACAGAATAGAAAACCCAGAAATGCACCCACATTTACATGGTTAATTTATGACAAAGGAGGCAAAAATATACAATGGGGAAAAGACAGCCTCTTCAATAAGTGGACAGCTACATGCAAAAGAATCAAACTGGACTACTTTCTCACACCACATACAAAAATAAACTCAAAATGCATTAAAGACTTAAATGAAAGGCCTAAACTCACAAAACTCCTAGAATAATACATAGGCAGTATGCTCTTTGATATCAGTCTTAGCAGTGTTTTTTGGATCTGTCTCTTCAAGCCAGGGAAAACAAAAATAAAAATAAATAAATGGGACTATATCAAACTAAAAAGCTTTTCCACTGTGAAGGAAACTATCAGCTAAACCAAAAGGCAGCCTACAGAATGAAAGAAAATATTTGCAAATGATATCTCTGATACGGGGTTAATATCCAAAATATACAAAGAACTCATACAACTCAACATCAAAAAAAAATTATTAAAAAAAAGGCAGAGGACCTGAATAGACATTTTTCCAAAGAAGATATACAGATGGCCAACAGACATATGAAAAGATGCTCAACATTCCTAATCATCAGGGAAATGCAAATCAAAAACTCACAATGAGATACTACCTCATACCTGTCAGAATAGCTATCATTAAAAAGACAACAAATAACAAGTGTTGATGAGGACTGGAAAAAAAAGGGAACCCTCGTGCACTATGGATGGGATTATAACTTGGTACAGCCATTATAGAAACAGCACAGAGCTTCTGCAGAAAATTAAAAATAGAACTGCCATATGATCCAGCAATTCCACTTCCGGGTATTTACCTAAAGGAAACAAAAATGCTAATTCAAAAAGATATATGTACTCCAATGTTCACTGCAGCATTACTTACAATAGTCAAGATATGGAAGCAACCTAAGTGTCCATCAATAGATGAATGGGTAAAGAAGATGTGGTATATGGAGAAAATGGACTATTACTCAGCCGTAAAAAATGAAATCTTGCCATTTGCAATATGGATGGATTTAGAGGGCATTATGCCAAGTGAAATATGTCAGATGGAGAAAGACAAATACCACATTATCTCACATGTGGAATCGAAAAAGTAAAACAAACAAATAAACAAACCCAAACAAAAACAGAGTCATAGATACAGAGAAAAAATAGATGGTTGCCAGAAGGGCAGGGGATGGGGTAGTGGGTAAAACAGGTGAATGGGATTAACAGGTACCACCATCCAGTTATATATAATAAATAAGTGAGCTGGCTGCAATGTACAGCATAAGGAATATATGGTCAATAATACTATAATCACTTTGTATGGGGACAGGTGGTTACTCGACTTATCATGCTGATCATTTCATTATGTATGCAAGTATATAATACCTGAAGATAACATAATATTGTATGTCACCTATATTTCAATTAAAAAAAAAACTTAGCTGTAATAAACCTTTTAAGAAGAACAATGCCAGGCCATGTAGTTTGGTAATGAATAAATATTCAGGGACAAACTAACTTCTAATATGAATTTAGTAAGAGCATGATAGATATTTAGAAGGCTTACTTCTTCTAACTCTATAAATTAAAGTCAACTGGTCTAATTCTTAAAAATCTGAACCACTTTCTAGTTGGGTTCTGTTAATGGTCCCTCACATGTATAGTTGACTTAAAAAAAAAAACAAACTCAAGCTGTACAAACGTCTGAGTGAAACTAACCTCTACAATAGTAGTCTTGAACGAAATGATTTTGCTAGCTTTTTAAACTTTGTTGACTTAATAGACGTGGTCTTATCTCATTAGAAACAGAATAAACCTTATCTTACCTTTAAAAAGGGAAATCTTTACTCTTCCTCTACCCTTATAATATATCTATCTTTTACAATACTGGGCAGTCTAGCTAAACCTATGGTATTTTTTAATTTGAAAAAACAGAAACCATAAATCTGGGTTTCTAGGCTTAATATTTGACACAGGAAGTGTTATTTTTCAATAAAATCTTATGGTTTTCTTTTATACCCTTGTGAAGAAAATTTTGGAAACGAAAATTTGATTATCTATGTTTTTTCTTGATTGTTTCCCCTGGCTTTTCCAAAGACAGGAATGAGTTAAGTTGCATGAGTAAAACCCTCACAGGGTTCATGCAGAACCTGAATTACTGTGAGAAACAAGGTTATTAGGAATATCTTTTGCACAGCACTTAATTTTTAGTGTGGCAAACCAGGAATTTATATAGTCCACCCTATTTATAGGTCCCCTCCTAATAATCAATTATAATTTATAATTTATGATTACTCCAAGTTCTTATTTAAGACCAATCCTTCACATATGCACAGGGACCTATTTTCTCTTATCTTTCCAAGAATTTTACTCCTCAAATTGTTTCCTTTCTTCTTGCACTATTATATTTCCTCCTTTATTGGATACAGATATGGTGAAATAGTTCCCACTAAAAACCAAACCAAACCAAAAAATACTCTCTTGGTCCTTCTTCTCACCAGCTATTATCCTATTGATATTTATCTGTGCCACTTCATAATAAAATTCCCTAAAAATAAAATTGTCTAGTTTCATCTATAATATTTGACCTTTTTAAAACACTTTGACCTTTTTAAAACACTTTCTTCTCTTGGCTTCTCAATCACCACAGTCTCCCAGTCTTTTTTCTGTCTTCCTGACTATAACTTCTTGGCGTCCATCATTGACTCCTCCTCCTTTCCTGGACTTCCCAATACTGGGGTGTACTCAGGACCATTACTTGGTCAATCCTATGGTTTTAAAGACCAGCTTTCTATACTTATGATTCCCAACATTGTATCTCCTACTCCTACCTGTTTCCTGTCACTTACTTTTCTGACAATTCCACCATGATGTTTAACAGTTATCTAAACATGTTCAAATCAGAATTCTAAATTTGCAAGGCCACCTTCCTCTTCTAAGAAATCTTCTCTATCACCAGAGTCCTTCAGCTCAGTGAGAAATTCAATTGATTGCTCAGGCCAAAACCTTGAAATTATTTTTTACATCTCTCTCCCATGTCCCACAGCCAAATTCACAGGTCTGATATAAAAATCTTAGCACTTCTTCATTTCCACATCCACCACCCTAATCCATAACACCATCACATTATCACTTGGATTACTGCAATAACCTCTTAACTAGTTAGCCTGTTCCCTGCCTACATCTGTTTTTCCCTCAGATATGTTCATGATTTGCTTTCTTACTTCATTCAAGTCTCTGTTTAAATATCACCTCCTAAGTGGCCTTACGTGACCACTCGTGCTGAAGTGTCACCCTTTTCAACCCACTCACTTTCTAACTCCTTTAATCTACATCAATTTTCTCTACAGCATCCTGATATTTATTAGATATAAAGTTCAGTTCAGCTTCAATATTTCATCAAGATCTACTATTTGCCTTCACCTCTGGTAGCCCCAATAAATAGATGCTTACTTTAAAAATGTCCTGACATTCCCAGAAATGAATAATATAAATATGTGTATAAGCACAGATGTTACTACCCTATCTAATAAGTGTAACAATGTTACAAATGCCAACAAGGTATGACATTTAGATTTATTTAAAATATTAGATTATTTACTATCACATATAAATAGGCATTTTACGTGCCACTTGGAGTGAAAATAACCCCTTTTGTGCTCTGTAGGTTGAAATTCTCTTGCTCTAAACTATAAATGAGAGTTTATTATTGCAAGAGTAAAATTTAAAAAATAATCGTGAAAACTGTTAATTTTATATTAAAAAATTAAGAACTCTAGAGTTCAATAAATAGAGAAATTGATAATTATTACAAATATTAAGAGAGACTACAGTAGCTAGATAAGTGTAAGGAAAAATGTTGGAAGAATTTTAGTCAAGAAATATTAATACAAATTTAACTAATATGAAGAATAATATACATATTTGGTTATCTTGAAATTCAGATCTTTGTAAAATTGACATACCTGCATTTGCAACACTAAATAAAATTACTATTAAGAACAAAATTTAGGAGTCTCGCGTTTGAAGACCCCGCTTCGCCACGCATTTAAGATGCCTCGTGGGAGCCGAAGCCGCACTTCCCCCGTAGCCCCTCCGGCCAGCCGGGCACCTCAGATGAGAACCGCGCCCAGGCCAGCGCCCGCAGCTCAGCCACCAGCAGTGGCTCCACCATCTGCTGTTGGCTCCCCTGCTGCTGCTCCCCGGCAGCCAGGTCTGATGGCCCAGATGGCAACCACTGCAGCCGGCATGGCTGTGGGTTCTGCCGTCGGCCACACTCTGGGTCATGCCATCACTGGTGGCTTCAGTGGAGGAAGTAATGCTGAGCCCTCAAGGCCTGACATCACTTACCAGGAGCCTCAGGGAACCCAGCTGGCACAGCAGCAGCAGAATGGCCCATGCTCTTTTGAGGTGAAACAGTTTTTGGAGTGTGCCCAGAACCAGGGTGACCTTAAACTTTGTGAAGGTTTCAGTGAGGTGCTGAAACAGTGCAGATTGGCGAACGGGTTAGCTTAATCAAGAAGTTCCAGCTGAAGGCATGGAAAATCATCTCTCATGACCACGCTGATTTAGCATTAAAAATATAATTGATAGTGAGGATATAAAGTGTGAAGCCACCAGTTAAACCGCTCCTCAATCATTAATAACTTTTGTGCTTCAGGATTGCAGTGGAAGAGGGTATTCTCACCATATGGAAGCTCACTGAGATGATATTGAGTTTGGGGCTAGGCAGATGTTTGTGTGGCCTCTTAAACATGATTTTGTTTGTGAATTAATTAGAATTAATTAGAAACAAAATTAATTAATTTTGTTTGTGAATAAATTAATTTATTTCCAAAAAAAAAAAGAACAAAATTTAATTGTAGGTTATTTAGTTTTATTTAACATGAATCCTTCAAGAGGAGGTTCTAGTTGGGAATACTTTCTATCTTGTGAGAATGAAGTAACAATGAAATATTAGCTTTGCCATCTTGAATTTTCTCAAGGAGAAACAAGGCCCTAATACCATTTACAAAAAAATCCAATATAAATCATCTTCAATCCAGGCATAAACAATTTTTAAAAATACAGAAAAGGAAAAAATAAAGAAAAATTAGATACATCAAATATTTATTTTCTCACTTTTACAATTTCAAAACAATAGACATTAAAAGGAATATTTATTTAGGAACATTTTTTCATTGAGGTTTTGAATTTGTGGAGGTTGAAAAAAAGCTTAACAGAATCATTAATATAGATTAACAGTTGTTTTCAGGACATGAAGTATGAGGAGCTTTGAGATTTCTTTAAGCTATAGACCTTCTGTTCAAGGTTTTTCCTAGAAAACATGTTACTGAAATATATTTTCCTAAACTATTTTTACTATTCACAAACAAGTTAATATTATTGGTAGTAATATTAAATATTCTACTTTAATATTATGTGCAATAGACAATTAGATAAGCATATATATCTTAAAGTCCTTTTAAAGTGTGACAATGTGTAAATCAACAATGAAACCAATCGCTGCTTTTCTTGCTTGTGAAGAGTTTTCCAGCTGCAAATAGCTAACAACAAAGTAACCTGATAGAAGATACATTATAGAATGGAAAATCAGCATGCACTTATCATTGACAATGGAATAAACGTGGTGAGGGCTATGACTGATTTAGGAATCAAAGGTACACAATGTTTTGTTCACAACTTTCCATTGGTTTTCAGAAATAATAACAGTATTCGATAGGACAGACTTATTGACTATAGCAGAAAAATTGTCAACTACTTTCATTCTTCTTCTTTAACCAAAGATAAAACTATATGACATAAAAGACATTTTTCAATTGTCTTGTTATATACTAATAAACTGTGTTCATACAAGATGTAATGGAAGACTTTAAGTGGTAAAAATGGCTGTATAAAGCAAGGAAAGCCTTGAAACAGTGTTTTGAAAATAAGGGTACCAACATAGCAGATATTACTAACAATCACTGGTTACTTTCAGGGAAAGTAATTTGTTTGCTAGAACCTGCCAATTCTTCAAAAAACCAAACTTGTCTCTAGAGTTTAAATTCTCTGCATGTTTTCTGCTGTAAAGATCCTCTTACTGTGATACTCCAGGAAGCTGCTGAAATTGGTATGCATGTGATAAAAGCTGAGATGCAGATAAAAATTCAGAGAAGATTTTGTTATCTTGAAAGCCAATTATGTTGCTATATTGTCACATTTCTAGACCCAAGATTTATCTTCTGCAAGAAGTACAAATAGCATGGTTTATAGGATTGCTTCTATAAAACTGCCAATCGTCATAGACTACTGTTTAGTATTCCAAATGTGCAAGATAGTTGACTACAGGCAGAAGTAATCAGCTGACAGTATTGAGAAATTACTGTCCCTGTACAAAATTTGACTCCTAAAATTCTGTAATTCTACTGCTATAGTAATAGCTATATTTTATTGGATAAAATTTCAGATATACAATACCCTAAGTTCATTCTATAATGGTGATAATCCAATTTAAAGTTTGACTGTATGTTAATCTTAAATCTCAGGATTTTGGCAAAGATGTATTTTTCTATGCAATTCTAATTTAATGTATTTATTTATTATATATCTCCTTCACTAAATGTAGAGATTCCTATTGGCAGAACAATGAATGGCACATAGTAAAAGTTCAATAAACATTCACCAAATGATGAATAAATTAAAGAATATGAATAAAAAACACCCGTAAGGTAGCTCTTCTAGCTGAGTATAGTACATGAAAATAGGGATGCTGGAGGTTTTTGACCACATACAATTTTTTCGATTTTGTTTATGTAAGTTTTCCTATGAATAATTTTACGGAGTACCCAGTATGTGTAAAACACTGCAGTAATGACTGTGAAAGTTACTGAGTTAGGGGAAAAAAAGAGATTCCCTTTTCAGGAATGCAAAGTATTGCAGAACCTTGCAAAATAGATTAAGACACCTCAGAAAATGAATGAAAAGTAACAATGTAATTTTAATAAAATTACTTTTAAAGTTCAGGATCTTAAGAGAAAATGAAACAAGCCTTCAAATGTTAGATGGTGGAACAGAGTATAAAGTTAAACAATAGTGTTCATTGGGTAGATTTAAATAGAAGCTAAAATCTCAGAAATATCTCATGGGTACTACAAAAATACATCTCAGGAGGTGTATGAATCATGATGATTGGGAAGCATGAAAGAGATTTATGTCAGTTTGCTTGAGAATAACCCTAAGATTGACTGAACCATTAATTTATTCAGCAGATATTTATTGAAAAACCTACTTGTGTAAGCCACTGTTCTACATGCTTGGATAGAGCAGTAAACAGACGAAAATCTCTGCCCTTATCAAGCTTCCATTTTAGTGGAGGAATACAAAGAAAACAAACAAACAAACAGATAAGTAAAATATATAGACTATTAGGTGGAGATATAGGCTATGGAAAAAAATTTAAAAGGGAAACAGGATGTAAAGTATCAAGGAAGAGGAGGGTTACAATCTGAAATAGGATGGTCCTGAAGGGATAAAGAAACTTCCTTCCTTGCAAAAAGAAAAAAAGAAAAAAAAAAGAAGAAACAAAGAAAAAAGAAACTTCCTTGCAGATATCTGAGGGAGAGCATTCCAGGTAGAGGAAACAGGAAGAATAAAGTCCCTTTGAGGGAGTGTGCCAGGCTGTTCATTGAAAAGCAAGGAGACCAGTATGGCTGGAACAGAATAAATTAGGAAGCAAAAAGTAGGAGAGGAAATCAGAGAGGTAAACGGGCCAGATCTTGTAGGTTGCTATAAGGATTTTATTACTCTGGATGAGATGAGAAACCGTGGGGAAATTTCCAAGAGAGGAATGATATAATCTGACGCTTTAACCAGAATATTTAGACTGCTGGGTTGAGAACTGACCAGAAAGGAGACCAGGGTGGAAGCAGGACTAGTCAGGTGGCAGCTGCACCAATAATGACTTCAATCAAGGTAGTAGCAGTGAAAAGTGGTGAGAGGTGTCTCGGAATATATTTTGAACATACAGCCAAGGTAATTTTTCTGGTTGAACGGATGCAGTGTATGAGAGGAGAAGAGTTAACAATGATTCCAAGACCTTGTGCCTATGCCTCAAGAAGGGTGGAGATGTCATTTACTTTTACGGGAAAGACTGCGGGTAGCACAAGTTTTTCAGTAAAGGGCAGGAGTTCAGTTTTGAATATGTTAAGTTTGAGATGTTAATTAAACATCCAAGTGAAAATACTGAGTATACAGCAGAGTTAGGGGAGAATACTGGGCTGGAGCTATAAATCTGAGATTAATCAAAGTTTAGATGGGATTCATAGGCATGAGATCACTATGGGTGGAGCAGAGATAGAAAAGGTCAGAGGACTGTGCTCTAGGGAATCCAATTAGAGATGAAGGAATAGAAAAGCCAGAGAAATAGATAAAAAAACAGAAGTGTGTGGTGACCTTGAGGCCAACTTATAAAAAGGTTTCAAGGGGTTGAAACATCTTTTAAAAATGTTGCTGATAGATATCAAAAACTCTGAGATATTATTATAGAAAGGGAACTTGAGTGTGAGTTCTATCATTTATCATACACATTTTGTAAACTATTCTTCAATATGGGGTTTTACTTTTCCCATCTTTAAAAATGGAAATAAAAATATCTACCTCATATGCTATAAATATTCCTAGATTCCGTGTAAAGCACATGTATGCCTGAGATCCAAAATATGCTCAGTTCTTATAATTATTCATTTTTCTTTCTACCCTTCATTTGATCATTTAAAAAGTTTGAGTATATGTTTGAAGCGGTGCACTGAAAGAAAAGAAAGTGATCTGAAGCTCAAATATAGGTCACTAGTACATTTTACTGCTAGGGAAGTGAGAAGAGTTATTTAGATGAACCCAAAAAGGGCATAATGAGCCACATTTCTAGATCTAGAAATGCCAGTCTGATGTATTAGTGATAATTAGGGTTAAAGGGGAAGAAATAAGAGCTAGAGGCTCACAGATATTTTTTTTTCAGTGAAGAATTAGTTTTCGTGAAGTGGGCCACAGAAGTAAAATGCAAAGTGAAAAGTTAAAGTAATCTATGTGGTTAACAACAAGCATCTTTGCAGATATGCGAGAAACTGTGTGCCTGAATATTTGAACAAAAAATAGGAAGCAGCACCTAAAAAGAATCTCAGAAAAACATAAGAGTGAAGGGGCTGATGCCTATACTAAGGAAGAATCTGCTTCCCAGCATTCCACAGTGGGAGGGGTTGGAAGGAAGCAACATAACATTAGCGTCTGCTGGTAGAAAAGGTACTTTGGTATAGTCTACTACACAGTGCCCAACTGAGGCCTAATTCAGACTTAATTCAGGTCATTACAGGAACGGAGATAGCACTAAGTGCTTCTAGGTTGCAGTACTTCTGCTATTTATTCCTAGAGTACTGCACTTCCTTTATCATTTTGATTGTTGTGGCTTATTTGTTGTCTTTCCTGATAAACTCTAAGGATAGTTTATATGTCATGCTGAATGGCATTTATTAATAATAATAACAACAATAATAACTAATTCTTTTTATTGCTTAAATCTCCCCAGATTTCAAGGACCTTAACAGTTGATATAAACAAGATTCCATCATAAGAATGAAGGGTGGCAGGATTTGGTAGTATATGAGTGTACCAGCCACTGGCTTGAGTTAGGCCAAAAAATTGGGTAGAGTTCAAGAAGTCACTATAAATTTTAAAACAAAAGACAGAACCTAAGGAGAAGCTCAGTCCTAAAAAATGAGCATGAAAGCTTGCCAGTGACACATGGCACCCCAAGTTTGGTTAGCAGTAGAAGTAAAATGTGGAGACATTCAGGAGCCCATTAAACATGTGTAGAATACTGGGTCTGTTTAGCATACCCAAGCCTACCTGGGTACTCGATATGAAGGTCTGTATATCCTTAAACAGAGTCAACTAATGAGCTAGGTTGGAACAGAACTTGCAGGTGTAGAGTCAAGGGATCCAACTGTGAGAAGTTGAAAATATGAAGACAGAGGAAAAAAGGCAAATGCTGGCCCCACAGATTTATGAACTGGGTAGAGAACATGCTGGAATTTAAAATGATCAACACAGAAAAATCAGACTATACTAGGGAGAACTTCTGCAGAGGCTATTCTGCAGGCCAAGGGGGAAACAAACAGTGGAAATCAGGAACCAAAGAAACTCTCAGAAGATGTTATTTCTGAAGAAAGAGCAGAAAAACTCAAAGTCAGGAAAATAATTCTAGGGTCTCAATAGGAAATAATATGTTATATATATTATATTATAGATATATTTATATATCTAGTCCATTCATTTGTTCATTCATTTATTCAGAAGGCACTATGCTACGTATTAGAAATACAGTGGAATTATTTTTTTTTAAAGTCCTTGCCCTAAAGGATCTTAGAGTACAGACAGGAGGATAAATGACTGCAAGACTCTCTTTGGGTGAGATTGCTTGGGTACCTAGGGGTTCTCTGGCTCTCTCTAAATCACCAGCATTTAGAGGACAGTCTTAAACCCATGTCACCCAGTAGAGTAAGACTCTCCATATTGAAAAATGACCCTCTAAAACATAATCTGATTTCTCTCCTTAATATCCCACAGTGTTCCCTTTTGCCCTTATGATCAAATATAATCCCTTAATACAGTATCATAACATGGCCCTTCCTGCTCCACCAGCCTAATCTCTGAACACCCCTCCTTGCGCTCTGTGCTCTGCTTTTAGTTACTTGAAAGCACATGGCTTACTCTTGACTCTGACCTTCCTCTTGTCTGGCACAGTCTTTCCTCTTGTCCTCGCTTGGTCTATTCCTACTAAGCTTTCAGCTTAAGCTTCACTTCCCTGTTCCCATGTAGGTTAGGTACTCCTGCTATTTGCTCCCATAGTACTAGACTTCCTTTGTCACTCTTACTGTTGCTGTTTATTCGGTTGTCTATTTTTTCTGATAAATTGTAAGGATAGTTCCTTGGGACACAATGTATGTCTATTTTGTTTACCATTCTATATTCAGCAACCTCAGCACAGTGCATGGCACCAAGATAGAATTTTTAATTGCTAAATGAATGAATGTAAGAAATTTAAATTCTGTGAGGCAGAAACTGTATCAATTTACTAATCATTTTATCTCCAGTACCTCACTCAGAGCTTAGCATAAAGTTGCTGCTTATAATATGTTTGACTGACTAAATAAATGAATGCCATCTTGACCCAGTCACTCTCACCTTATTTGCACAAAACCCCGGTAATGATCAGGCACTATGCGTAATACTCTCAGTAGCTTGTTCTGTTTCCTATATGTTATGCCCTAAAATGAAAGGCTCTGGGATTTTAAACCATGGCTGGAACTGGGCTCAACCTGCTGCGTACCTGTTTGGAATCAGTCTGATCATTACACTTTCATAAATAACCAAAAGCTGCCATTTTCTCCGACCTCTGAACCCACCTAAGTAGCCACATTGTTCCTCTAAACTTTGTAAGTTGCTCTGGTTACCTATCTGTGAAACATAAAAGGCACATATGAAATCAAAGGACCTAGCAGACCCTTGACTAGATGGAAAGTGAATCCCAAACATTAAAGGTTATCTTAGGGAAGTGGATATCTGTACATTCATAACTGAAAAAAAATATTAAGGCAGGAAAACAATAAAAATATATCCTTAAGTGGTGACATAAATGATGAATTATTGCATATTCCCAGGTAGAAAGATAAGATAAACTATGGTCAAGCCTGAAAATTATCCTGAAGGTCAGAAGGATATTTTATCATTATAATTAAGGCTAAATGCCTATAAAGCTTTTAAGAAAATCACACAGTGAAAAAGTTTTCAGTTTTGATGATAAGTATACAATATACTCAGTATGAATAATCATGCCAGAAAATTGTAATAATTTATGTAAAACTGCTTTAAATGATATTAATTTCAGTATCAATAATACATTTATTATTATATGCACATAGCATAATTATTAAGCATACTTACACATAGAGTGTAATAAAAGCTACCCATTGGCAGCAAATGAAGTTTCTGCCCTTTATAAAAATAATCTAATGCAAATAATACTGATACATATATTAAGTGATAAATTATCACAGCCATGCAATTATAACATACCAAGGACTTCAGAGCATTTCTGTATTTTTCTAAGAGCACTGATGGGCTATTTGTCCTTCCTCTTCTGACTTCTCTATCCTTCCTTCCCTCCATTCTTCTGGCATTTATTGATAGATTATATCCAGACATATACACAGTAGATAGGAAGATGGGTAAATCTGAGTCCCTGCCTTGTTCTTCTCTACCTGCTAATTTTAAACTCATTTTCAGATCCAGTGGTTTCTTCTTCAATAATCCTACAACTGAAAGGTTGATTATACTGGAAGCCAAATAAACATTCAGATGAGCTCTGGCCCCTTCAAAGGAGTACCATTTGTAGACTGGCAGGATAGAGTGAGAAGAGAGGAAAAGATGAAATTACACAACAAGGCAAGGACCCCCTAGAGGAAGTGTCTAAAGAGATGAGAGCGGATGAAATCAAGTATACAGCTCTAGGGATGAGCCTTCAACAGCAGAAGGTCAACTACTTTTGTATTAGAACAAAGATGATGAGGGTGGGTTTAGACAAATTTGTAGGTGGGAGGGAAGGGTAGGCATTTTCAAGTGGTCATATTTCATAGCTTGAATTTTCTCTGTAAGGTAAAAGGCAGGGAGTTCTGCTAAGGGAAAAGTTAAAGATGTGGACAGGGATGTGCACTACTAAAAAAAAAAAAAATGAACGAGGATTGTGGTTTCTAGAAGGACACTGATCAAGTTACTCCTAATAAGCTGATATGACAAAGAATGTTATTTGTGAAAGCAGTGTAACAAGCAGAGGAGGAAGGCAGTAAGACAGTGCAAAACCACACAGGAAAAGGGGTACATTGCATGCACCAACTGACCTATAACATTTGCCATTCCTTAAAAAAAAAATCACCCTGTCTTTCTCTGTCTATATCATTCCTTATTCTGTTCAGTTTTCCTTCATTTACCTGACTGGGCCACTCTGAAAAAACTTGATCAATTTGGAAAAAAAACAAAATAAAACAGAAAAAAGCAGCTCCTTGTATGGGGGACACACCCTAAAGCAAATTAGTCCCAGTTATGAATAAGTTTCAGTTACCATCTATATGATCCATCTATATTAAAATTGTAGATTTTTCTCTAAATTCTCAAAAATTATGAAAAGCCACACTACACAGAGAGAACACAGCTTTTTGTTTGTTTTTTTTAAAGAGTGCTAGGTAAAATCACAGATGACAGAATAAGAAAGGAATATATGGTGCTCTATGAACAAAATCATAATATTTTCACTAGTTGCTAGCAGAATGGTTAACAATATGAGAGTTTATACTACAATCGTCATACAGTCATACAATTACTAAATAATTTCATCTTACCTGTATTGCAAGGGCACGAGCTACAAGACCTCTAAGGTATTGTAAAGGATCTTCTGGACCTTCCCACTTGCTTTGCCATGTGAGAGGACACTGCAATTTTAAAAGGATCAAAATTAAGTTTACATATACAATATTACATGTAAAAGATCTTTTAACATTAGTGTGATGGGGAAAATATTTTGGCATAATTCACATTATGTGTATCATGAATTCATTTCATTAAGATATGTCTTTTTCTATTTTATACATAGTATCAATAATGTATATGTGTCAATCCCAGTGTATGTATAAAATAGACAACTGATGGGAACATACTGTATAGCACAGGGAACTCTACCTAATGCACTGTGGTAACCTAAATGGGAGGGAAGTCCAAAAGGGAGGGGATATCTGCATGTGTATGGCTGATTCATTTTGTTGTGCAGTGGAGGCTAACACAACATTGTAAAGCGACCATACTCCATAAAAAAATTAATAAAAAAATTTTTTTAAAAGATATGTCTTTTTCTTTGATCTTATCTCATTAAAATTGAATGATAAATAGAGTCAGAATGAATTGACCTGTTTCTCTAAAAGGAAATATTTTTAAGTAAAAATTCTTGAAAGAATAAACAAATGAACATAAACCGGTATATAGAAAGTAGCAAACCATATTTTCTTGAAACGATATGTAATGAAATCAAATTAAATTTCACAAATTCATTTTATAAGTAGTAAAGACAAAAAACAACTAGTCTTGTGTCCCTACAGAATTACAGAAATTTTATCTCCCAAACCACATCAGATATCAGATATATGACAAAAAGAGAATAAAACAGAAAATACTCTAAATTAAAGAAATAAATAAAACCTTTCTAAAAAAGTTACCTTTTTAATATCTGACCTTCTTTTAACTGACATTCTCCATTAATACATTCATTATAATATTATATCTTTTCTGTGAGAGTTTTCTGGATTTTTCAAATATTATGTAACTATCATTCAAACTTAATACTTATTTTTCTCAAGTGGAATAATAAGGAGAGAGCATCAATTTCTTAACCCAAAACACTGTCTGATTACATAGCTGAGAAACTACTCCAGGCTAGAGTATATCAACAATGTATGAAAGATGGAAATTGTAAGATAACAAACCTTACAGTGAAAAAAAGACCTTAGAAAACATCTAGTTCAATTACTCTAGGTGAATGAAGTAAGCCTTCTTAGGAATATGGTAGCTAAGTGCTGGAGCTATGCTGTGAACTGAAACAGGTGTGATGATTTTAAAACATGACCCCTAACTAAATCCTTTGACAATTCTCCTGTGGAGACTTGAAGTCTGCTCTTCTTCTTAAATAAGTGTCCTGTGAATATAGCAGAAGTGATGTGGTGCCAGTTTCCAGGTCCAGGTCTTAAGAAATTGGTTGCTTGTATTTCCTGTCTTTTGTGACTCTTGATCTTGGAACCCATCCAACATACTGTGAAGTCCAATTTTTGGAGAGGCCCACGTGGAGATGAACTAAGGCTCCCAGCTCTCAGGCAGCACTGACTTGCCAGCCACATGAGTGAGCGGAGTGGAAGAGACAAGCTTTCTCTACCAAGGTCTACCCAAATTTCAGATCTGTAAGCTTAAAATAAAATGATTTTTAAAAAATTATTATGTTTTAACCTGGTAAGTTTTGGTGGCATTCGTTATACAGCAAGACTTAACTGATACAGTTCTTTGGTATCCAGAAGTAGGGTTCTATCTTAACAAAAACCTAAACATATGGCACTGGATTTGAGACTGGGTGGTGGGCTGAAGCTGGAAGAACCTTCAAGAGAACGTAAGTGAAAACATAAATGACTTCTAAGAGAATAGTGGAGGTCTAAGGGACTTTGAGGACTTGAAGGAAAGGGAGGAAACAATCTCAGACAGACAAAACTACTCTCGGGACCTTAAGGGCATGCATGCCTTGCAGATCCTTTCTGTTAAACAATAAGGCTTCGATGAATCTTAAGGGTGTTGTCCCACAGCCAACACACAAGAAGCCTAAGGTAGAGAAAAAGGCTTATCACAAGATTTATGGCCATAGTTTTTGTCTAATGTTGTGAATCTCAATGAGATTCAAAGCAAACTCACAATATTAGAATCTTGTTCTGGTGTAAGCTTCATCTGTTTGGGATTAATGGGGAAAAGAGGGCACAATTAAAAGAGAACTTTGGACCCCAAAATCCCTATGTGTGGGAAGCAGGCTGAGAAAACCACTCAGCTGCAAACATGGCTAAATCTTATTGAAACGTATGGATAATTAAGAGATGAGAATCAACAGCTCAGAGGGCAAAACCAAGAGCCATGGATAATTATTCCCAGGGAACAATATGGAATCCTAATAAAGGAACTGAAAACATAAGCTTGCTTGGATTTCAGAATTGCTAAGAACACGTGAGCCTCCCATTTCCTCATTTTTTGAGTGGGAATGTATATTGCAGTTACCTGTCCTACCATTTTATATTGGGTTTGTAGGGGACAAATAACTTATCTCTGCACGTCATAGGTCTTTAGTTGAAAATCATGCTTGAGAAACTGTTTCTGAAGAACCAAACCCAAGAAGCCTCACCCATACTTCCACCTGATTTTGATGACAACATCCGGCCTGAGGCTGTAAAGGAATGAGACATCTGGGGAAACTTGGAAGGAGATGACTGCATTTTACATGTGGGAGAAATGCAAATAATTTGTGTCCAAAGGGCAGACTGCAGCAGCTTCAAAACATGGTCCCAAAATTACTTGATACTCTTCCCATTGAGAGTTGAGGTCTATGTCCACCCCACCCCTTGACAACCCGACCAATAGAATAAGGGAGAAGTGACGCTTTATCAGTTTTCAGATCTAGGCCTTAACAAATTCACAGCTTTCATTTCCTCTTTCTTGGGTATACACTTTTAGAACCAAGATACCATGTTGTGAAGAAGCCAAGTAGTCCATATAGAGAGGCTCATGTGGAGACATCTAGAGAGCAACCAAGGCCTCTAGCCATGAGTCCTGATAAACTACCAGCCAATAATCAGCACCACCTAGCCAGCCCTGTGACTGAGCGTCCATCAAGTAGATCCTCCTGCTCTAAGCTGAGCTGACTCAGCTGGTGTCACACGAAGCAAAGACAAGCCTTCCCCACCAGACCCTGCCCAAACTGCACACTCATGAGCTAAATAAATGATTGTTCTTGTTTTCAGCCATTTAGTTTCAGGGTAGTTTATTATGTAGCAATAGATAGCTGATAGGTCAGGTTTTTCACATTCTAAGTTTTATGCTTTTCCTGTTGTAGAAAGACAGCTCCTTTATATAGTGTTTAATTACATAAAATAAGTTACTGTGGTAGGCAACCTTTAAGATGCTCCCAGTGATCCCTGACACTCGGCATTCACATCCATCCTTGGGAAATTCCCTCACCTTGAGTATGAACTGGTTTTAGGGACTTGCTTCTAGTGAAAGAATATGGCAAAAGTGACGAGAAGCCACTTCTGAGAGTAGGGTACAAATACTGTGACTTCTGTCTAGCTCACTTTCTCTTCATCTCTTCCTTATTCACTCTGTGTGAAAAAGTTGCATATTGTGAGTTCCTTTATGGAGATGCCCATGTAGCAAGGAACTGATACATCCAGTCAACAATAAGTGAGGACCTGAGGGCTGCCAACAGCCATCCCATATGTGCTCTGAGAGGCTGCAGTAATTGCAGCCCTGGTGACACCTGACTGCAGACTTGTGGGAGACCCTAAGACAGAACACCCAGCTAAGCTACCCCCAGATCCCGACTCACAGAAACTGTAATGTGATAACTTTTCGCTGTTTTGTGTCACTAAGTTCCAGGGCAATTTATTACACAGCAATAGATAACTAAGAGAGCTATCAATATTAGTGTCAGATGTAATACTTTCATTCAATAAATATTCAAGTCCTTACTGTCCATCCATTCAGCAATTACTGAGAGCCTATAATGTGCAGGCATTATAAGGTCCTTGCTATCATGGAGCTTACATTTTACTTGGGTGATAAAGGCAATATACTTATTTCTAAATATATTATAAGAAAAAGACTACATAGTGCTAAATCCTATGTAGAGAATTACAACATGATATATGATATGACAGAAGAAATATGAAGTGATAGTGATATGATAGAAGACTATGAGGAATAAAATCTTTACCCTAAAGAGCATTAGAAACCAGTAAAGGAGATACACAGCTAATGTCCCTAATGGTGTTTTAAGAATGACTTATATAGCATGTTTCTGGAGCTAAGAGGAAAAAAATGATTTAATCAAAGAAATCTTAGTAAAGGAAGTATCTGTTAAGCTTTGAAAGTTGTGTTGAATTTTGACAAAGGTAGACATAACTGGAGGGGACTTTTTAAGCTAACGTTTATGTGTTAGTAACTGTGCTGAGCGCTGGATATGTACCGGAAGCAGGTACTATTGTAATTTCCATTTCACAGAGGAGAAAATGGAGACACAAAGAGAACAGCATATCCAAAATCACAGAGCTGGTACATGGCAAGTCCAAGATGTGAACCCAGGTAACCTAACTCTAGAGTCTGTCAGCATTAATTCTGCCTCCAACGTATTTTACATTTCTATAATGTAGTTTCTATATTACACCATTTGAGATTTGTCAACTGAAAAAAAATGCACAATGTGAGAGTTGTGCATTAAGTTTTACTTGGGGCGAAATGAGGACTATAGCCCGGGAGACAGCATTTCTGATAGTTCTGAGAAACTGCTCCAAAGAGGTAGGAGGGAAAGTCAGTATATGTGTGATTTTGATGAAGGGGGAGTACATGCAATCAAGCACATATTTTTTGCAGAAGGTTGCTGCTAGTTTTGTGAAGATTCAACATGACAATTATGTATTGGGAATTAAAGTTATAATTATGGGGAAACTAAGGCTTAGAGTAGGTTTAGTTAACTAAACTTTTTTTTTTTTAAATCTAAATGGTAGAGAACTTGAACCCACGTCTAACTCTAAATGTAAACTTTTTGTTATCCCATGCTTTTCATGAAAGATGTCATAAAAGGAAAACAGGATACAAGCAGATTTCCTAATTCACTCTTTTTCAAGCATCAGTTAATTGACAGCTCAGCAATCTCCTGTTAAATAGCTGTTATTTGTCAATCATTTGTTAGGTCTTGTGGATACAAAGTTATAACACAATCCCTGTTCACAGATGTTTGTGCTAGAGGGGGAAATAAATAATAAAAGAAGACAGCTACAGACAATACAGTAAGTTCCCTGATAATGACAAGCACTGTGCTTGTGAAACACAGATGTAAAGTACACCAAACTCAAACTGTGCCTAAGGACAAGAGTCAGGAAAGGCTTTCTGGTGGAGATAATGCTTGAGGTGAGTCTCAAAAGATAAACAGCTTACAGTAAAGTAAAGAAAGACAGTAGGAAAAGGAAGGGGCATTAATAAAAAAGACATGAGACAACTGGGCTGATGGTCAGACCATGAAGCTTTTGAATGTTTATACTGAGGAGCTTAATCTGGAAAGCAATGATAAAACTAAATTACACTTTAACTAGGGAAGTGACACAATCATATTTGGATTTTAGAAAGATTATCCTAGTAGAAATAGGGAGAACAAGCATTAGGGTGATGAAACTGCAGTCAGAGAGGTGAATTAGGAAGGTACTGCAGAAACACTTGTGCAGCACTTACATGTGCAGGCACTGTTCTCAGCACTTCACCTGTATTAACCCTTTAGACTTCACATCAACCCTCTGAGATGGATACAGTTATTACTCCCATTACGAACATTTAGAAACTAAGGTAGAGAAAGGTTAAGTGTACTGCACAAGTAAACACTCTAGTACATAATCTTGGATGTTTTAAGTCCCACTCCACAACCTTAATATGTTTACTAAATGAACTTTAAAGAAAAGGACCACAGTTAGTAACTCTTTTCCCTTTTCATTTAATAACGTAATTATCTATACTACTGACAAACACCACTATCCTACTAATAAAAATGACGTGCTGATCCTCACACATGAGTGAGACACTGGTAATCCAGTACCTGCACACTGCTGAAGTTAAGCCAACACTGGATTAGAGTTTTTGGAAATGAATCGACTTTCATTTGACTCAAGCTTATTGCAGTGTCTGACACAGGGAGATGGCATGGAAATTGCTATTTATTTCAAGCAGTAGAAGCTGCACTGGGATTTCACTGTAGGTGGGAAAACAGAACTCAGTTTACATTTTTTTTAAAGAAAAGGAGAAAGGAAAAAAGGAAAAAAAATATATAGTTCATTGTAATTTCAATTTCACATGAAGTGATTAACCCATATGGACAGTTTACAAATTAGCACTAACTCCTATACTAGCCATAATTTACAACTTTGTACAATTAATTAAATTAGCTAAAATCCATTTTACACACATATACATGATTAGAGAGTTATATTTCAGAAGGATAAAGATAGCTGCAGAGTAAAACACTCTAATAATAGAGCCTTTACTATATAGAGAGGGTCTAATAGAATAGCCTCTCTTCTATTTGGAAGAGAAAGTACAACTCAGAAGATAATTTGTGATAAAAGTTAGAATGCATTCTGATTTAATCTTACTAAGACCTTTACTTAGCCAAAGATTTCAATTTTCTTAACAGTACAGAGAAACAATCTATAAAACAGCACCAGAACAAACTAAGGACTTTCAGATCCAAGAGATTTATTTAACTGAATTATTTTCTTTTAAAATATGAATCCTATTTTTAAAATCTTTTTATTTTGTGTCTTCCCTTTAAAGAGACTCATATTATTTGCTTTCTCAGGACATGTAACTTCTGTTTTCCATTAAAAAATTATAAAATACTTATGAAGAGATTACACTAAGTTATAAAAAGTTTGGAAAGGTAGAAGCAATCCATTGATGGATGAATGGATAAACAAAATCTGATACAGACCTTCCTCGACTTACAATGGGGCCACATGCAGATAAACCCATTGCAAGTTGAAAATATTGCATATCGAAAATGCATTTAACACACCTAAACCACCAAACATCATAGCGTAGGCTAGCCTGTTTTAAACGTGCCCAGAACACTTACATTAGCCTATGGTTGGGCAAAATCATCTAACACAAAGACTATTTTATAATAAAGTGTAGGATATCTCAAGTAATTTATGGAATACTGTGCTGAAAGTGAAAAACAGAATGGCTGTATAGATACAGAATGGTTGCAGTGTATCAGTTGTTCACCCTGATGATTGAGTAGCTGACTGAGAGCTGCAGCTCTCTGTTGCTGCCCAGCATTTCAAGCATAAGGTACCATGTATCGCTAGCCAGGGAAAAGATCAAACTTCAAAATTCAAAGTATGGTTTCTACTGAATGCATATCACTTTTGAGTCATCATAAAGTAGAAACCACCTTAAGTCGGGGACCATCTGCGTATACACACAATGGAAAATTATACAGCACTGTAAAAAAGGGAAATACTGACACATGCTACAATATGGATGAACCTTGAGGATATTATGCTTAGTGATACAAACCAGTCACCAAAAGACAAATGCTGCTTGATTCCACTTATATGAGGTACCTAGAGTAGTCAAATTCATAGAGACAGAAAGTAGAATGGTGGTTGCTGGGGGCTAGGTGGTGGGGGAATGGGAAGTTGTTTAAATGGGTAGCATTTCAGTTTTGTAAAATGGGAAGAGTTCTGGAGATTGGTTGCACAATAGTGTGAATGTACTTAACATTACTGAACTGTACACTTAAAATGGTTAAAATGATAAATTTTATGATATATGTATATTGCCACAATTACAAAACTTCACTGGAAAAATGTGAGAAAGGAAAAGAAGAAACCAGTTTCCTTCTCGAGTCTATGCCAGCATTGTGTGCTTGATAATATTTTTGTTACCCACTTTGAGCTCACTGAATATAGAGACCATGTACTATGCATTTTTCCTATCTCTAGGGCCTGGCATGGTATACAGAGTCCATGGTAGATGGTCAATAAATGTTTGCTGAATATTATTTATTATACCATCCAATTACTAATTTTTAAAAAAAATCCCAACTCCTCCATCCTTGCACATTCTGAAAAAATCGAGTTATAAACAAGATGTCCATACATCCAATTTGCCTAATTATCCCTATTGTCCCAGAGTTCCATCCAGGTAGGAGTCCCTTTCACTCTTAAAACTATAGTTTGGGTGATAAATTTGAAGGTCACTATAGTTATTAAAAAAATTCAAATTGACATAACAATTTGAAGCTAAGATCAATTTAGGGATTGAATCATGACCTCATTAGCACAAAAATTTAACTAAATTAACACAGAATTACCAAAAAAATTAAAGAGTCAAGCAAGGAAATAAACAAACTGGATAACTGGTAAAACACATTGCTGTTGTGATGAGTAGTACAGCATACCAAAATAATTTTAAAGGCACCTTGAGAAAGGATCTGATGATTGAAAATGGCTATTGGTGGAGAATGATAAATTCTATTAAAAATGTATGTACATTTTAAAACAAGTATTATTTAATATCTGTCTTTCCAATATGTAACAGATTCATAGCATCCTCAGCATAGCATACACATACAACTGGAAGCATTAAAAATACTTATAATGAAGCTTTGGGAAAGATGATAAGTTAATCATCAAATATGTTCAGCATGTAAAACGATAATCTATAAATTTTTCCATCTAATAAAATCTAATAAAAACCGATTAAATGTATATTTACTTCTGTGAAATTTATTTCAAAATAATGTTTAACATGTTGAACATATGTTGAATATATGTTTTTGCATTCTCTGAGATTTTAAGAATTTATGGATTCTTTCTGCATTGTTTGCTGTGATAAACTCATTTAGGCCAATGTCATGTTGGTATAATTAAATATATGTATATTTTCTTGATAAAGTGTCTATTCAAATCTTTTTTCTCATTTTTAAAATTGGGATGTTTGTCTTTGCATTTTTGAATTGATTTCTTTTTAATATTTCTAGATATATATTCCTTGGTTAGAGGTATGTCTTGCAAATCTTTTCCCCTAGTCTGTGGCTTACTTTGAATTTTCATAACAGTGTGATCAATTTGGGGATAATTTTTGTATATGTTTGGAGGTACAGGTGTATGTATTACTATTATTATTATTAGGCTTTTGGCTATTTAATTGTTCTACTACCATTTGTTAAAGAAATTTCCCTTTCTCCCTTTAATTGCCCCAGTATATTTGGTGAAAATGAATTGATCATATATCTGTGGGTATATTTCTGAACTCTTTATTCTGTTCTATTGAGCTATGTATCTATCTTTATACCATTACCACACTACTTTGATTACAATATCTTAATAAGTCGTGAAATCATGAAGAGTAAGATCTTCCATTTTACTCTTCTTTTTCAAAATTGTTTAGGCTACACTAGGTCTTTTGCATTTTATTCGAATCAAATTCTCAATCACTACAAAAAAATTCTACAGAGGTTTTTTATTGGGACTGTGTTGAATCTCAGGATCAATCTGGAAAACACTAACATCTTAACAATAATAATGGGTCTCCTGATCTGTGAACACAGTACAACTTTCAGTGCATCTTCCCATTTATTTAGGTCTTTTAAAATTTCACTCATTAATGTTTTGTAGTTTTCAGTTTGTACAAAAGTTTTACACATCTTTTGTCAATTTTATCCCGATATATCATCTTTCTGCTATTATTACAAATGGTACTTTTACATTTCAATACTCAATAGTTTGTTTCCAGGATATACATCATTTTTAATGTATTTACCAAAAGCTTGCTAAACTTAAACTCTCTTACTAGCCTTAGAGCTTTTATATTTCTTAAGATCTTGTGAATAGTTCATCATATCCTCTACAAAAAAAAAAAAGGTTTCCTTCTTCCTTTCCAGTTTGTATGGCTTTTATTTCTTTTTCTTAACTTGTTGCGCTAGCTAGGACCTTCAGTATAATGCTGAAAAGAAGTGGTGAGACCTCAATGTTTTATTACCAATCTTAGGGGGAAAACATTCAGTCTTTTACTCTTATGTTAGCTATAGGTTTTTCATAGGTGACCTTTATCTGGTTAAGAAGGTTGACCTCAAATTCCAATTTAGTGAAAGGTTTTGTCATGACTGGATGCTGAATTTTGTCAAATGCTTTTTCTGTCTCTATAAAGATAATCACGATTTTTAAAATTAGTTATTAAAATGGTAAATAACGTCGATTTTTTATTAACTCAAACTTGTATTCTTAAGATAAGCCCCACTTGGTTATCCATTTTTATACTTTTTTGGATTCAATTTGTTAATATATTGGTAAGAATTTTAGTGTCTATTATATTCATGAAGGAAATTAGTCTGTAGATTTCTTTTATTATGATGTATTTGTTAGGTTTTATTATCAGGCGATGCTGGTCTCACAGAAAAAGCAGGGAAGTATTCCTGCCTCTACTATTTTCTGAAATAGTTTACAGATTTGGTATTATTTCTTCCTTAAATATTTGTTAGATTTCACCAGCGAATTCTAGGAGCTCTCTTTGTGGGAAGGTTTTTAATAACAAATTCAACTTCCTTAATAGATATAGGCTATGGGTTACCTATTTCTTCTTGAATGAGCTTTGGTAGTTTGTATCTTTCAAGGAATTTGTACATTTCATCTAAGTTCATCTAAATATATTCTCTTATCATGGCAAATGATGGTTATAAGTTAGGGATACTGAAGCAGAATTCCAAGATACTAGAGACTCTGGGTATTTGCAGGCCCCTTTGTTCTTACGTAGATCAATAAAAACTGATTTCCATTTATAAGTATACATAATCAAATTTTGATTGTAAGTAAAGCTAGAGATGAGAAGGTGGGGGAATTCCATCCTAGTATTTAGTAGGCCTGTGGAGATGAGTATGTGGGTTCAGTCTTCATAAAGCTGATATCTGTCTCTTGTTACAAGACTACCATTCAGCTTCATGATCAAATTAACAAAATATTCAATGAGAGATGAAGTGCAAAGAATACTGATCTAGGAAACACAACATCAGGACTGCAGTATGGGCTTTGACACTTTACCAGAATACCAACTCCTTTCAGCTTCAGTTTTCTAATCTAAGTAAAAGGAAGATGATGAGAGTAGAAAATTAGATGAGGGCTACACAAGTGCACTACAACTGGTAAAATGCTATATAAAACATAAGCTACTACTTTATTCTAATGGAAAAATGCTAATTATTCAACATTAATAATTATCATTTGGTAAAACAGTTTGGGTATGACTTTTCTAAGAACTTATTTGTATGAAGGTAGGTAAATTTTAAAAGGGGGGGCCTTTAAGAAAAGATGGGGTCTCCAACCATTTTATAAGAACCATTTTATTTTTTCTTTTCTCCCAAAGACTGGAAAATCAGTGACGGAGGTGGCACAGATGGTTACGAAGTGGAGTGGGGATGGCACAAGATGAGGAAGCAGGTGCTACTGACATTTTTATGAGACTTCTGACTACAGAACAGCGTTTCTCAAACCTTAGCATGCATCAGACCCACCTCAAGAGATGGATAAAAAACAGATTGCAGGGCAACACACTTAGAATTTATGATCAAACAGTCTGAGGTGGGGCCTGAGAATTCATAATTTTACGAAGTTCTCAGGTGATACTGATGCTATTGGTTTTGAGACCATGCTTTGAGAGACACTGCTATAAAGAAGACCATGGCAGAGAAAGGAGTGAAAGGAAAAACCTGTCTAGCAGAGGAGATCTTAACTCTTAGATATCCTGAAGTTATATAATAAAGCTTTATGTGCGTGTGTATATATATTTTAAGAGAGTGCATCTTTTTCCTTCAATTTTCAAAACTGTCAGTGATCTGAAAAAGGTTAAACACCAGTTGTTTGGAAACTTATTTTAAAGAATCAGGATCCATTAGCAATTGTGCTGTATTGTTGAGTGACTCCCTGATTTAAAAAATTAAAAAGCCATTTAGTGTTACTACCCAGTACATTAGGATAAACTGAAATATATAGGAAATACTTACATTGGATTTAAAGCGGTACTATTAAAATAATTTTTTTTAAAAAGCAACACAATCTATTAATTTCTACAAAGTGGTAATACCCTTAGTGATTATTCAGCAAGAAAGATGAGGTAATTTAGTGTTCTACCTTTTCAATTTTTGCATATCTTTTAAATCATGATTTAAAGTCTTTGTTCTAATATGTAAAAGAAAAATAACAATATTCTACAATATCATTGTCCTTAACAAACAAATTATAAGTATTGTAACTTTTTACAAAAAAAGTTTCAGTAGATCACCAGAAAAGTGTCAAGGAAATAAAAGTCATAATTCTCTTTAGGAAAATTCTTAGTCCAATCATTTCAGATACAGTAAAGAAAATGTCAAGTACTGAACTATTTCCTAAATTACATTAAATCATATCACATAATTCAAAACTTGTCACATTCAAATGTAATAAAACATTAAACTTTTATCCTGAAATAAATGGGATAGTACTAGATTCAAATTTTTGGTAAAGCTGATTAGAAAGTAAATGTCAAAACTATTTTACTGATCTTATCCTAGTGAAAGTCAGCTGAGTCTCATTTGAGTTTCACCAAACACCCTGAAATATTTCCAAAGCCACTATCTGTGATAGAATTTAAATATACTTTGTAAAACACATTTTTTATCCTTTGAAAGAATTTTAACAAATTCACTTTCATGCAAATTATACAAATATTTCAAAAACAGTGATATTTCAGAGGCTATATTTCTTAAATCAAAGTGTAATGTAGAATACTTAATTTAGTAAATTAACAATGAGATTGCATACATCTTACATAAACATATTTTTAAGAAATAAGTCATCAGGTCTTGTTGCTATACCAAATAGGAAATACTTAGCAGATCTTAATGGGCCAAGGGAAAAGGAAGAAATGTTATAAAGAATTAAAAATCTATGACCATTTTCTAAAATACCATTCTTTGGTCTTATTCAAGGAAAATGTTTCATATAATAAAACCCATTTAGTTCTTTGTTATCTGTTAATAAGATCTGTTGTAAGCCACATTATATTACAATCATAAAACATAATTTAAGTTATTTTTTTCAAGTGTTTATGCCAAAGATTACCCAGATGGTTAACAGTAGAAGCAAAACAAGAAACCATGTTTGCCATTACCTTCCATATTTTTCATTAATATTACATAGAACCCTCTTGAACTACCCTATTCTATGCCTTAACCACCTCTAACTGAGATGAATAAATAGTAACGTACATGGTGTCCCTACTTCTATACACTCATTTTGCACAATTTTATCAGATGAATGCTCCAAAAGCTGTTTTTCACACAATGAAATTCTCTTAAAGTAACAATGACAAAAACAACTAACATTTAGAGGGTACTTCCTATGTGTCAAGCACTTTACTCATGATATAATTTAACTTTCATAACAATCCCATGATGTAGGTCCCTTTATGACTCTCATTTGACAAATGGGAAAGGTAACGTATAGAGAGGTTTAAGTGACCTACCCAAGGTCACACAGCTACTAAGTGGTAGAATAGAATGAAAGAGGCAGACCTATTCTGGAAGCCACATTCCTAGCTATTTTATTACATTAAATCTACATGAAAATATTCTTATTGCCTATAGCATTTAATCCAAGCTCTTCTCTTTGGCTTTAAAGACTTCAACATCTGATGTAACCTTAATTTTACTACAGTTCTTTGTATACCAGTCCCACTGGACTTACTGTTCTCTTCTACACAAGTCATGTTCTTACATCATCGTTATTCTCCTCTTACACTTAATGCAACTATAATTGGTCTATACCATACATTTTGCCCTTATACAGCATGTAGATGGATTTTAAAGAAATACACTCTCATGAGTATTTATCTTTTCATAAATAAACTTAAAACATTTACATTTATGATGACAATCAGACCTGCCTAGATTCAAATCTTGACTTTGTAAACTATTCATTGTGTGACTCTGGTTATGTTATATAATGTCCCTCTGCCTTAGGTTCCTCACAGTAAAATGGGATAACACAGCACCCTCTTGTAGTGTTAATGTGGTGATTAAATGAGTTAATTAATGTAATTTTTTTTTTTTAATATTTTATTTATTTATTCATTTATTTTTTATATTTATTTTCGGCTGTGTTGAGTCCTCGCTTCTGTGCGAGGGCTTTTAGTTGCGGCAAGCGGGGGCCACTCTTCATCGCGGTGCGCGGGCCTCTCACTATCGCGGGCTCTCCTGTTGCGGAGCACAGGCCCCAGACGCGCAGGCTCAGCAGTTGTGGCTCACGGGCCCAGTCGCTCCGCGGCATGTGGGATCCTCCCAGACCAGGGCTCGAACCCGTGTCCCCTGCATTAGCAGGCAGACTCTCAACCTCTGCGCCACCAGGGAAGCCCAATTAATGTAATTTTAAACTTCTTAGAACCCTTTCCCACTGGTTCCTTCACTGTGTCATGAAGCTTTCATGACTGATAATATATCTACTTCAAATTATAAACAAATTAGTTATAGTTTATGGTATAATACAATACTACAGTATTCTGATAATCACAGTTGATAAATAGAGATAAAAATCTATATACAAAGAAACAATGCAAAGCTGAGATTCTTTTCCAGGGTAAAGGAAAAAGGAACATAAGCTTGCTGGAATAGGTCTTTTTGTATATGTGAAAAAGAATATTACAACGGACTGAAAGTTTCTGTCCCCCCAAAATTCATATGTTGAAACCCTAAACCCTGATGTGATGATACTTGGAGATGAGGCTTTGGGGAATTAATTAGGTCATAAGGGTGGAGGCTTCATGATGGAATTAGTGCCCTCATAAGAAGAGACAGGAGAGAGTTTGCTTTTTCTCTCATTCCTCTCTACTAAGTGAGGACACAGCAAGAAGACAGCCATCAGCAAAACAGGAAGCAGGTCTCACCATACACCAGATCTAATAGCATCTTGATTTTAGACTTCCTAGTCTCCAGAATTGTGAGAAATAAATACTTGTTGTTTAAGCCATCCATTCTATGTTAATTTGTTATAGCAGCCTGAATTAAAAGAGAGATCTTTTTTATGTTAGGGAGTAAGATATAGGAAGTTCTAGGAAGCCTACCTTTTATCTTCAAACAGAGAAGACTTTAGGTTGACTACCAGAGATTTCTCTAAATTGAGGGTAAACAGCAGGGAAAAAAAAACAAAAACAAAAGCACTTTTCTTTCTAAATTCCTATAGAGCTCTAGTGAAATCTTTTCCAGATGCCAAGCTCTACAAAGTTTTTTTTTCCAAAAAGCTAAAGTGAATCTATATAAGATGCTCAAAAATTTTTGTTTCTATCCAATAGACCTGAAATAACATGGATTTTAATGTTATTTACAATGGTCCAATTACTCAGCAAGAGATGTGTTGATTTCCTTTTCCTCTGCTTATGATTTTTCTACTCGGTAACCATCCTTCCCTTACTTGTAGTAAATGTGTTACAGATGGAGCTGAATCTATCCTCAGCTCCCAGGTTAGGCATTTGGTTAAAGCCCTAGCCAATGAGAGCTTTGCATACCCTGCTCACAGAACTAGTATGGGACTAGGCATAAAACACAAGCCATTCTGTATGAATCAAAGCTAATCCCAAGATTTTTTGCTTGAGTTGCCATGAAACAGGTGTTCTTTCTGTTGGACTTAGAACTCAGAGGATATAAGACTCGGACTGCTGGGATACCACCACGTGTAGAGGACCCACCCAAAAGTGAAATTAATATGGAGGATGTACAAATACACACACACACACAGACAAAAAATATGACTAGAGAGGCAGATAAATAACACAAGCTGAGATCCTAATGACAATTTTAAGCTCCTGCTGAGCTGACTTAATGCTAGCTACCCTTGGATCCTTCAGTTACAACAGCCAATTAATTCCTATATGGCTTAAGCTACTTTAACTTGGGTTTTCTGTTATAGTTACAGTTTACAGTAAACTGTAAGACTCCTGACAAATGTATACCTGATGGAAGAGCCACTTATATTAATGAAAAAAACCCCACATATATATAGTATTGGCTCACCTTTTGGTTTAATAAAGCACTTGCCAATTTCTGCACTTCTGAACTCAATAAGGTGGCTCCTCTGATGACTTTGCTGAGAGCGGCAAGAGACTGATGAACACTTTGTACTAAGCGAATGGCATTAAATTGTTCAAGAACGATGAATGATAATATTGGAGATCCTTGTCGATCATTAGGAGGCAACACTTTCTGATGAATCAGGTTTGAATTCTAAAAAGATAATACGCCATGTCATATTAACTGAAAAGTAACACAAATCACTGATACATTAAAACATTCAAAAGTTATTAAAACCTTTTGCTGGTCTATCTTGTTTTGAAATACTCTCTTTTATGACTGGCCAAATTTATTAAATCTGTAAATACATAGGAAGGGAATTCTGGAGTTCACCAACACTGAAGTGGTGTGGGGGTGGGAACTGAGAAAGGGGAACCATGCTGAGAAGGAGCAGTCAATATAGGTGGAAAATGGTAAGAACGGCACACTGTAAGCCAATGCAAAGAGAGCAACACAGCTAAATTACCACTCTACCGCTGTCAGGAGAGCAGAAGGAATCATGGCTATGAAAAATATGTGAATGGATATTTAATTTAATTTGAAAATTACCTGTATGTATATTTGAAAAATCACACTAAAGATCTTGTACCAGTGAATATTATATCTTAGTATTTATTTCTACGTCTATACTTTAACAGAGGCTCTGATACATGGAACTTCTAGGGCTTCTCAAATTGTTAAGAAAAACTCAAGGAATCCCAGATGTTTCTAAACAGCTTATGTGGTTAGGAGGAAAAAAAATCACCTTCAATAGTATTCTAAAAGTGTCAAAGAACTGTCAAGAGATAAATCTGGGAAGGCCTGTACTCTTACCTGCTCTCCATTATCTTAATTTTCTCTATATATTCTGCTTACAATCCTAGTTAAGGATCCCCTCTCTTTGTTCTAATGGTTGTCACATTCATATCTTCCATGAGAGCACTGTCTCTTTTTCATGTATCTGGCATGATAATTTAATATCATAAAATGGTGATCTAACATGGCTATTGCCATTAAATAAATAATCATGAAATACATTTTATTGTCATGAGATCATTCCTGAGGATAGATTTAGACTATGAGTTCAAATTTAGGCATTTTATTTCTATTACTGCTATATTTGAAATATTAAAGCTGCTGAAATCATTTTTGATAGACATAAAAATGTACATAAATATACCCACTTAAATAAATGGTGGTGAACTCAAAACTAAATCTAGAAGAGAAAAAGAGTATAATATTTTGAAAATTAATTAGAATTATTACCCCGTAGATTGAAATGAACTATCTGAACCAGAGCATGCAATAAATAATACTTAACACATCTTTAATCTCAATCAATTAAATAATAAAACTGACATAAAATTTAGGTTATAGATTTTCCATAACTCCTTATATTAAAAACCATTCCTGGAAGTGAATAATATGTGGTACCTAAATCTTTATCAATCTTATACTAAGATTGGAAAAGATTAGCAAATAATAATTTAGTTTATGGATTTTTATCCATCCTATTAAATTGATGAGACAAATTTGCACTGTTTGCACTATTACTTTATAGAAGAAGAACACCCAAACTTAGGTCATTCAAGCAAGATTCCACTTCTCTATAATGTAAGAAAACAGAAAACTTACCGAACTGTTATAAAGGCTGATTTAGGAGAGTAACTATCAAAAATACTTAAAATTCAAATAGAGTTCAAGTAAGAAGTATGGTCTAGAGATGCGCAGTTAGTGTAAAATACCAGCTGAATTTCAAAGACTTAATATGAAAAAAGGATGTAAAATACCACATTAATAATTTTTTATATTGATCACATGTTGAAATGCTAATATTTTGAATGTATCAGGTTAAATAAAATATATTATTAAAATTAATTTCACTTGTTTCTTCATACTTATTTAAATGTGGCTGCTAGAAAATTTTAAATTACAAATATGGCTCCCATTTGTGTTTCACATTATATTTCTATTGCATAGTGCTGATCTAGAAACTATCAAGTAAAATGATATAAGTTCAGCAATAAGAACAGAAGGACAGAGGAGAAAACAGAATATAGTAGGGTCTCAAAAAGTGTTTGATTAATGAAAGATGAAAAAAATTGTGAAAAAAATGAATAGTAAGACACTGTGATATAAGCTTTGATAAATTAATGACTGAGAAAAATATAGCAGAATACATCAAAGTATATTGTAATATATATTATTATGTAATGCATTTCCTACAGGCCTTCAAAAAATTTTGATAAAAAATTAATGTAAAATAACTTTAACTCAAAAATAAATGTAGATATCTTATACATTCTAAAAGGATGAAGTATAGAGAAAATTTATAGCAGTAGTAACATGTTAGAGTATTACATAACCTTAAAGCAAAAAAACTTAAATTAAGTATTATTTACAATTCAAATAGCTAAAATCACCATGAGTAAATTATAACTCATCATTATAGTACGCTTTTTAGTGAAACTATCGAGGGATGACAGTCATATCTTTAGTCAATTGGTTATAAGAAAAGCTTTTTCTTTCTTCACAAACACAATTGATTGAATCATGCACTTTTGAAGGATATCTTTGGCATTTTAAAGTTCATCTTGGGCTTCCCTGGTGGCGCAGTGGTTGAGACTCTGCCTGCCAATGCAGGGGACATGGGTTCCAGCCCTGGTCTGGGAAGATCCCACATGCCGCAGAGCAACTGGGCCCGTGGGCCACAACTACTGAGCCTGCGCGTCTGGAGACTGTGCCCCGTAACAAGAGAGGCCGCGATAGTGAGAGGCCTGCGCACCGCGATGAAGAGTGGCTCCCACTCGCCGCAACTAGAGAAAGCCCTCGCGTTGTAAAATTATATTTTTTTAATTCCAGAAAGTAAGTCCTTATTCAATTAGAATAGTAATCATAATACTGTAATGGTTTTGCCTAGTGAGCAAGCAACCATCTATAATCTATAACTATTTTACAGTATAGAAACAAGTCAACTCCAGTTGATGAATTGCTTTTCCTTAGCACTTGGATTCCTTTGAAAAATTTCACCTTTAACAGCAGTCACTGACTTTACAGAAAGAGGAGAGAGAAGACAAGGAGTGAGCAAAATATGTATCGGACATAGAGGATGTCATAGTACATTACCAGGATAAGACAAATTACACGGTAACACCGCTTCTTGGGCTGATCTACTTCTATTACTTTTATTTCCTCCATCTTTTTCCAGGATACTGTATACATTAAGGGCAGATCCATGCAAAAATTTACCAACATATTTACCAACATGGACAATTTGGGGATAAAACTGGAAAAAAAGGATAGGGAAAAAAAAGGGAAAACAAAGGAAGAATATTCCACTACTAACCTGGTTTAATTTCTTCCAGAGATTGAGGACAGGAGAAAGTTCATTAGACCAGATTTCTCTATCAAATTTGCTACCAGCTGTTACTGATCTGCCCAAGATCCTCAACTGTGAAATAACCTGAATGAAGAAAATAATAAGTAGCAATAAATGAACATAACTTCATTCAGAGGGAAAGCATCGATACAAAATAGCCATATTTACTTATAAAGACTGAATATATATATTATAAACAAGTTTTAATCCCATTTTCCCTGTTCAATTGGATTAATATTTTACTGATTTATTTCAGCAGTTAAAAGGCAAAAGAACTTAAATGGTGACAGAAACCACTATACAAATTACATATTGTAATGGCTCTTCATTTGAAAAGCTTCTTCTTTAGCCAGAAAGCTCTAATTATCCATTATTAATAACCTCTCTATTTGCTCATTTCTGAAATCAAAAATATTTTTCAGTTTGAATAATTTAAATTGCATAATTTCAAAATGCTGATAAATTAAAGATAGTTTTTTTTAAAAGATGAAATGAGTGGAAAGATAGTAAATAGCATAGCAAACCATAAAATAGTAAAACAATTTTAAGTAATTATTGGCTGGTAAAAATTACAATAAATCTAAGTTTTAAGGTTCTATATCAATTTTAAGTTATTTCAATGTTTCTTCTAGACATGAGACTCAAATGAAAGAGGTATAGATCAATTAATTAAAATCAGACAAAGTAAATCCTTCTTTCCTATTTAAGGCTTTCAATTTTGTAACATTTTTATCAGCTTCTCTATCATCATTCTCATCAAAATTAATTCACTCACATTTTCTTTTCTAAAATAGTGTTTAATGGCTTCAATTTCAATAATATCAATCAGTCTTCTTAATCATTTGCTAAGAATGATCCAGAATATTACTGAGTATTCTATATATGGTATTATAGATATTGGGAGAGGTGTATAAAAATCAATGAGGTATGTACTGATGGTTCTTCATAAATATTTCAACTAAATATTAAAATTGTGCTATATCATTGCTTATCTGCCATAAACAAAATAAATCCCCAAATCCAGACAATATGTTTTCCTAAGCTAGTATTTTAAACATCAACATTTGCAGTGTGTCGACTACTTTTTTTCTGTTTTACTTTTTGAGAGATGTAAATTGTTTTTCCTTTTTAAGATACAGGGCTGTATTTAATATTTTGGGGGTTCTTACATTATTAAAGCTCACAATAAAATAAGGGCCATAAATATTTCAAAATAAATGCACTACTTAATTGTTAAACATACAGAATCCTGCTGTTAAACTCAAGTTACTTCTAGAGCTTTTGATGGATTCTCTAATCTAGAAAAAACTGGTGACTCAGTGTTTCATTTTCTTTGTTTTTCTGATAAATTATTTTCATTTGCTCTAGCTGAACCCTACAACAGCACCTAATTTATCAGCTGTGCTAGACCACAAAACATCACTAGTTGGTAGTCATGAGAAGTGCTATTTTGACTCTGGTAACATTGGCTATCACTTATTTGTGCCTTAAATTTGTCAAACATGACAGAAAACAAATAAGAATGCAAAGAGATATCTAAAGGAAAAAAGGTTCAAATATTTTTTTACACATGATGTTATAAACTATTTTAAAAATAAAATGTTTAACAACCCAAAAATGGTTGTTTTCTTCCCAGAAAAATAACATGCGAGGCTTGCTTTTCATAATAACACTACCATAATATATTATAAACTTTAATGAACAGAGAGTAATGAAAAGGGAGTTCAAATGCATAATAAAAATATTTTATAATGAGGATAGGGCTATAACTTGTAACAGTGGATGATCTTTTTTTTTTTTTTACAAAATCTGACATACTCATCTTTTTACAAAGCACAGATGATAAAATGTCTGTCCATTATGCATGTTTTAAACCAATTAAAAGTACTTTTTTTCAATGATACTCCTTTAAAATGGTGTCAAAGGGGATGAAATTTCCCAAGAAAAACATACATCACTTCTTCCATGCTCTAAGCATACTGAACAGCTTGCATTATGCCACTGGCATGCTTTGCGGCATCTATGCGGTTGGAGGGGAGCTGCAGAAGATGCTGTCACCCCTATTCCATCTGTTCTCATTCCAAAGAACAATGAGAGACATTTCAGGAATACCTATGCTTCTCCTGAACAATTGGTGTGATTTTATTGTAGCATACTACATCTTATACACAATTGTATTTTCCTTTTCTTTTGGAAGTTATAAAGCACACAGAAGAATTTCTGATCTAACAATAACACCTTTATAGAACCTTAGAGCATGAGCTTTGTTGTTTGTTTTGTCTTCTTTTAGCATAAATTGTTTCCCTAGTTTTATTTTCTTTTCATTTCCTAATTTTCTCTTTGATTTCCTCAACTATTGATTTTACACTAATAGATCATCTGTATTTTTGTAAGTCACATCCAGTATAATCCTTCTAGGAATGAGAAAGAATATAGATTTTAAAAATGAACGCTCATTCTCAAATTACAGATGAGAAATTGGATTGTCCAAGAAATTAAGTAAATTACATGTTTGAGGGGACACCTATAAGATGGAGGAGGAATAAGAAGTGGAGATCACCTTCCTCTGCACAAATACATCAAAAATACATCTACATGTGAAACAACTCCTACAGAACACCTACTGAACGCTGAAGACCTCAGACTTCCCAGAAGGCAAAACACTCCCCACGTACCTGGGTAGGGCAAAAGGAAAAAGGAAAAACAGAGACAAAATAATAGGGACAGAACCTGCACCTCTGGGAGGGAGCTGTGAAGGAGGAAAAGTTTCCATACACTAGGAAGACCCTTCACGGGCGGAGACGGCAGGTGGCTGGGGGGAAGCTTTGGAGCCACGGAGGAGAGCACAGCAACAAGGGTGCAGAGGGCAAAGCGGAGAGATTCCTGCACAGAGGTTCAGTGCCGACCAGCACTCACCAGCCTGAGAGGTTTGTCTGCTCACCCACCAGGGCGGGTGGGGGCTGGGAGCTGAGGCTCGGGCTTTGGAGGTCAGATCCCAGGGAGAGGACTGGGGTTGGCTGCGTGAACACAGCCTGAAGGGGGCTAATGCACCACAGCAAGCCGGAAGGGAGTCCGGGAAAAAGTCTGGACCTGCCTAAGAGGCAACAGACCATTGTTTCGGGGTGTTCCAGGAGAGGGGATTCAGAGCACCGCCTAAATGAGCTACAGAGACGGGCGTGAACCACGGCTATCAGCGCAGACACCAGAGACGGCATGAAATGCTAAGGCTGCTGCTGCAGCCACCAAGAAGCCTGTGTGCAAGCACAGGTCACTATCCACACCTGCCCTCCAGGGAGCCATTGCACCCTGCCACTGCCAGGGTCCCCTGATCCAGGGACAACTTCCCCAGGAGAACACACGGCATGCCTCAGGCTGTTGCAAGGTTATGCCAGCCTCTGCTGCCGCAGGCTCACCCCGCATTCCATACCCCTCCCTCCCCACAGTGTGAACAAGCCAGAGCCCCCTAATCAGCTGCTCCTTTAACCCCGTCCTGTCTGGGCTGGGAACAGATACCCTCAGGCGACCCACGTGCAGAGGTAGGGCCACATCCAAAGCTGAACCCCAGGAGCTGTGTGAACAAAGAAGACAAAGGGAAATTTCTCCCAGCAGCCTCAGGAGCAGTGGATTAAATCTCCACAATCAACTTGATGTACCCTGCATCTGTGTAATACCTGAATAGACAAGGAACCATCCCAAAACTGAGGCAGTGGACTTTGGGAGAAACTGTAGACTTGGGGTTTGCTTTCTGCATCTAATTGGTTTCTGGTATTATGATTATCTTACTTTAGTATTCAGAGCTTATTATCACTGGTAGATTTGCTTATTGATTTCGTTGCTCTCTTACTTTTTTTTAATATATATATATTTATCCTTTTTCTCTTTTGGTGAGTGTGTATGTGTATGCTTCTTTGTGTGATTTTGTCTGTATAGCTTTGCTTTTACCATTTGTCCTAGGGTTCTGTCTGTCTGTTTTTGGGGGTTTTTTTAGTATAGTTTTTAGCACTTGTTATCATTGGTCGATTTGTTTTTTGGCTTGCTTGCTCTCTTCTTTTCGTTTTATTTTTTTAATTTTAATAATAAATATTTTTTATTTTGTATTTAAATGCCTTTATATTATTTCACTTTTTTCTTTCTTTCTTTCTTTTTTTATTTTCTCCCTTTTCTTCTGAGCCGTGTGGCAGACAGGGTCTTGGTGCTCTGGCTGGGTGTCAGGCCTGTACCTCTGAGGTGGGAGAGCTGAGTAAAGGACACTGGTCCACCATAGACCTCCCAGCCCCATGTAATATCAAACAGCAAAAGCTCTACCAGAGATCTCCATCTCAACGCTAAGACCCAGCTCCACTCAACAACCAGCAAGCTATAGTGCTGGACACCCTATGCCAAGCAACCAGCAAGACAGGAAAACAACCCCACCCATTAGCAGAGAGGCTGCCTAAAATCATAATAAGGTCACAGACACCCCAAAACACACCACTGGACGTGGTACTGCCCACCAGAAAGATAAAATTCAGCCTCATCCACCAGAACACAGGTAACAACCCCCTCCACCAGGAGGCCTACACAACCCACTGAACCAACCTTACCCACTAGGGGCACACACCAAAAACAACGGGAACTAGGAACCTGCAGCCTGTGAAAAGGAGACCCCAAACACAGTAAGTTAAGCAAAATGAGAAGACACAAAATAACACAGCAGATGAAGGAGCAAGGTAAAAACCCACCAGAGAAAACAAATGAAGAGGAAATAGACAGTCTACCTGAAAAAGAATTCAGAGGAATGATAGTAAAGATGATCCAAAATCTTAGAAATAAAATGGACAAAATACAAGAAACGTTTAACAAGGACCTAGAAGAACTAAAGAGCAAACAAACAGTGATGAACAACACAATAAATGAAATAAAAAAATCCCTAGAAGGAATCAACAGCAGAATAACAGAGGCAGAAGAACGGATAAGTGACCTGGAAGATAAAATAGTGGAAATAACCACCACAGAGCAGAATAAAGAAAAAAGAATGAAAAGAATTGAGGACAGTCTCAGAGACCTCTGGGACAACATTAAACACAACAACATTCCAATTATAGGGGTCCCAGAAGAAGAAGAGAAAAAGAAAGGGACTGAGAAAATATTTGAAGAGATTATAGTTGAAAACTTCCCAAATATGGGACAGGAAATACTCAAGTCCAGGAAGCAGACAGTCCCATACGGGATAAATCCAAGAAGAAAAACGTCAAGACACATGTTAATCAAACAATCAAAAATTAAATACAAAGAAAAAATATTAAAAGCAGCAAGGGAAAAGCAACAAATAACATACAAGGGAATCCCTATAAGGTTAACAGCTGATCTTTCAGCAGAAACTCTGCAAGCCAGAAGAGGGTGGCAGGACACATTTCAAATGATGAAATGGAAAAACCTACAACCAAGATTATTCTACCCAGCAGGGATCTCATTCAGATTCAACGAAGAAACGAAAACCTTTACAGACAAGCAAAAGCTAAGAGAATTCAGTGCCACCAAACCAGCTTTAAAAAAAATGCTAAAGGAAATTCTCTCGGCAGGAAACACAAGACAAGGAAAAGACCTACAATAATAAACTCAAAGCAATTAAGAAAAAGGTAATAGGAACATACATATCAGTAACTACCTTAAATGTGAATGGATTAAATGCTGCAACAAAAGACACAGGTTTGCTGAATGGCTACAAAAACAAGACCCATATATATGCTGTCTACAAGACACCCACTTCAAACCCAGGGACACATACAGACTGAAAGTGAGGGGTTGGAAAAAGATGTTCCATGCAAATGGAAATCAAAAGAAAGCTGGAGTACCAATTCTCATATGAGACAAAATAGACTTTAAAATGAAGACTATTACAAGTGACAAAGAAGGACACTACATAATGATCAAGGGATCAATCCAAGAAGATATAACAATTGTAAATATTTATGCACCCAACATAGGAACACCTCAATACATAAGGCAAATGCTAACAGCCATAAAAGGGGAAATTCCCAGAGTATGGGACTTTAACACCCCACTCTCACCAATGGACAGATCATCCAAAATGGAAATAAATAAGGAAACACAAGCTTTAAATGATACATTAAACAAGATGGACTTAATTGATATTTATAGAAGATTCCAACCAAAAACAACAGAATACACATTTTTCTCAAGTGCTCATGGAACATTCTCCAGGTTAGATCATATCTTGGGTCACAAATCAAGCCTTGGTAACTCTAAGAAAATTGAAATCATATCAAGTATCTTTTCCAACCACAAGGCTATGAGACGAGATGTCAATTACAGGAAAACGTGTAAAAAATACAAACAAATGGAGGCTAAGTAATACAATACTAAATAACCAAGAGATTAGTGAAGAAATCAAAGAGGAAATCAAACAATACCTAGAAACAAATGACAATGAAAGCACGATGACCCAAAACCTATGGGATGCATTAAAAGCAGTTCTAAGAGGGCAGTTCATAGGAATACAATCCTACCTCAAGAAACAAGAAACATCTCAAATAAAAAACCTAACCTTACACTTAAAGCAGTTAGAGAAAGAAGAACAAAAAAGCCCCAAAGTTAGCAGAAGGAAAGAAATCATAAAGATCAGATCAGAAATAAATGAAAAAGAAATGAGGAAACAAGAGCAAAGATCAATAAAACTAGAAGCTGTTTTTAGAAAAGATAAACAAAATTGAAAAACCATTAGTCAGACTCATCAAGAAAAAAAGGTACAAGACTTATATCAATAGAATTAGAAATGAAAAAGGAGAAGTAACAGATACTGCAGAAATAAAAAGGATCATGAGAGATTACTAGAAGCAACTACAAGCCAATAAATTGGACAACCTGGAAGAAATGGACAAATTTTTAGAAAAGCACAACCGTCCAAGACTGAACCAGGAAGAAATAGAAAATATAAAAAGACCAATCACAAGCACTGACATTAAAACTGTGATTAAAAATCTTCCACAAAACCCCAGGACCAGATGGCTTCTCAGGCGAATTCTATCAAACATTTAGAGAAGAGCAAACACCTATCCTTCTTAAACTCTTCCAAAACATACTAGAGGGAGGAACACTCCCAAACTCATTCTACGAGGACACCATCACCCTGATACCAAAACCAGACAAAGATGTCACAAAGAAAGAAAACTACAGGCCAATATCACTCATGAACATAGTTGCAAAAATCCGCAACAAAATACTAGCAAACAGAATCCAAAAGCACATTAAAAGGATCATACACCATGATCAAGTGGGGTTTATCCCAGGAATGCAATGATTCTTCAATATACACAAATCAATCAATGTGATACACCATATTAACAAATTGAAGAATAAAAACCATATAATCATCTCAATAGATGCAGAAAAAGCTTTTGACAAAATTCAATACCCCTTTATGATAAAAACCCTCCAGAAAATAGGCACAGAGGGAACTTACCGCAACATAATAAAGGCCATATATGAAAAACCCACACAACATCATCCTCAATAGTGAAAAACTGAAACCATTTCTCCATTTGTTTGTTCCACACCAACATCGTCCTCAATAGTGAAAAACTGAAACCATTTCCACTAAGATCAGGAATAATAGAGGGTTGCCCACTGTAACCACTATTATTCAACACTGTTTTGGAAGTTTTAGCCACAGCAATCAGAGAAGGAAAAGAAATAAAAGAAATCCAAATCGGAAAAGAAGTAGTAAAGCTGTCACGGTTTGCGGATGACATGATATTATACATAGAGAATCCTAAAGATACTACCAGAAAACTACTAGGGCTAATCAATGAATTTGGTCAAGTAGCAGGATACAAAATTAATGCACAGAAATCTTTTGCATTCCTATATACTAATGCTGAAAAAACTGAAAGAGAAATTAAGGAAACATTCCCATTTACCATTGCAACAAAAAGAATAAAATACCTAGGAATAAACCTACCTAGGGAGACAAAAGACCTGTATGTAGAAAAGTGTAAGACACTGATGAAAGAAATTTAAGAAGATACGAACAGATGGAGAGCTATACCATGTTCTTGGATTGGAAGAATCAACACTATGAAAATGACTATGCTACCCAAAGAAATCTACAGTTTCAATGCAATCCCTATCAAACTACCAATGACATTTTTTACAGAAATAGAACAAAAAAATTCACTATTTGTATGGAAACACTAAAGACCCTGAATACCAAAGCAATCCTGAGAAAGAAAAATGGAGCTGGAGGAATCAGACTCCCTGACTTCAGACTATACTACAAAGCTACCGTAATCAAGACAGTATGGTACTGGCACAAATACAGAAATATAGACCAATGGAACCGGAGAGAAAACCCACAGATAAACCCACGCACATATGGTCACCTTATTTTTGATAAGGGAGGCAAGAATATACAATGGAGAAAAGAGAGCCTCTTCAATAAGTGGTGCTGGGAAAGCTGGACAACTACATGTAAAAGAATGAAATTAGAACACTCCTTAACACCATAAACTTAAAATGAATTAAAGATCCAAATGTAAGGCCAGACACTATAAAACTCTTAGAGCAAAAGATAGGCAGAACACTCTATGACATAAATCACAGCAAGATCCTTTTTGACCCACCTCCTAGAGAACTGGAAATAAAAACAAGAATATACAAATGGGACCTAATGAAACTTAAACATAAACAAGACGAAAAGACAACCGTCAGAATGGGAGAAAACATTTGCAAATGACACAACTGACAAAGGATTAATCTCCAAAATATACAAGCAGCTCATGCAGCTCAGTATCGAAAAAACAAACAACCCAATCCAAAACTGGGCAGAATACCTAATAGACTTTTCTCCAAAGAAGATATACAGATTGCCAACAAACACATGAAAGGATGCTCAACATCGCTAATCATTAGAGAAATGCAAATAAAAACTTCAATGAGGTATCACCTCACACCAGACAGAATGGCCATTAGGAAAAATCTAGAAACAATAAATGCTGGAGAGGGTGTGGAGAAAAGGGAACCCCTTTGCACTGTTGGTGGCAATGTAAATTGATACAGCCACTATGGAGAACAGTATGGAAGTTCCTCAAAAAACTAAAAATAGAACTACTATACGACCCAGCAATCCCACTACTGGGCATATACCCTGAGAAAACCATAATTCAAAAAGAGTCATGTACCACAATGTTCACTGCAGCATTATTTACAATAGCCAGGACATGGAAGCAACCTAAGTGTCCATCAACAGATGAATGGATAAAGAAGATGTGGCACATATATACAATGGGATATTACTCAGCCATAACAGGAAACAAAATTGCATTATTTGTAGTGAGGTGGATTGACCGAGAGACTGTCATACAGGGTGAAGTAAGTCAGTAAGAGAAAAACAAATACCGTATGCTAACACGTGTATATGGAATCTAAAAAAATAATAATAAGTTCTGAAGAACCTAGGGACAGGACAGGAATAAAGACGCAGATGTAGAGATTGGACTTGAGGACACAGGGAGGGGGAAGAGTAAGCTGGGATGAAGTGAGAGAGCGGCATCTATATATACACTACCAAATGTGAAATAGATAGCTAGTGGGAAGCAGCCACATAGCACAGGGAGATCAGCTTGGTGTTTTGTGTCCATATAGAGGGGTGGGATAGGGAGGGTGGGAGGGAGATGCAAGAGGGAGGAGATATGGAGATATATGTATATGTATAGCTGATTCACGTTGTTATACAGCAGAAACTAACACAACACTGTAAAGCAATTATACTCCATAAAGATGTTAAAAAACTATGAAGTACAATGAAATGTTTAGCACTAAAAAGAAATGAGCTATCAAGCCATGAAATGCACCTTAAATGCATAATGCTAAGTGAAAGAAACCAATCTGACAAGTCTACATACTTATGATTCCAACTCTATGACATTCTGGAAAAGGCAAAACTGAAAATAGTGAAAAGATCAGTAGTTTTCAGGGGTTTTAGAGGTAGGAGAGATGTATAGGGGATTTTCAGGGAGGTAAAAATATTCTGCTTGATGCTCTCATGATGGATACAAGTCACATTTTTTCTAAACTCATAGAGTATACAATATCAGAATCCTAATGTAAACTATGGACTTTAGTTAATAATAATGTATCAGTATTAACACTGGCTCATCTGTTGTAACAATGTACCACACTAATGCAAGATGTTAATAAGGGGGGAACCTGCTGGAGTGCTAGGGGATATATGGGAACTCTGTATTTTCTGCTTATTTTTCTGTAAGTCTAGGACTGCTCTAAAAATAAAGTCTATTAATTAAAAAGAAAAACTTGTATGATGAATGGTCTAGAAGGTTGATGCAACAAGAAAATTAATCTTCCCATTAAAAAAAAAAACAACAACTAAACCAAAGTCCATCAGCAGTAGAACCAATAAATAAATTATGGTATAATCACCCTATGGAATACTATACACCAATGAAAATTAAAGCTTCATGCAAAATACGTATGAGTCTCAACATACAGCTGAAGGAAAGAAGCAACATACACAGAAACAAAAACATACTGTATAACTCATTTACTATCATTGAAAAACAAGCAAAAATAACCCATGGTTATAAGTCAGGAAAGCTATTTCCTTTGGAGAGGAAAAAGTAAGTAGAAATTAAAAATGGGATGTGATGGAAAAGGGTAGAGATGGAGAGATACTGGAAACATTTTGGTTTTAGACTTGTGTGGTGATTACATGTGTGTCACTCTGATAATTCATCCAGCTGTATACTTAAAGTTATATAGTTTTCTCCATGTATTATTTTGATTAAGATGTTTATAGTGGGAAAAAAAAAGTAAATTACATGTTTGTCTCAAGGAATATGGCAGACTAAATACCTGGAGAAAATTTTATAACACAGTACATTTAAAAATTATGCATAAATAACAACATCATGAACAAAAAAAACCTTATAAAATTTATGACTGAAGCACCAGGGAAATTAAGGGAAAGCTTTAAATGCTGGAGCCAAAGAGGCAGAGCTGATCTAGAGACCTGAGTGAGTTCTGAAGCCAGCATTTGCCCTGGGGTATCTGCCTATCTCAATGGGCCTACAGCTTGGTTTGTTTACTTTTTACTTTGAACTATTTTTAGATTTATATAAAACTGGCAAAAATAATACAAAGAATTCCCATTATATACTTTACTCCTAGTTAACATCTTACATAATCACAGCATAATTATCAAAACCAGGAAATTAACACTAGTACAATACTATTAACTAAACTACCACAGACCTTATTCAAATTTTACCAATTTTTCCAGAAATGTCCTCTTTCTGTTTCAGGAGAATACCATATTATATTTAGTTGTTATTTATCACAGTCTCATCCAAAACTGTGACAGTCTTTCTTTTTCCTTCATGACCTTGACACTTTTGAAAAACACTGGTCAGTTACTTTGTAAAATGTCCCTCATTGAGTTCATAAGGTTCACATTTCCAAAGACAGAAAAGAGAAGCCCAGAACTCTACAAAAAGCACCCAACAGGCTAATTAGAAAACAAACTGCCAGGCAGAGGGAAAGACTAGGGACACTTGCTGTTCGCCACCTTGGCTTCTGGCTGATAATGTGATCTGTTTGAAATACTGTGATCATCAAAATTCCCCCTACACACTGCAATCATGAAAACATCACATATCAAAACTTATGGAACTGCAGTGAGTGAATGAGATTCTTAGAGGAAAATTATAGCAGAAAACATGTTCAAAGAGAAGCAATGCTAAAAACGGAGGCAAACTTAACAAATTATAAAGTTGAGAATGTAGATGGAATAAAATAACAAGAGCAAAAAAATTAATAAAATAGAAAACAGATACGAGATCAGATTTTTTAAAAAGTCAGTTTTTGTTAGTCTTAAAAGACTAATAAAATTATGAGACTTCTGACTAGATTAAATGATTATAGCTAGATGATAAGTAAAGTAAGAGAAGGCAAAAATTTATTTAAAATTCTAATATTACAAGGAATATAATTACAGAAAAGACTAAAAGAGAATATGAGATTATTTTGAATAGCTTTATGCCATAAAAAGTTGTAAGTTTGGCCAATTGAGAAATTTCTAGGAATATATAAATTAATAAAACAGTCTCAAGAAGAAATAGAAAAACTAAATTGGGCTAGAGTTGTTTAAAAAAATTAAATGAGAAGTTAAAAACATTATCTCAAAGTAAATCTCAGACACCAGCAGTTAATATAAAAGTTCTCCTCACATTCCTTGAAGAGAAATTCAAATCTAGTAGTAACCATTTCAGAGACTAGAAAAGGAGGCAAAATTCCTCAAATCAAGCAATAGAGGCTAGTAAAAACATTATATGAAATATAAGTGGACATTCAAAGATCAGACTTACTCCTGAACATAGATACAAATAAATAAACAAATATCAAACAACCTTTCAAAAAAGACATACATGATGACTTTGAATGTATGGTTCAATCATAGAAAATACAGTTCATCACATAAGCAGATTAGAGGGAAAAATAATATAATTATTTCAATACTGGGTGAAAATATGGTCAATGAAATTCACCAGTACATTCTTGACAAACTACCCCTAGGAAATTTAGCAAAGATATGTGAGATTGTTATAACAGCCTTTGATAAATTATGCCTCCCTGTAATCATACCTGTTTGCAAAGTAATATTCCACTCCTCTGATATCAAGAGAAATCTATTTCTCCACCCCCTGGAAGCTGGGCTGATTTTATGACTTGTTTGACTAATAGAATGTGGCAAAACGGATTCAAAGCCTAGACTTTAAGAGAACTTGCAGTTTCTGCTCTGGCCTTGGAATCCTGAAACACCATGCTAGCCTCTGGTAGTTGAAAGACCATGTAGTTGAAAACCAAGTCACCCCAGCCAAGAGCCAATGCCATCTGCAAACATGAGTAAGACCATCTTGAACCTGCCAGCCAACTCTCCAAATGAAGGCAGCCTCATGTGGGAACCCAGATGAAACCAACCCACAGAATCACAGGAAAATCATAAAATATTATTGTTTCAAGTCACTAAGTTTTGGGATGATTTGCTATGCAACAAAGACAAACTGAAGCACTGGGAATAGTGGAAATCTTTAACCTGTGTTAGGGATTGCATGTTTGTGTACCCCGCACCACCCCCACCCCGCAAATCCTGTGTTGAAGCTCTAACCTCCCAGCATGGCTGTATTTGGAGATGGGACTTCTAAGGAAGTAATTAAGATTAAATGAGGTCATGAGGGTGGAGCCCTGATCTGATAGGATTTGTGTCCTTATAAGAAGAGACAGGGAGATCTGTCTTCTTCTCTCCCTCTGTCTGCAAACACTCACAGAGGAAAAGCCATATGAGACCATAGTGAGAAGACAGTCATTTACAAGCCAGAAATATAGCCCTCACCACAACCCGACCATACTGGCACCTTGATCTCAGACTTCCAACCTCCAAGACTGTGAGAAAATGCATTACTGTTATTAAGCCATCCAATCTGTGGTATTTTATTATGGGAACCCAAGCAGACTAATACAAACTTATAAATGGTATCTACAAAACATAGCAAATATTACAATCAATAATAAAGTGTTAGAAAATATTCCCTTCAAAATCAGAGCAAGATAAGACTATCACCACTTTAACTCAACACCACACACAAAGATCTAATTATCCCAAAACACAATAAAAGGCAATTAAATGTATACGGATTGGAAAGGAAAAAAGCTAAATCATCTTTTTCTCAAATAACAATTTACAGAAAAAGAATTTATAATACTTTTCATATAACATATGACATATTATATTTATTCACTATACATTTTTCTATTTGTATATGAAATAAATATACAAATTCATTAAACAATATATTTTTTTAACTTCACCTCAAGTATTATTTCCTTTTTCAATAGCTATTTGGGAGCCGGTAAAAGTTTACTTAGTCCATATTCTCTCTTAACCCACCCCCTAACATCTTCAAGTTCCCTCTGGGTGCTTGGCCAGGTATAATATGTTTCACTGTGCTACCAAACATATCAAGATGTAACAAACTATATTAAATCTTCCCACATACTGTAAAAATAAAACAGTACACTAACCTGTTAAAGTGAGATATAGGAGAATATCCAGAGGTTTATCTTTCTAATGTTAATATATGCAAGATAAAGGGGGGAAAACCCTTTCTCGATGTCTCCTGTGCCTTCGATAAAAATATTTATGCCAGTCACATGCAAGACCAAACTGTAATTTATGTTGTTGATTGGAGAGATAAGATTTCACTCAAGATCAAAAGTGAAATGTACAGACACTGTACCATGATAAGAATTCACATCATCATTTTTTTCTAGGCAATATGATATTAAAAGCCTGAAAATAAATCTCAGGAGAACTCCTAGTTTGTACAATTTTAACAAGTAAATTAAGAATGAATTTCTCATCAAATGATGTTTAAATTTTACTAAGACCAGTGAATATACCAGTTTTCAAATACTGAGGTATATATTATTTGGAGTGATAGGCTGAACACTTCATTATATATCATATATATTGATGTTTTATCATATATATCATTTTATCATTATACATAATTTTATCATTATATATCATATATATTGATGTATATAACTCTGGTTAATACTAAATAACTCAAACCTGGAGTTAATCATTAAATTATATGAAATGTTTGGATTCATCTCTGCCTTGAAGAGGTACTATCCTGATGTTTTGTTGAATCATAATTTTTTGTATAGTTTGTGGCTCTAATAATACTACTTCCTGAGAGTAAAATTATACTTTGTTATTTATTAGACATACACAGAGTACACATTATATTATATATATATACCCATACATACAGATATATAAGACCTCATATCTCCTAACACTTTCATATACTTATTTTTAAAAATTTATTAAATAACACATTTAAAAACAGTTTGGCAGTTTATTTTTTTTTTTTATTTTTTTTATTTTTTTAATGGACTTTTTATTGGTGCACAGCTACACTTCTTTTTTTTTTTTTTTTTTTTTTTTTTTTTTTTTTAAATTTATTTGTTTTTTTATTTATTTTTTGGCTGTGTTGGGTCTTCGTTTCTGTGCGAGGGCTTTCTCTAGTTGTGGCAAGCGGGGGCCACTCTTCATCGCGGTGCGCGGGCCTCTCACTATCGCGGCCTCTCTTGTTGCAGAGCACAGGCTCCAGACGCGCAGGCTCAGTAGTTGTGGCGCACGGGCCTAGTTGCTCCGCGGCATGTGGGATCTTCCCAGACCAGGGCCCGAACCCGTGTCCCCTGCATTGGCAGGCAGATTCTCAACCACTGCGCCACCAGGGAAGCCCAGTTTGGCAGTTTATTAAAAATTAAACCTGTACCTGTCATATGATCCAGCCATTCACTCCTAAGTATTTGTCCAAGAAATATAAAAGCATGTGCTCATACAAAAACATAAAATGTTCAAATGTTCATAGTAACTTAATCTTAGTATCCTCAAATTGGAAACAATATAAATGTCTTTCAATGAGCGAATGAATAAGCACATTGTACTACATCCATACAGTGGACTACTAATCAGCAAAAAACAAAACAAAAAAAAACCCAGGCTCCTGATAAGATCACACAGGTGAATCTTTATAAAATTTTTTTTTTTGAGTATAGTTGCTTTACAATGTTGTGTTAGTTTCTGCTGTATAGCAAAGTGAATCAGCTATACGTATAAATATATCCGCTCTTTTCTGGATTTCCTTCCCATTTAGGTCACCGCAGAGCACTGAGTAGAGTTCCCTGTGCTTTACAGACTATTCTCATTAGTTATCTATTTTATACATAGTATCAATAGTGTATATATGTCAATCCCCATCTCCAAATTCATCCCACCCCCCTTCCCCCTTGGCTTCGTACATTTGTTCTCTACTTCTGTGTCTCTATTTCTGCTTTGCAAATAAGACTATCTATACCATGTTTTTAGATTCCACATATGTGTTAATATACGATATTTGTCTTTCTCTTTCAGACTTATAATAATAATGTTGAATAAGAAAGAAGACAGACAGAAAAGAGCACTTAATTGTATAACTCTTTTATATAAAACTCTAGAAAATGCAAACTAATGTACACTGACAAAAAAGAAATCAGAGTTGCCTGGGATAGTGGAGAGGAGAGAGGAGGAAGGGACTATGAAGGGCTAGGGAAAACTTTTGGGGGTGATGGAGATGTTTACTATCTTGATGTGGTGATGGTCTCACAGGTGTACCATATGTCAAACCATACACTCTAAATATGTGCAGTTAGGACTTCCCTGGTGGCACGGTGGTTAAGAATCTGCCTGCCAATGCAGGGGACACAGGTTCGATCCCTGGTCCAGGAAGATCCCACATGCTGCAGAGCAACTAAGCCCGTGTGCCACAACTACTGAGCCTGCACTCTAGAACCCGCGAGCCACAACTACTGAGCCTGTGCACCACAACTACTGCAGCCCGCATGCCTAGAGCCCATGCTCCTCAACAAGAGAAGTCACTGCAATGAGAAGCCCGCACACCGCAATGAAGAGTAGCCCCCACTCGCCCTAACTAGGGGAAAGCCCATGCGCAGCAACGAAGACCCAACACAGCCAAAAATAAATAAATTCATAAAAATAAAAATAAAAAAACAAAAATATGTGCAGTTTATTCAATTAACCACCATGATAATTATTAAAACAATGCTTTGTAGTTCACAGAAACACCAGGAAAGTGGAAAAGTGGGCGTTAGGGCCAGTAAAAACACTGGTTATTGTGGTCAGAATAAGTAAGGAAAAGCTGATTTTCCTGGTGAACATAGAGGCTGTGACTTTTCTCACTCTCATCACTAGCCTTGGCTCTGGATGCTACCCAGGAACTAGAACTTGCCTCGAGTGCCGCTGCCTCCCAAGAGAGGGAAGGAATCCACCTCCTTGATTCACTAGATCTTTGTTCATAGGCTGGTGCTGGTGCCTGTCATGCCTGTGCTCTAACTGTGAAGGGGTTCAGAAAGTTAAGTATCTGTTTTTTCCAACATCTACCATGGAGTGGCCTGCTGCCTCCCTCCAGGAATTTTTTGGAGGTGAGTACTAAAAGCTGTCTACATTTATTGGGTGACAAGGTCAAGAAGATATATAAATATCCATTATATTTATTTTAATTCTGTAAAATTAATTTTACTGTGAACATTTTCAAAGATATATAAAAGTTGATTTTCTTAAGAACATTTTTGAAGATACACAAAGATACCCATCCAGATTCAACTATGGCCAAGATTTTCCTGAACTTGCTTCCATCATCTCAAATTTATTTTCTTTTATTTTGTTATTATTCCTTAAGTGTTTTAAAACAAATCCCAGATCATGTTATTTAACTCTTATGTACTTAGTACGTAACCCAAAAAGAAATGGACATAACCACAATACTATTATTTCACCTAACAACATTAATAAAAATTCATTGGTGTTATATAATACACAGTCCATATTTAAATTTCCCTGATTGGTCTCAAAATTTGTTTAAACTGGATTGTTTGAATCACTATCCACAGAAAGGGTATGCAGTTATGTATTTTAAGTCTCTTTAATGTAGAGCAGTTTCTCTGCCCTTCCTCTTTTGCATGCCATTAACCTGTTGAAAAAACTGAGTCCATTATCTTGTAGAATGTCCCACATTCTGGATCGAGTGGTGTGGTTTAATTTGTTCCTTTACACCCTCTGTTTCCTGTTGCTGGAAATGATTTCTAAAGGCTTGATTAGGTTCAGGTTCACTTTGCTGAAAGAACAGTTTTGGAAAGTGTACTTCATATTGCCTCACATCAGGAGGCACACAGTGTCTGAATATTTTCTCCTATACAAAGATTGATCACTGGGTACAAGTGGTAACAGCTGATCCCTCTCTTGCAAACTTCCCCATCAATCTTCCATCTAATGGTTTCCACCTTTGATAGTAATTTTCTGGATCAATTATCAGGGTTTGTAAAACAGTGATTTTTCAAATTCTTCATTCCTTCTGTATTTATTATCTAGAATTATTCAATAAAGAAAAACTTTCTTTCATCAACTTTTCTTTCATTACCATGAAATGTAATTCACAAAGGAAAGGTAAGATAATGTTTAATTCTTTCCCTTTAATTGCCATTTTTTCAAACTAAGAGACATTTTTGTTTTCTAACTAAATGATCAATTATAGAAGGAAAAAATCAAGTTTACAATATTAGTGAACTTAGTATTTCCTTTCATTCAAAAGTAATAAATATAAAATCATTGTATATGCTACAAAATTAAGCAGACTGATAAAGTCTTCCAATCCCCTTGCTTTTGTCTTAAATGGTCATACAACTCAAAATGTGACAAGTATTCAAACTCAGATTTGCTTACAGTTAGAAGCCGGAAGGTTATACACGGTGTATAAAAGTACATCTATATTATCTCTTTTTGCCTATGGTGCCATTGGCAAAGTTGTAAATAATAAATGTGTTCCTGAAATGTGAGTTAATATATTCAAATAGAAGGATATATGAGAGAAAAGAGGATCTTAAGTTTCCTGATTTCAAAAAGTGAATTTACCAGGAACTTGTGACTTCTCTAATAACTGATGCAAAACCATTTGAGTCAGGATAACTGTAGCTGCTGAGTCTGAGTAACCACAGCTGCTGAGTTCATAAAAGCCATTCAATGCAATGTTGCTAAAATTATTACACTAACAATTAATCCTCAAATCTTTGGCAATAAAAAAGCCATCATTACATTTTAAGAATAAATATAACACATTTTAAGAATTTTGCTATGAAATTGCTATTGAGTCTATGAAAAAAATAATAAAGTTCTGGAACTTCAAAGAATGTTTTTTAGGAAAAAATAAGTGAATATGTAGCTTTTATAGAAAAATAAATGTTACTCTTATACAATTTCTTGTTTACAGAAAAATTAAAGCTAATAAGGAATATGATCAATAACAGCTGCTCCCACAAACCTGCTACCATCTTTGAGCAATACATTAGCCTACTGCAATTGTTTTCTAACTTGCCTCTCTGCTTCAAGTCTTCATCCCACTGTCAATTCTCTATAAGCCATACTCCCCCAGACTGATTTAGTTATTATCACAGCTCACTGACGAGGCTCAGCGTTATCTAGTGAACCTCTACCCCTCCTACCTCCTGGCCTCATATCCCACCATTCTGCCTCTCCCTCACTGTGCTTCAATCACATCTCTCGTTGTCCCTCCAGTTAAAAAAAGAAGGGATGGCCCATAAAGATATGAAAGGATGGTCAATCTAGTTAGTAATCAAAAGTACAAATTAATATCACAATGAGATATTATTTTAACCCACTAGATTGGTAAATATGAAGGCATCCCAAAATACCAAGTACTGGTGAGAATAAAAGGATGTAGATATTACATACTTCTGGTGAGAGAGTAAATTAGTACAGTCACTGAAAACAGTTTGACACAATTCTAGGTATATACCCTAGAGAAAATCTTGCACAGACATTCCAGGAGACAAGCACACAAATGTTTACAGTAACAATATTTGTAATAGCCAAAAAAACCCCAAATTGTGTTATATTTACATGATGAAATACTATACAGCAATAAGAATGCGTGAAACTACAGCTAAACCAGCAACACGAATAAATCTTAGAAAAATAATGTGGAATGAAATAAGTCCTAGAACACCACACGCAATACACTGAAGTTCAAAAAATGAAATAATGTATTTTTAGGCATGGATGTGTATGTGTGTGTAAGTATATGTATGTAACACAACTATTAAAAAAGTATAAAACTATAAAAAAGTTATAAACAAAACAGTCTGCTCCTTTAGCAGAAAGGCAGGGGCATAGGATAGAATAGAATCATTTAAGTTGATACAGGTTTCTGGTAACATCCTAGTTCTTGGGTTCTTGGGTTGTTATTGGCTCACAGGTTTCATTACATCATCAATCATGCTCTTAATGTTTATATATATATATATATATATATATATATATATAAAATGTTACATATATGGTCTTTTATAGGTATCAAAGATTGCATTTTGAAAAGTAGTAAAAAATTCAAAATTACAGAAATGTACAAGTCCTATAGAATCATAAGTCCTATAGTACATTAAGTCTTAAGAAGAAAAGCAGGTTAAGGGGAATAAGCAATACTAAGTGTTGAGGGAAGTTGCTATTTTATATAAGTGGTCAAGGAAGGCATGTTTGATAAGTTAATATTTAGAGACCTGAAGGTAGTTAAAAGGTAAGGCATGCAGATATCTAGGGGATGAATATCCCAGGCAAAGGAAACAGAAAATGCGAAGGCTCTTAGGCAGAAGCCCAAGACAAGTGTGGCAAGTGTGGTTGCCCCAGAGTAAGCAAGGAACAGAGGACAAGAAGACAAGAGGATTAGAAGACAAAAAGATAAGAAAAGAGGATTAGAAGACAAGGCAAAGAGGGTGTAGAAGGCCTGAGCATGTAGGTGCTGGGAGACCTTTGTAATGAATGTTTTAACTCTGAGTTAGGTGGGAAGTGACTGTAGGAAAATAACTATTGCTATTACCATCTATAGAATATGAAAATGTCCATCCTTTTGTTAGAAGATATTATTTCCTGGATAGAGTTGGGCTGACCTAAAATAAGTAAGTCTTTTTCCAGAAGCCAACCCTTATTTGACCATACCTAAAATCTCCATAGAAAGATTTAAGTGTATGTGTAAACGTGGACTCAAATGACTTTTAAGACGTTTTTTTTCTGAATCACGCAGGGTATTGACTAGATGTACAAATGTTAGAATTATTTGCACCAAAGTTTCATATAATTATCTCAGATTGCTCTAGAGATTCATTGATTTCTCAAGAAATTGAGGGAGTGGTTTTGCTGAAGACTATTTTAAGAATTGCACTTTACCATTTCCCTGAGTTTATTAATTCCATAAATCACAGCTTGAAATTGTTGAACTGGAAGTCAGATGCAATAATGTGACTTTTTTTCCCCCATATAGCCATGGAATCAAATCACAAACTCAGAGCAAAGAAAATACTTTTTTCTTTTTTTGGTTTTAAATGGAAGAACAAAACTGGCAATTAGCAAATGTAAGAGTTCCTAGGTTTAAGATAGTCATTTGAGGGGGAAAAAAAAATTCCTAAAGAACTGAATTCTTGGAAGCAGAACTCTCCCCTATGGGGGGAATTTCATAAATCAAGAAACCTAAATTACAGTGATGGGCATACTGTTTACCAGTGTTTGACAGTAGGAACTCAATACCTCTCTAAATAAAGTTTTGAATAGATTATTTCTAAAGTCTTTTCTACTAGTGTAATTCCTTAGCAGCTGTTTTTTTTTAAATTTTTATTTTAAATTCTGAGCTTATAGTCAAGTGAGAAATGTGATATTGTTTTGACCAGTTTATAAAAAAGAATCTGATATGCAGGTTTCATGTCATTTAGAATATCAAAATGATCATAAAATTACTTAACAAGTAAGATCAGAAGGAAACTTTCTCAATCTGATAAAGGATATCTATGAAAAACCCTCAACTAACATCATATCTAATGGTCAGAATGCTTTTCCTCTAAGATATGGACAAGGCAAAGTCTATTCTTCCTATTCAGTATTTACCGGAGATCCTTCTCACACATAAAAGGCAAGAAAAATAAATTACATACAGATGGGAAAGGAGGAAGTAAAACTGTCCTTATTTGTAGACAAGATAATTGTTTTCATAGAAAACCTCAGGAAGCTACAAAAAGGTTATTAAAATGAGTAATTTAATTTAGCAAGGTTACAGAATAACAATATCATTTAAAATCACATCAGAAAAGTTAAGTAAATTCAAAAAGATCACAGAAATATTTTCTAAAAGACCTAAACATTGATTCTCTATGTATAGTTCAGTAAACCCAATATTGATAATATTTCAATTCTCCCCCAATTGATCTCTAGTTTCAATGTAATCCCAATCAAAATTCCAGTAAGTTTTTTCGTGTGTGGAAATTGACAAACTGATTCTAAAATTTATATGGAAGGTCCTAAAATAGCCAAAATATACTGAAAAAGAAGAAAAACGTAAAGAACTTTAGATTATCTGATTTAAAGACTCACTACAAAATCACAATAATCAAGACATGTTGTTTTAACATACCAGTAGACACACAGATCAATTGAACAGACCACAGTATATGTAGTCAACTAATTTTTCACAAAGGAGCCAAAGTAATTCAATGGGGGAAACAATAAAGAACACTTACAACTGAATAGTAAGACAACCAATAACTGAATTTTTTTAAGTGTGCAAAAGATTTGATCAGACACTTCGCAAAAAAATATACAAATGACCAATAAGCATGTTAAAAGTTGCTCAATATTACCAGTCATCAGAAAAATATAAATTAAAACCATAATGAAATATAATTTCACATTCATTAGAATGGCTAATATTAATAATAAAGATGGGTAATACTAATATTTTTGGGGATGAAATTTTAATAAATCTCAGTGGCAGGATAATTCACATGAGCACTAAAATTGTCTAAATATAAAAGTAAAGCTAGTGATCTAAAAAGACAAAAAAAATCTTTAACATCCATTAAGTACTAGACAAAAACTAGATGTCACCAACAACTAGAAAACAACTAGATACTGAAGAAAGGAAGTAGGATAAGACATTTCACTACAAATTCATGCCATCCATTCTCATTGAGCATTATCTGGTGTATCTCTGATTACTTCTGACAAACCCTAAACACGGAGACTTATCTAACTTTTCCCACTTCCCTAAACTTCTGAACTTACCCTTTAATGAGAAGATCCAGAAAACCAAGGGCATGAGAGCCTTCAAATTTCTCCTGTCTGCTTCAAAATACCTCTTTTTGTTACTTGTGTTCTTTTTCATCTCATCTCTAAGGCACAATTATCTTTTCTATTTTTACAAGGCTAACGTACCTGCCCAAGTCTCCTTGTTTGCATGAATCACCCCATTTCTTGCACATCCAATCTCCACCTCTACACTGGTTGCTTTATCTCAGTCATCAAACACGTTCAATTTGCCCATAGCCTTAAAATTTGTCCTAAATCCATGGCTTACTCAAGACACATTCACCACTAAAATTAACAAAAAGTATTGTTGGGGTTCAGTACATACTACCTCTAAATATGGCATCTTGGCATACTGAATATTTTAAGTTAAAGGCATCTGAGAAACAGCAGGTGCAGGAAGGACTCTTTGACTCTACCCTGAAGCAGCGGATAAGACCCTCATGTGAGAGGTGTCCTCATTATAATCTGGAGGAAAGGAGCATCCTGATCTCTGAAGACAGAAAGACACTGAGAAATCTTAACAAACAGGCCTTGCTAAGTTTCCCCCGTCTTGCTATTCTTAGCTCATACCACTTTGTCCTATCACATTTTCCCACACCTTTCCATTCTTCATCAGACCTGCCATAAAAACACTCAAGATTAACAGCTTCTTTGGGCCTTCATTTCCTTATGAAGGCTCCCATGGCATGTAAAACAAATAAATTTGTATGCTTTTCTCCTGTTCACTGTATTTTCTCATAAAGCTCCAGCTGAGAATCTAGAAGAAGAGAAAAAAAAAAGATTTTTTTCCTCCCCTACAGTATGACACATTCAATTGATTCCATACAACACATTACTTGAACTATGGATAAAAATATTCTTTTCTCAAAGGTCATAAAATATGTTAATACCCAATTCTAATACTCAATTGAGAATTTTTATTATTTCAATTTATCTCCACACTAACTTATTATTTATAACTTGTTAAAAAACTAGTGGTTGCCCTACGGTTTATACTCTACATCTTTAATTTACCAGAGTCAGCCTTCAAATATTATTATAATGCGCCACATGTTCTATAAGGCCCTTAAACTGTATACTCCAAATTCCTTCCTCCTAACTTTTGTGCTATTGTTGTTCATTTTATTTTTACATACACTATAAATACACAAGAGATTGCAGCTATTTTTTGCTTTAGGCAGTTAGTTATCTTTCAAAGAAATTAAAATAAAAATTTAGTTTAACTCACTTTATTTCATTTCCAGAGCTCTTCATTTGTTTGTGTAGATTCAATATTGTCTGGTATCACAGCTCTTATGCCTAAAAAACTTTTTGTAACAATCTTGTAGAGTAAATCTGCTGGCAATAAATTCTGGTTTTATTTGTCTAAGAAAGACTTTATTTCTTTATTTTTGAAAGATATTTTGCTAGGCATGGAATTCAGGGTTGCAAGGTTTTTCATTCAGCACTTTAAAGTTACCATTCCATTGTCTTCTGAGTTGAATGGCTTCTGAGGAGAAGGCAGCTCTAATCCTTATCTTTTTTCCTTTGTATGTAGTATGTCTTTTCTCCCCCTCTGGCTGCCTTCAGTGTTTTAGTCTTTTGTTTTCAACAGTTTAAATATTTTATGCCTAGGTGGGCTTGTTTTTCTTGGTGTGAGTGGGGTAGGGATTTATCCAGCATGGTGTTCTTTGAACTTCATGGATTTGTGGATCCCAACTACATAATTGTTACACTGTTTGATATTGTTCCACAATATTGGATGCTTTGTTCTATTTTTTTTTTTTTTCCACTCTTTTCTTCTCCTCTGTTTCAGTCTGGGGAACTTCTATTGATTTATCCTCAGTTTCAGTGATTCTCTCCTTGGCGGTTTGAAGTCTACTGATTAGCTTGTCAAAGATATTCTTCATCTCTGTTACTATACACTTTATTTCTAGCACTGTTATTCATTTTTATAGTTTCTATATCACAGCTGAAATTAACCATATGATCTTGCATATTGTTTTCCACCAGAATCTTTTCCACCAGAATCTTTTCCTTTGTGTTGTGTTTTCCTCTGGAAAAGATTCCTTTTCCAGAATCTTTAACATAAAAATCATAATTATTTTAAATTGCCTGTTAGCTCCAACATCTGTGTCTATCTAAGTCTAGTTCTATTGTTTTGTCTCTCAAGAGACAAAACTTCTAAGAGAGTGTGTTATCTTTTCTTGCCCTTTCATATGCACTATAGTGTTTTGTTAGGAGCTGACCATCTTGTGTGAGTGGTAGAGACTAAGGTAGTGTTAATGCTTGGAAATGGGCATTTCTTTCCTTCTGTTAGGCCTTTGGTGTGGGGTCTGTGCTAATTAAGTCAGGGTTTGGGCTAGATTTGAGGGTAGTTGTTGCTAGAGTTACCCTTAGTACATCACAGGTTTCAAATTCTTCTGCAGATACCTTTTATTTAGGTTGGGTCTGGTTTGACAGTGGGTTTTTATCCATGTCTCCACCCTCATGTTTAGGTCTTCTCTTTTTTCTGCACCTCAAAGGGTCTGTCTCTTGTGACTCTTAGCAGTAAGTAATAGTATAGTAATTACTATAAGTAATAAGTAAGTATAAGTAAATGTGCTTATTTTTTTCCAACATTTTATTTTGAAAATTTTCAAATATACAGAAAACTTGAAAAAATTATACAGTGAAGACCCATATACTCAACACTTAGATTTTACAATTAACATTTTACCGTATTTGCTTGTTACTTATTACTCAGTGTTTGCTAGCCCACTCTGGTGTTCTAATTAAGACTCAGTTTTAGGTAGATGCTGTATCCCTGGGTCTTAGAGAAGTGGGCTTCTCAGAGCCCCTTCCCCTGCCCCAGCTGTAGTTCTGGGCCTGGCAAAGATTCCTGCCCCTTCCCACAGGTACGGTGGATTTCTTCTGTTTGCTAATATGCCTCAGAGATGATCTGTCTGCACTTGATGATAACCCTTCTAGCAGTGTAATCACTGCTACTTATTACTTGATGGTGGAGGAGGAGAGATGGCAGCATTCTTGTTGTCCTGATTAGGCTTCAGTCTTAGGTAGAAACTGCACCCACGGGTCTCAAGGATGTGGCCTTCTCATTGCTTCTGCTCCTCCAAACTGTGTAATTCAGGCATAGATTCATTCCCCTAACAGAGGAGTAGAGAGGTTTTTTTTTTCTATTCCCTTCTCCTAGCTGCATCAAGTTTTCTTCAGTACCCTAAGGGCAACAGTGGTTTTTATCCTTGTTATTTTGTTTCTTTGTCTCTCCCCACAGCTTAAGGCTTTTGCTCCGTAAAGCAGATAGGGACAGAGTTTCATGCCTCTCCTACCAAACTGACATGATTCCCTTCCCTCAGGCCACCAGCACAAAGGAAGTTTTCTAGGTACTCTCACCAGTTGGGGGTCCATGGAGAAAAAGCCTTTAAGAGGGTGAGAACTCACCCTGTATCTGTGGTCTTCATTTTCTAGCAGCCTGCACTTGGCCTTGACCAATTCATTAAGCTTAATTCCTACCAGTGCCTGGCTGCATCTGCTCCAGGTGGACAAACGCTTGTGTCTTGTAACCACCTGCAGGCACCTGTCTCTCCGTAGATTTCAGTTAGTTGTTCCGCTAATTCATCTCTCTGATAGGTTTAAGAAAAGTCATGTACTTGGTTTGGCTTCTTCTGTTGTTGTAAGAGTAGAAACAATGCTCTTTTCATCTCTCTCTATCCCTGAGGTTAACTTATTATTGATCCTTCTTTCACTCCAAGTACGGCCACAATCAAGAATAGATTTCTAACATTCCCGTTTATCTAATCCAATGAAAAGAGCACCTTTTTGGTCTCAGCATCTGAATATTCATCCAGGGAAGAAATCTGAGTGACTTTGCTGGTGTACCTTCACCAAGGAGATAAGAGTACTGTTTTCTGCTCAGTTTTGGTTCAAGTGGAGAAGGGATGTGAAAGAGATGAAGAAGAATGCCATTGTCATTAACAGTTCTATCAGAACCAAACAAAAAACTGAGACCTACTATTTCTTGAGTGCTATTTTAATTATTTCATATATCTGGGCAGACAAAAATCAATATATGTCCCCTACAGAAGATACTGTCTCATCTTGGTAAACAAGGACACACACCAATGACAACAGTTTTGGACTTAATTGATTAAAGAACATGATTTTAAATATTAAACTTAATTATGTTTAGCTTTCATTTTCTCAAAAAAACTTCTAACAAAACAAGCTGTAGGAAGTAGAACTTTTTTTTTACTATAAAATGTAAAATTTCAAACATTCATAAATCTGAAATTGTAAGAGAGGTATAATTTCTGCTTTAAAGGTTTCTTTAGTAGAGCCTCATTTAGCTTAATTTTAATGTGCTCTCATATACTCAAACTGGCTTAATTGCATAAGTTCTGTGCAAACATTTAAAAATATCATCTTTATTTTTATAAAGTTTATTTATTTGTTTATTTTTGGCTGTGCTGGGTCTTCCGTTGCTGTGCGCGGGCTTTCTCTGGTTGCGGTGAGCGGCGGCTACTCTTCGTTGTGGTGGGTGGGCTTCTCTCTGCAGTGGCTTCTCTTGTTGTGGAGCACAGGCTCTAGGCACACAGGCTCAGTAGTTGTGGCACGCGGGGTTAGTTGCTCCGCGGCATGTGGGATCTTCCCGGACAGGGGCTCGAACCCGTGTCCCCTGCATTGGCAGGTGGATTCTTAACCACTGCACCACCAGGGAAGCCCCCTAAAAAAATCTTCTAATTCATTCAAAAATTTTCTTCAGCAATTAAAAGTGAAAAGTGCATACATTCATTGAGATACAAATTGGCAGGATACGTACTTAAATAACTAGAATATATGCTTCTATTTTATCCTTTATATTGCAGGGGGACTTTTTCATAATCTTTTTCCCCCACTAGACTGAATTCCTTCAGAACAGGGACTATTTTTATTCATCTCTACATTTCCAAAGCCTATTTTAGGACCAAGCTACATTGGAGGCAATTAATGTTGGATAGTTGAGCATATATAAAAGTAAAAAATATCAGAGGATCAATACAAACACTTCATGAAGTGGGTGAACTTTGGACAGGGTATTGAACAAAATATTTAAACAAGCAAAAAGTGGTGGCAAGGGCAGTTCCAACAGAAATGAGGTAAACAAAGGAACTTGGAAATGCATTTACCCAAAAAGCTAATAGAAACATTTTAAAGCATTTTGTTTACAAATAAACTGGAACAATATTTATGGTTGCTTTAAATGTAAAATACACCTTTAAAATCATAGCAATACTCAGTGGAAAGTACTAGGGTACAATCAGCAAACAGGTGTTGTTCTCTACCCTGAAGTAACTCACAATCCTGTAACAGAATACAGGCAAAAAACAGACTCCAGTCTCTTCCAACATTAATGTCTCCCTGAATCTTGTATTCACATTAAATTACCACATTTTCGCCTTTTCTTTTTAAGTTTTTTGGCTGAGACATAGGTTTTGGTCAGTGCTAAACTTCTAAATTAATCACCTCTATTCACTTGCACCACTTTTTCACCCACTGCCCTAACCCCTGCCTCCCCAAACACTGCGATTTTATTTCTACCCTCCAACCTTCTACAGGAAGAGGCTCTACAAAGTCTTGAAAACCTGGTCAAGGCCCATGACATTCTCAACTCTGATCAACATTTAGCACTTAGAACTCCTTCTCCACTCCACGTAAAACCATTGCCATACACTCCCATCACCTTGGAACTCTCCTTTAAAATTCTTCTGATTGTCTTATTTTCTAACTGCAGTTTACTCTTGCTAAAATCTTTCCAGCTCTAAACATATGTTAAATGTAGGTATTTCCCAGGGTTCTACCTTCAGGCACTCTTTCTTCCTGCTCTATCAATGTTCCCTAATAATCTCTCATTCCCATGGCTTCAACTCCAACAGATGTGCTGCTGTTTGTCAACCTCTTTTTAAATTAAATGTATACCTGAATTCTCTCCTGTGTTTATCTAGTCAACATTCCTACTAGACATTTTCAACTAGATATTACACGGACACCTCAAATAAATATTATTATTATTACAAATAATAAATATTATTCATTTACCCATTGAATTAACACATCAAGTTGATATCTTCCCCTCCCCACCATCAAAAATAAAACCCAAAGCTTCTTCCTTTTGACATTCACATTTTGACTAATGCAACAGCACCCATACAACATTTATAAGATGGTGGAAGAGTTGAAGGAAAAAGGGATAGTGTAATAGCTGATGTGGATGAAACACCTTATTGTGTATATATAGCAACAGATTAAAAAAAAATTGGGAGCGACTGACAGCATCATGGCAGTGTGAGTCATTCCTTTTTTCTCTCCTTTTTGATTTACAACTAATTGGACATCCCTAACTGAAAAAAGCACCTATGCACATCATACCAGGACACCTGAGAGATCTACACATATGTGCACCTGAAAGTGGGTGGACGCAGCAGAATGAGGGTAGTGGCTGTGGAGCTGGAGGTGGCAGAGGCATGTCCAGCAGCGGGACAGCACAACCTTTCTGGCAGAGGAGGTGGAGAGTGAAGTCAGTGAGTGGGGGTGTGCCTAGCCACACATTCTGCAGGAGGAGGGACTCACTGCTCTCTCTGAGGAGAGAGCGCAGTGACTGGGGGCAGAGAAGGAAAAGGGAGGTAGGCAGACAAAGATATCTGAAGGAAAGCCTTTCCTGCTGTCTGCCCCTGGATTCTGGCCCTAGGACTTCTGAGACCCTCCAACGTGAAGATCCCCCTCCTGGGCCACGGGCACACCCAATGCCCCTAGTGCTAAGTACACACCTCCCCCAACTCTGTTGCCACGCTTTAAAATTTTTTTTGGCCAGGTTTTTGTTTTTTTTAAACGTTCCTGTTCCGCACCTTAGCAGCAGTGAGTCATCTCCAATAAGAAAAAACAAAAACTTGTGCTATAGCGCCACCTTCTGGAAAACAAAAAAAGGCTCCTAATTATCAACCTATTGAGCTGTTAGAACCAAAGTAAACAAAGTCTTGCCTAAATGAGAAAGATGCTCACTATTTCAAATGTGATGGCAGAGGCACTTTTCATCAAACACTTTGAAAAATCACAGTAACACACTATCACAGAAAGTGGCAATATTCCAGCAACCAAACCCAAAGACACGGAATATTGCAATCTAACTGATAAAGAATTAAAAATAGCTGTTATAAGGTAAAATAGATAGCTAGTGGGAAGCAGCTGCATAGCACAGGGAGATCAGCTCAGTGCTTTGTGACCACCTAGAGGGGTGGGATAGGGAGGGTGGGAGGGAGACGCAAGAGGGACGAGATATGGGGATATATGTATATGTATAACTGATTCACTTTGTTATAAAGCAGAAACTAACACACCATTGTAAAGCAATTATACTCCAATAAAGATGTTTAAAAAAAGTAGCTGTTATGAAGAAATTCAGTGAGCTACAGGAAAACCTAAAATGGCAATACAATGACTTTAGGAATAAAATTAATAAACAGAAGGAGTACTTTACCAAAGAGACTGAAATTTTAATAAAGAACCAAACAATATTATGCCAGCACAAAAACAGACACGTTTTTGTGTTTGTTTGTGTCACCAATGGAACAGAATAGAAAGCCCAGAATTAAATTCCACTATATACAGTCAACTAATATTTGACAAGGGAGCCAAGAATACCCAATGGGGAAAGAATAGCTCTTCAATAAATGGTGCCAGAAAAACTGGAGAAATACATGCAGAACAATGAAATTATGCCCCTATCTCATGTCACTCACAAAAATTAACTCAAAATGGATCAAAGACTTACACATAAGACCTGATACCATAAAACTCCTAGAAGAAAACACAGGGAAGAAGCAATGCCTTGGCAATGATTTTTTGAATATGACACCAAAAGGACAAACAACAAAAGCAAAAATCAACAAATGTGACTACATCAAACTCAAAAGTTTCTGCACAGCAAAACAAACAATTAACAAAATGAAAAGACAACTTACAGAAGGGGAGAAAATTTTTGCAAACCATATATCAGATAAGGGTTCTTTTTATTGAAGTTTTGAATTTTATTTATTGTTTCATACAGCAGGTTCTTATTACTTATCCATTTTATACATGTTAATGTGTACATGTCAATCCCAATATCTCAATTCGTCACATCCCCCCACCCACCCCCCGCCACTTTCCCCCTTGGTGTCCATACGTTTGTTCTCTACATCTCTGTCTCAATTTCTGCTCTGCAAACCGGTTCATCTGTACCATTTTTCTAGGTTCTACATATATGCGTTAATATAAGAAATTCGTTTTTCTCGTTCTGACTTACTTCACTCTGTATGACAGTCTCTAGATCCATCCATGTCTCTACAAATGACCCAATTTCATTCCTTTTTATGGTTGAATAATATTCCATTGTATATATGTACCACATCTTGTTAATCCATTCATCTGTCAATGGGCATTTAGGTTGCTTCCATGTCTTGGCTATTGTAAACAGTGCTGCAATGAACACTGGGGTGCATGTGTCTTTCTGAATTACGGTTTTGTCTGGGTATATGCCCAGTAGTGGGATTGCTGGGTCATATGGTAATTCTATTTTTAGTTTTTTAAGGAACCTCCATACTGTTCTCCAGAGTGGCTCTATCAATTTACATTCCCACCAACAGTGCAAGACGGTTCCCTTTTTTCCGCACCCTCTCCAGCATTTGTTGTTTGTAGATTTTCAGATTATGCGCATTCTAACTGGTGTGAGGTGATACCTCACTGTAGTTTTGATTTGCGTTTCTCTAATAATTAGTGATGTTGAGCAGCTTTGCATTTGCTTTTTGGCCATCTCTATGTCTTCTTTGGAGAAATGTCTATTTAGATCTTCTGCCCATGTTTGGATTGGGTTGTTTGTTCTTTTAATATTGAGCTGCATGAGCTGTTTATATATTTTGGAGATTAATCTTCTGTATGTTGATTCGTTTGCAAATATTTTCTCCCATTCTGAAGATTGTCTTTTCATATCATTTGTAGTTTCCTTTGCTGTGCAAAAGCTTTTAAGTTTCATTAGGTCCCTTTGTTTATTTTTGGTTTTATTTCCATTACCCTAGGAGTTGGATCAAAAAAGATCTTGCTGTGATTTGTGTCAAAGAGTGTTTTTCCTATGTTTTCCTCTAAGAGTTTTATCATGTCCAGTCTTACATTTAGGTCTCTAAATCGTTTTGAGTTTATTTTTGTGTATGGTGTTAGGGAGTGTTCTAATTTCATTCTTTTGCATGTAGCTGTCCAGTTTTCCCAGCACCACTTATTGAAGAGACTCTTTTCTCCACTGTATATCCTTTCCTCCTTTGTCATAGATTAGTTGACCATAGATGCGTGGTTTATCTCTGGGCTTTCTATCCTGTTCCACTGACTTATATTTCTGTTTTTGTGCCAGTACCATATTTTCTTGATTACTGTAGCTTTGTAGTATAGTCTGAAGTCACGAGTCTGATTCCCCCAGCTCCATTTTTTTCCCTCAAGACCACTTTGGCTATTCGGGGTCTTCTGTGTCTCCATACAAATTTTAAGATTTTTTCTTCTAGTTCTGTAAAAAATGCCATTGGTAATTTGATAGAGATTGCATTGAATCTGTAGATTGCTTTGGGTAGTATAGTCATTTTCACAATATTGAATCTTACAATCCAAGAACATGGTATACCTCTCCATCTGTTTGTATCATCTTTGATTTCTTTCATCAGTGTCTTACAGTTTTCTGCATACAGGTCTTTTGTCTCCCTAGGTAGGTTTATTCCTAGGTATTTTATTCTTTTTGTTGCAGTGGTAAATGGGAGTGTTTCCTTAATTTCTCTTTCAGATTTTTCATCATTAGGGTATAGGAATGCAAGAGATTTCTGTGCATTAACTTTGTATCCTGCTACTTTACCAAATTCATTGATTAGCTCCAGTAGTTTTCTGGTAGTATATTTAGGATTCTTTATGTATAGTATCATGTCATCCTCAAACAGTGACAGCTTTACTTCTTCTTTTCCAATTTGGATTTCTTTTATTTCTTTTTCTTCTCTGATTGCTGTGGCTAAAACTTCCAAAACACTGTTGAATAATAGTGATGAGAGTGGGCAACCTTGTCTTGTTCCTGATCTTAGTGGAAATGGTTTGTTTTTCACCATTGAGAACGATGTTGGCTGTGGGTTTGTTGTATATGGCCTTTATTATGTTGAGGTAGGTTCCCTCTATGCCCACTTTCTGGAGAGTTTTTATCATAAATGGGTGAATTTTGTCACAAGATTTTTCTGCATCTATTGAGATGATCATATGGTTTTTATTCTTCAATTTGTTAATATGGTGTATGACACTGATTGACTTGTGTATACTGAAGAATCCTTGCATCCCTGGGATAAATCCCACTTGATCATGGTGTATGATCCTTTTAATGTGTTGTTGGATTCTGTTTGCTAGTATTTTATTGAGGATTTTTGCATCTATATTCATGAGTGATATTGGTCTGTAATTTTCTTTTTTTGTAGTATCTTTGTCCGGTTTTGGGATCAGGGTGATGGTGGCCTCATAGAATGAGTTTGGGAGTGTTCTTTCCTCTGCAATATTTTGGAAGAGTTTGAGAAGGATGGGTGTTAGCTCTTCTCTAAATATTTGATAGAATTCACCTGTGAAGCCACCTGGTCCTGTACTTTTGTTTGTTGGAAGATTTTCAATCACGGTTTCAATTTCATTACTTGTGATTGGTCTGTTCATATTTTCTATTTCTTCCTGGTTCAGTCTTGGAAAGTTATACCTTTCTAAGAATTTGTCCATTTCCTCCATGTTGTCCATTTCTTGGGCATAGAGTTGCTTTTAGTAGTCTCTTAGGATGCTTTGTATTTCTGCGGTGTCTCTTGTAACTTCTCGTTTTTCATTTCTAATTTTATTGATTTGGGTTCTCTCCCTCTTTTTCTTGATGAGTCTGGCTAAAGGTATGTCAATTTTATTTATCTTCTCAAAGAACCAGCTTTTAGTTTTATTGATCTTTTTGCTATTGTTTTCTTTGTTTCTATTTCATTTATTTCTGCTCTGATCTCTATGATTTCCTTCCTTCTACTAACTTTGGGTTTTGTTTGTTCTTCTTTCTCTAGTTCCTTTAGGTGTAATGTTAGATTGTTTATTTGAGATGTCTGTGGTTTCTTGAGGTAGGATTGTATTGCTATAATCTTCCCTCTTAGAACTGCTTTTGCTGCATCCCATAGGTTTTGGATCATTGTGTTTTCATTGTCATTTGTCTCTACGTATTTTTTCATTTCCTGTTTGATTTCTTCAGTGATCTCTTAGCTATTTAGTAACGTATAGTTTAGCTTCCATGTTTTTGTGTTTTTTACGTTTTTTTCCCTGTGATTTCTAATCTCATCGCATTGTGGTCAGAAAAGATGCTTGTCATGATTTCAATTTTCTTAAATTTACTGAGGATTGATTTTTGACCCAAGATGTGATCTATCCTGGAGAATGTTCCATGCGCACTTGAGAAGAAAGTGTAATCTGCTGTTTTTGGATGGAATGTCCTATAAATATGAAGTGAATCTATCTGGTCTATTGTGTCATTTAAAGCTTCTGTTTCCTTATTTATTTTCATTTTGGATGATCTGTCCATTGGTGTAAGTGAGGTGTTAAAGTCCCCCACTATTATTGTGTTACTGTCGATTTCCTCTTTTATAGCTGTTAGCAGTTGCCTTGTGTATTGAGGTGCTCCTATGTTGGGTGCATATATATTTATAATTGTTATATCTTCTTCTTGGATTGATCCCTTGATCATTATGCAGTGTCCTTCCTTGTCTCTTGTAACATTCTTTATTTTAAAGTCTATTTTATCTGATATGAGTATTGCTACTCCAGCTTTCTTTTGATTTCCATTTGCATGGAATATCTTTTTCCATCCCCTCACTTTCAGTCTGTATGTGTCCCTAGGTCTGAAGTGGGTCTCTTGTAGACAGCATATATATGAGTCTTGTTTTTGTATCCATTCAGCAAGCCTGTGTCTTTTGGTTGGAGCATTTAATCCATTCACCTTTAAGGTAATTATCGATATGTATGTTCCTATGACCATTTTCTTAATTGTTTTGGGTTTGTTTTTGTACGTCCTTTTCTTCTCTTGTGTTTCCCACTTAGAGAAGTTCCTTTAGCATTTGTTGTAAAGCTGGTTTGGTGGTGCTGAATTCTCTTAGCTTTTGCTTGTCTGTAAAGGTTTTGATTTCTCCATCAAATCTGAATGAGATCCTTTCTAGGTAGTGTAATGTTCATTGTAGGTTCTTCCCTTTCATCACTTTAAATATGCCATGCCACTCCCTTCTGGCTTGTAGAGTTTCTGTTGAGAAATCAGCTGTTAACCTTATGGGAGTTCCCTTGTATGTTATTTGTCTTTTTCCCCTTGCTGCTTTCTATAATTTTTCTTTGTCTTTAACTTTTGCCAGTTTGATTACTATGTGTCTCGGCATGGTTCTCCTTGGGTTTATCCTGTATGAGACTCTCTTCACTTCCAGTACTTGGATGGCTATTTCCTTTCCCATGTTAGGTAAGTTTTTGACTATAATCTCTTCAAATATTTTCTCGGGTCCTTCTCTCTCTCTTGTCCTTCCAGGGCCCCTATAATGCAAATGTTGTTGCGTTTAATGTTGTCCCAGAGGTCTCTTAGGCTGTCTTCATTTCTTTTGATTCTCTTTTCTTTGTTCTGCAGCAGTGAACTCCACCATTCTGTCTTCCAGGTCACTTATCCGTTCTTCTGCCTCAGTTGTTCTGCTATTGATTCCTTCTAGTGTACTTTTCATTTCAGTTATTGTATTGTTCATATCTGTTTGTTTTTTCTTTAATTCTTCTAGGTCTTTGTTAAACATTTCTTGCATCTTCTCAATCTTTGCCTTCATTCTTTTTCCGAGGTCCTGGATCATCTTCACTATCATTATTCTGAATTCTTTTTCTGGAAGGTTGCCTATCTCCACTTCATTTAGTTGTCTTTCTAGGGTTTTATCTTGTTCCTTCATCTGGTACATAGCCCTCTGCCTTTTCTTCTTGTCTATATTTCTGTGAATGTGGTTTTTGTTCCACAGGCTGCAGGATTGTAGTTCTTCTTGCTTCTGTCTGCCTTCTGGTGGATGAGTCTCTCTAACCAGATAAGGGGTTAACATCCAAAATATATAAAGAGTCAGTCAACTTAATCACAAAAAAAATCCAATTAAAAAATGGGCAGAAGAACAAAAAAGACATTTCTCTGAAGAGTACATCAAAATGGCCAATAGATATGTGAAAAGATGCTCAACATCAGTAATCATCAGAGAAATGCAAATGCAAACCACAATGAGGTATCACCTCATACCTGTCATAATGGCTATCATCAAAAGACAAAAAATAACAAGTGTTGGCAAGGATGTTGAGAAAGGGGAACCTTCATGCACTGTTGGTGGGAGTGTGAATTGGTGCAGCCACTATGGAAAACAGTATGGGATTTCCTCAAAAAATTAAAAATAGATCTATAATATGACCTAGAAATTCTACTTCTAGGTATATACCCAAAGGAAATGAAAACAGGATTTCAACAAGATATAAGCACTCCCATGATGATCGCTGCATTATTCCCAATAGCCAAGATATGAAAACAATCCAAGTGACCATTAATGAAGAATGGATAAAAAAGATATAGGATATATACACTATGGAATATTATTTAGCCACGAGAAAGGAGAATATCCTTCCATTTGTGACAACATAGATGGACCTTAAGCACATTATGCTATGTGAGATAAGTCAAAGAAAGTCAAGTATTGAATCTAAAAAGTTAAACATGTAAAAAACAGAGAGTAAAGTGATGGTTACCAGGGGATGGGGGTGGCAGAGATAAGAGTGATTGTGTTTAAGGGTACAAACTTAAAACAAGCAGTAATAAGCCATAAAGATCTAATGCACAGTATAATGAATATAAGCAATAATACTGTACTATAAATACATAATGTGATAAATATCACATCAGCAAACAAACAAACAAAAAGCTGACTCACAGCACCGAACATAAGTATCATTAACACTATAGTAAACACCAATTGTGGTATCTGCCTAGTATGGATGCACTCAATTAATTTTAAAATGCCAAATCATCAAATACCTGCTTCAACATCAGTTACACATTCCTGAACTTGTATATGATCAATAATATTTTTTTTGAAATCTACTCAGTGTCATTCAGACTGCTTCATATCTGAACATTCACTTTCAAAGAAGGCCAAGCATTCTAAGTGTGGCTCCAAATGTGACTTGGAGTGAAAAGCTCTAAATATAGAAATTTTATCAGTTTATATATAAATGTTTATAATTATGAAAAAGAAATGTTGCAGTAATTGATGCACACTGAAAGCTGCTTAAGTATAAAAACTAAAATAAAGAACTGTTAAACAGTTAAGTAAATTAACAGTAACATAGACTGACAGTTAAAATATAAATATTAAGAGAGTATGTATCACCAAAAAACTTTAAGGAAGAACATGTTATCCTCCTTTCATCTAATAAATATTTATAAAAATTTAAATACTAAGGTAAGAAAAAATAGCAGAGATTAGATCACAGTAAAATAACTTTTAGAGAATTCTTTGGTATACTAACTAGAAAAACTAAAAAGTAAAAATGAAGCCTGGGTTGTCTCAGGACTATCTGGGAAAATGAGATTGGAGTCTGTCTTCCTACAGTACTACTTTCCTAGAAACTACAGAGGTAAGATAAATGTAAAATGTTTGTCTGCCTAGTTTGCTATGAAACCCCTGATCCCTGGGATTCCACTTAGACTGATGAGCTTCATGTTAGCATAGCATGCAAGTCCTGTACCTATGTGACTAAAATGTAATAGAAGATTTGTGGGAAACTAAGGCTATGACTTAGTGCCATGACGGTCCTCTCAGTCTGGGCTCTTATCAATGGCAGCCATACATGGCCCAGGAGCAAAAGAAGGTAAACATATAGGTGGTTGGTGGGCCTCTCCATAAGATGAAGATGCTCAGTATTCTGTATTTCTTATCTTATATCCTTCCCAGAAGTCTCTAAGGCCTATCCTATCTATCCTAGGTTACTATTTTCCCTTCATTAGACATTTGATCCAAGCTGGGCTAAAGGAGATTCTCTCAGAAGCTGAATGATACTGACATTAGAAGTTGTGAAAGCCATGTTAATAACAGGACTTTCAAGACAGACTCTTGAATTTCTTTTGATAAGATTCCCACAATAAATACTCTTCTTGAATTCTGTGAAATAACCTTTTATTCTTTTAATGACCTTTTAATTGTTTTAACCTTTTTTGCTTAAGCATTGTTGTAAAATTATACACAAACACATATACAACACAAGTACACACAAAGGTACATATGCAATTCTTATATGTTATTGATGGGGTTATTGAAAAATAACTATCTCAGGTCAACAAAAAGCATGGAGGGAAAAGAATAGAGTGTAATCATATACGTTATGAAGCTAAGGGACACGTAGGAGTTTCATTCCTACATGGGAGTATCTGACTTAACACTTTGCATGAGAAAGGGAAAAGGAATTAGAGAGCATCTTCAGCTAGCATAGCCGAAGAGGTTGTTAAGATCTTATTTGTTCCAGAAAACATTTATACTTATTTACACATTATGCAAATGAGCATATATTTATATACTCAAACATCTTTTTTACAAAGATTGAGAATGAACATTAAAATTCCACAATGAACAATTTAGTGAATAATAGGAGAGAAAAAATTTAGTGAATAATGAGAAAACCAATTTTATAAATGTTGGCTAAAATAGCGAAAAGTATAAAACAGTACAGCTAAATAAGGTAATGTAATCTAGATAGGATGCCTGTAAATTACCAAAAGTAAACTTTTAAGAGCTATAAGAATCTTCCATACACTGACCCACAACGAACCTTATTTAACAGTTCACAATTTGGTGCACGTACTTAGCAGTATATTTATGCCTGAGGAGCAGTTGTAGCACGTGGTGCAGAGGCCATGTCTTTACTCAGACACACAATTTAAATACTGGTTCTGCCTTTTACTGGCTCTGTGATCTTGGGTAAATAACTTAACTCTCTCCATTTCAGTTTCCTCAGGTACTGAGAGGAAAAGTATAGATCTTACCTCATAGAGTTTATAAAGACTAAAGTTTCTGAGTATAAGGTATTTAAAACACTTTCAGGCACACAGTTAAAGGTCAATAAATGTTAGCTCTTAATTATTTGGTCTCAATAGAAGCTAGAATATACAGTGTTCATGGCTAATGTTTTTCTATGTCTCAGTAATTAAAAAATCCATATTTCCCTCAATGTTCTACAACATTCAGTCATGAGTAATATCATATGAAATATTAAATATTTATCTTTTATGCAAATTATATCTCTATATCTGATATTTGTTATGAAAATATCAAATTTAGTGACATATTCAATTGCATAAATTAAATAAGTACCCTTAATAAGATAAATCACAGGAGTAAAACCAATATAGTTTGGATAAAATTGATAGTGTTCAGTGTTATTTTACTAATTTTAACAAATGTATTAAGATAGAACTATTTGGCTCATTTAAAATTTATTTAAGGTAAGACTGGAATCTATTGTATTAAATAAAATTAAAGAATTAAATAAAAGCATGTGGATCTGTAGTATTAAATAAAATGCAATGTTTCTTTTAGGCTCAGTAGCAACATTTTTTCTAAAACATATATCTTTTTTTACGTTACCTGAGAACTGATCATACGCTGAGATGAACGAGCAATATTGGCAGGTAGACCAAAGAAACTAGGTTTGTCATCCTCTGGAAGTTTTTCAATGACGGCACGATAGTCCTAAACACAAAGAATTAAAAAAAAGTTTTTCAATAAAGATTAAACTTACAACCACCGAAATCAGAAAGAACCAGAATATCGTGAAGTATTAAATGATTAATTATTCATGTGACATTGTTTAGGTAAATCTCACTTTCAGTCTGTATAGCATTAACTCAGTTATCTAATGGAAATATTCTTTGTCATTACTTCTTCATACTTAAATTATTTGATACTACACTTTCTTATCCTATACTTCTCACATTCAGAGGGGAATTGATTAAAACAAACATATTTGAGTAACTATGCCTACTATGTGTAGTTATTTTTCCTGTAACCTACCAAAGACTAATCTGCAGAGTGTAGCTCTGTTTATAATGAGATAAATATTCCAACAATCTTTTCTTTTAAACTTATGGCACTCCCAGAAACCTATACTCACACAGTCTGATATACAAGAACTGCTTTGTAAATTGCTTTATTATAAAGCAATTCCACAGTTAGTCTTCGCTGGTGAGGTGTGATGAAATGTATCGAAAATCCTATCATTTCATCCCAAGAATTACTGTAAGCACTGCGAAGGCTTGATTTGCCAAGCACTCATCTGAACAGTTTTCACTTCAGATTCTAGATGGGAAACTAAGTGTAGATCAAGAGGATTTATTCAGTTTGGCTGAAAGATGGGAATTGTTTTGTTTGTTTTCATGAGGAGACGAGTTATTTTAAGGCAGGTATTGTAAATATATGCATCTAAACTATTCTTGATGAAATAGGAGAAACTGTTTTTGGTGAAGGAGACTCATGTTCTGCCCCCACCCCCATCATCCTTTCTCATCCTTCGCAGCTGCCTCTGCAGTATTTCCAAGACACAGGTCCTGGGCTTCCTGGAGTTTACTCCAGGAAGTATGTCAAAGTTTGGAAAGACATATTGTTCTTTGAAATTTTTCCTCTCCTATATCTCAGTAAACTTCCTTAAGGTTTTCAATCACAATGTAGATATGCATAAATATATATGTATGTATATGTGAGTGTATGCTTGTATATATCCATGCATATGTGTGTGTGTGTTTCTCATCTCCTGGGAAACTTCCGGCTTCCTCCTTCTATCTAACTCAATTAAACAGAAAGCTAAACATTGACTCTTGTAAATCATCTTATAATTTTTTTAATTTTTCTATTATTTATTTTTCTTTTTTTTTAGATGGAAAAAAATCTCCCATCTAAAAAAAATCTCCCATTCCAGATTTTCATGTGCCTCACGGCATGCGGGATCTTAGTATCCCGACCAGGATCAAACCCATGCCCCCCGCAGTGGAAGCACAGAGTTCCAACCACTGGACCACCAGGGAATTCCTATAATCATCTTATAATTCTAAAGCTATTATTCTTCGTATTTATACACTTTATTCATTTTTAAATGTCTGAGAAATTTTCGCATCTAGTCTGGCTAGAGTCTTCTCTCTACCTAGGACTATACACTGACATGTTTCCTAAATAGTAGACTACTACATATCCAAACTGATTTATCCTCATTTGGACACAAAAGAATATATACCAAATGATACCCTTTACATGAAGTACAAACACAGGCAAAACTAACACAGGCTGTTAGAAGTTAAGCTAATGTATCCTTTGTTGGGGAGGTAGTAACTAGAAGGGAACTGGAGGAGGACTTCTGGGGAGCTGAAAATGTTCTGTTTCTTGATCGCAGTGCTGGTGGCACTCATATGTTCAATGTATAAAAATGCACTGCATTGTACATTTATGATGTACACTTTTCTGTATATATTTTATTTTTCAATTTAAGCTTCAAACAATAGAGATGAAAGACTTCTCATGGTACACTATCTGAAATAAATATATAATAAATAACTATGTGATATTTCTGTTTTCTCATTCACTCTAAGGTTCTCCCAATAAAAAGTAAACTCCACAGTGCATCAAGAGATCCACAAAGTCTGGAACAGCGTTATCACAGAGCAAATGTTCAATGTGTATTATTGAATGAATGAGTAAGTGAATGAAAGATACTGAAAAACAAAATCGAAGGAATACTTAATAACAAAATAGATAAGATATTCAATAGAGTAATATGTTTAATACTGGTTTTTAAGCTTTGTTTTCTGACTTATATCACTAAAACAAAGGAATTTTCTTGAGAAAAATATTTGAATAAGAGAAAAAGGCACAATACTGATAGAACTATATAATTGAATACATATATTTTGTAATTCATGAAGAAATATATAATTTTAATACTCTGTAATGAAAACGTTATTTGGGCATTCACACAAATACAAATTTGTGGCAAAATAAACTAGAATTGAAATCTTTGGGCTACATTTTGTACTATTTTCTGGAAAAGATTATTGCATTCTAGGAGGCTTTTATATGATGACTCAAAGCAAAAAACTACAGCTGGATAAAATAAATACACATAAACAAAAATGTTGCTATGAAAGCTAGATAAAGTGAATCTCTCTTGTATATTTAGAACTTTTTTAAATTTATAAGCCAGAGTATGAAGATAGATATTTGTTAAATAATATTTGCTTTCTTTCAAATTTAATGTATCAGAGTACTCTCATAACTATGAAGAAGTAGCATATTCTCCCATTCCAGATCTTCACGGCAGCCCTACAATGTAAAAATTTTCCTTGGCCACCCCCTTCATGATTTACGTATTTACTATATCCTATTATCATCAATCAGTGATCATTAAGTATCCAAAAGTAATAGGATACTTAACTAGAGTTTAGAGAATCAGGCTGCATACTGGCATAATAAAAAAAAAATCCGTATTTGTGAATGATAATTGTTTATACATTTGAAAAGAAACAATATATATTTAACAATATAAGAAATTATTCAAGTTTCTATCTGGTAGTAAATTGAAAATAATTAATTTTACCTACCAAAATTCTGCAGGATTTTGGTAGATATATGGAGTATGGAAAAATGCTTTTCTTGTTCCTTTGGTTTAATACATCAATTATTGAAGAATTAAAAAACTGTTTCAGGTATGACTGAAGAACTCTAAGGTCAAAATAGTTATCTATACGTCCTCCATAAATAGCATTTTCAAGCAAACCATGTACAAATTCCCATTGTACATCTTTGGTACCTATAATTAAAAAAAATTTTTATTCGTTTCATTTCTAAGATATTAGAAATTTTCTAAAACAAATTCTAAAATATTAAACAAATTCCTGGCTCCAGTTATATTTATAGGATATAACAATACATATTTAATTCATTTAAATCATTCCTTAAAATGCTTAATGTAATGCTCATTAATATTAATAATATTAATACTATAATCACAGAGGACCTGTTCCAGGAAGGGAGCTACCACCATAGATAACTATAATATGAACTAGGTATGGTGGACAGGAAGGAACCTGGCAAAGTCTGTTTGTTAAAATTCCTCCCTGTGTCCCATTGTCTCTGCATAGCCCAGCAATTTGTTTACCAAACATCTGCTTTTTTGCATCTCCATGTTAACTGCCTTCCTCCCTTCTGAAGTCTAAAACCACTACCCCAAACACCCTCTTTTGTCTTTAGTTGAAGATAGTATTTAAGGTGAGGGTTTCAGCCATTTTGGCAAGTTACTTAGTCTTCCTGGGTCTCTCCTATATATACATGTTATTAATTTTTTTTTGATCTTCTCCTGTTAATCTGTTTCATGTCAGTGTAAATTCTTAGACCAGCCAGAAGAACCCAGAAGGGTAGAAGAAAATTTCTTCCTCCCCAACAGCAGTAAATGCAGGAAACACAATTTTAATCTACCTAGTTAACATCACTGCTAGCATTACTAGTTTAGACTATTTCAGTACTATAAAATTCAATGAACCATTCCCTTTTTTTACATTTAATTCTCCATATGTGGAGGTCCCTTAATAGCAGGAAATCTTGTAATCATAAGATTACATTTAGACATCTACCATGAGATTCAGTATCACTTTGAAGCATCTTCCTCTTACAACAATTCACTGGTGTGATGTATGTAAAAAACATACTATTTGCTATGAAATTAATTAATGCTATTAATTAATTCCATCGTAAGCTTGAAACACAATGATAAACAAATCATTCAAACTCTCTGTGCTTTGGTTTCCTCATCTTAAAAGAGCATTAATAATATTTGCCTCAAAGTGATATTATAAAAATCAAATAAATGTTCAAAAGTCTTTTGGAAAATTACCAAGTTTCTAAGCAAGCTAAAGTACTAGTATATATCCTCCAAAAAAATTATGTTTCAAAATAAACATTAAAAAAACAACTCATGGAAATCAGAAAACTGATCGGCCTTAGCACAAAATGGGAAAATGTTGGGTCATACGTTAAAAGGAGTGGGGGAGATGCTTCCAGAATGTTGGTAATACACTATTTATTGACTTTGGGCTAGTTACAAAGGTTCAATTTATGAAAATCTATTGAATTATACCTTTATGTATACTTTTCTGATGTAAAATTCAAAGATTTTTTAAATAAACAAAAAATTCATTTGGAATACTATTAGGCATTAACTAACTATGGGGAACAAATAAATTAATATCCTATCTACTTCTACATATATACCCAACAGAAATATATTCAAGTAGTCACCCAAAGATATAGCGCAATCATCCCAAACTACTCACGTGTCCATCAAGAAAAAACTTGAAAACTACCCACCAAGAGAAGAAATACAATCACAGAATGGCAAACTATATAGCACTGTGAATAAATGGACAACAATGACATGTAACCATATGGATGAATCTCTCAAATATAATGTTAACTGAAAGAATACAAAGACTAAAGAATACATGATGTATGATTCCAGTTTTATAAAAACAGGCAAAGCTAATCTATATAGTTAGGTGCCTGGTCTTTACCACAGGAGTGGTGGTGGGGGAACTTGGAGAATGATAGTAACTGGAAGGCAGCACTAGAGTAAAATCTGAGGTATTGGTAATGTTCTGTTTCTTGATTAAGGTGCTGGCTACATGAGAGTGTTCAGTTTGTGGAAATTTCACTGGGCTGTAATCTTATGATATAAGTACTTTTTGTACACATATCATACTTCATTTAAAAGTTTTTAAAATCTCATAAACATGTAAATTAAAATGGGACTCGAACATATCTCAACATAATAAAGGCCATAGATGACAAGCCCACAGCCAGCATCATTCTCAATGGTGAAAAGCTGAAAGCATTTCCTCTAAGATCAGGAACAAGACAAGTATGCCCACTCATGCCACTTTTATCCAAAATAGTTTTGGAAGTCCTAGACACAGAAATCAGAGAAGAAAAGGAAATAAAAGGAATTCAAATTGGAAAGGAAGAAGTAAAAGTGTCACTGTTTGCAGATTACATCCTATACATAGAAAATCCAAAACTCATCAATGAATTTGGTAAAGTTGCAGGATACAAAATTAATATACAGAAATCTGTTGCATTTCTATACACTAACAACAAAATGTGAGAAAGAGAAATTAAGAAAATAATCCCATGGACCATCACATCAAAAAGAATAAAATACCTAGGAATAGATCTACCCAATGAGGTAAAAGACCTGTACTCTGAAGATGTTGATGAAAGAAACTGAAGACAACACAAACAGATGGAAAGCTATATGGTGTTCTTGTTTTATAAGACTCAATATTGTTAAAATGACAATACTACTTACCCAAGGCAATCTACAGATTCAATGCAATCCCTATCAAATTACCAATGGCATTTTTCATAGAACTGGAACAAAAAATTTTACAATTTGTATGGAAACACAAAAGACCCCGAATAGCCAAATCTATCTTGAGAAAGAAGAATGAAACTGGAGGAATCAGCTGACTTCAAACTATACTACAAAGCTACAGGAATCAAAACAGTATGGTACTAGCACAAAAACAGACACATAGATCAACAGAACAGGATAGAAAGCCCAGAAATAAACCCATGCACTTAGGGTCAATTCATCTACAATGAAGGAGGCAAGAATATACAATGGAGAAAAGACAGTCTCTTCAATAAGTGATGCTACATATAAAAAGCTGGACAGCTACATGTAAAAGAATGAAATTAGAAATTCTCTAATTAGAAATTAGAAATTAGAAATTAGAAATTCTCTAACACCATATACAAAAATAAACTCAAAATGGATTAAAGACCTAAATGTAAGACTGGATACTATTTTTTTTTGATGTGGGCCATTTTTAAAGTCTTTACTGAATTTGTTACAATATTGCTTCTGTTCTATGTCTTGGTTTCTTGGCTGCAAGGCACACGGGATCCAAGTTCCCCAACCAGGGATCAAACCCGCATTGGAAGGTGAAGTCCCAACCACTGGACCACCAGGGAAGTCCCTAAGACTGGATACTATTGATGTAAAACTCCTACAGGAAAACACAGGCAGGACACTCTTTGACATAAATCATAGCAATATTTTTTGGATCTGTCTCCTAAGGCAAAAGAAATAAAAATAAAAGTAAACAAATGGGACCTAATTAAACTTAAAAGCTTTTGTACAACAAAGAAAACCATTAACAAAACAAAAAGACAACCTATGGAATGGAAGAAAATATTGGCAAACGATGAACTGACAAGGGATTAATTTCCAAAATATACAAACAGCTCATACAGCTCAATATAAAAAACAAACAAACAAGCCAACCAAAAAAATGGGCAGAAGACCTAAATAGACACTTCTCCACAGAAGTTATACAGACTGCCAACAGGCACATGAAAAGATGCTCAACATTGCTGATTATTAGGAAAATGCAAGTGAAAACTACAATGAGGTCAGAATAACCATCATCAGAAAGTCTACAAACAATGAATGCTAAAGAGGCTGTGGAGAAAAGGGAACCCTCCTACACTGTTGGCGAGAATGTAAATTAGGGTTGTCACTATTGAGAACAGTATGAAGTTCCTTAAAAAACTAAAACCAGCATTACCATATGATCCTGCGATCCCACTCCTGGGCATTATATCCAGAAAAGATAAAAACTCTCATTAAAAAAGATACATGCACTCCAATGTTCATAGCAGCACTATTTACAATAGCTAAGATATGGAAGCAACCCAAATGTCCATCAACAGATGAATGGATACAGCAGATGTGCTACAGATATATATACAATGGAATATTACTCAGCCATAAAAAAGAATAATGCCATTTGCTGCAACATGGATGGACTTAGAAATAATCATACTAAGTCAGACAGAAAAAGAAAATTATCATATGATATCACTTATATGTGGAATCTAAAAAAATGATACCAATGAACTTATTTACAAAACAAGAAATAGATTCACAGACATAGAAAATAAACTTATGGTTACCAATGAGGAAGTGGGGGGGGGATAAATTTGGAATTTGGTATTAACAGATACACACTACTATATATAAAATAGATAAACAATAAGGGCCTACTATATAGCACAGGGAACTATATTCAATATCTTGTTACAACCTACATGGGAAAAGCATCTGAAAAAAATAGATATATAATAGAGATATATATATATATATATATATATATATATGTACAACGGAATCACTTTGCCGTGCACATGAAACATTGTAAGTCAACTATACTTCAATAAAAAATTAAAATAAAAGAAAACTACAAAAAAAATGGGATTTGTCCACATGCTAGATGTCTATCCTTATCCTTTTGTGGAAACCAAGTTACTGAATAAATGATGATGTCATTAATTCAACCAACTATAACAGTGCCTACTACCATGGGCTAGGCCCTGCTACAGATGTTAAGGACATACAAAGTAAACAAAATAGCCAAAGACCTTGCTTAATGTAGATTACACTCTAGTTGGAAAAGATGAACATTTTTAAAAATGAATGAATAAACAAGAAAGTACAAGGTAGCACTAATGTAGTAAAACAATTAAACAGAACATGGGGATAGAGAACAATTAGAAAATTAGGCTTGGTGATAAATTTTCTGAAGAGGATACCTCTAAGCTGAGATGTGAATGATAAGAGAAGAAAATCATATAAAGGTTTGGGAGAGGAGCATTTCAGACAGAAGGAAGAGCACCTACCAAAACCTTCAGGTAGGAACAAGCCTGGTTTGTTCAAGGAACAGAAAGAAGATAAATGTGGCTGTAGGTTTTGAAAGTGAATTATATGCTTTACTTTTCTTTTCTAAAAAATAAGTTTGTTTACTCTGTGGAGAATTTTTGAAAAAATCTATTTCTTGGACTACCAAGGATTGATGAAGTTGAAGGATGAGAACAGAATTTTGATGTGATTTGGACATGGAGGGGACAGAAACTGCCAAAGCATTGGATGTTTGAGGATAAGAAAAAGAGGAGAATCAAGGGTGATTCATAGACTTTGAACCTGAACAACCACATGAATGGTGGTGCCATTTACTGAAATGGGGCAGACTCAGGGAAGAGTAGTTTGGCAAGGCTGCAGGATGGTGGGGGAGACAAGAATCTAGAGTTGTTTGGAAAAGTTTTAAGTTTGAGAGCCCTATCAACGTACTCTCTTCTCTAATCCATCATTGCTCTAAACTCTAGTGTTCGCTTGAGTTGGCCCTGAGCAATAACCCACAGGGATTGGACCATTCCTGTCTTCAGGAGGCAGAGAGCTAGATGGCCTCAAGGGATCAGATTATATGGTTTTGTTGCCCTGTTTTAGTCTATTATTTGTACCTTGATTCCTGATTTCTACTTAATCATACAATTGTGATTCTACAGATTCTTGGTCTACCATATTCTTGAATTTTAACAGTTCCCTTCAAAGAGATATGAATAATTTAGTTGAAGCCTGAAACTTGTGAAGGCCATGAAGTAAAGACAAGGTCATTCTAGGTTTCTGCTTCCTGAAAGCTACAGATCAACCAGAAATCTAATGGATTATATCAAAACCAATGACCACAACAGATAATATATGAACTTGTACAAGCATGGAATTCAGAACATTAAGTACAAAATAAAAAGCAAAAAGCAAATTTTATAATAGGACGTCAAGTCACTCTTGAAAAAAGCCCTATTTTTAATAAGAGCTCAAAAAATTTTTTCATTGACATCAGAGGTCAAAGTTTTCATCATTAGAACTTACCATCAAAGAGTCTGTCAATAATGCTGTAACCAGCCCGAAGATCTGATAAAGAAAACTCATAAAACTTGGTCCAACCCTATCAAAACAAATTTTTAAAAAATTAAAGAACTACAAGCAGTGTTAAAAAATATATATGCATATATCATTGCCCTTACAATCTTAAAAAGAATGTTCAATACAGACTAAAAGAAAAAAAGGCAACTATTGAGAATTTTTAATAAAAACAATAAAACAATATGTCTAAAGTAAGAGTAATTTTAAAAAATAAATTTATTGATCTCTACAGCATGCAAAGGATTTTATAATGTCATAAATGTTTTTATCACTTAAGTATGTGGCAGAAGAGTCATATATAGAAAGAACAAATTGGCGTAGTAAATCATTGAGTCTACATAGTGTGTATACATTGAGAGATTTCCTATAATTTGGTCCTTCAGAATTGTGGATTTTCTCTACAAACATGAAAACAGAAATATTACAAAAATTATTTAAAGGTCTAAAGGCATATAGTATTATTTTCTGTACATTTGACCCACAAAGCATTCATATTATAACTAAATAAAATTATAAACCTACAGCTAATAGCTACCATGCTTGTATAAAAACAACATTCAAAGACATTTATATGTGATAGACAATAATATGAAATAATTAAAAATAATTTCTACAGGGCTTTCATCAACTACGACTAGTAATTAGTTTTATGCAATAAAATAAGTTCAAACTAAAATCTATTTAGACTTGAATAATATTCAGAAATATTGATACAAATTTATTTTATTCATTCATCATTCAAAAAGATTTATTAAGTGCACATTATATGTCAGGCTCTGGGAATAAAAGAATGAGCAAAAACATATATAATCCCTGTTTCCATGTAGCTTTCAGTCAAATGTCAGGGGAGGGGTGGATACAATCAATTACTCAAATACACATACAATTACAAACTGTAATATGTTTAAGGAAAAGAAACATACTTGGTATATATAAGAAAGAGCTCTGACCTAATATAAAAGATAAGGGAAAGTCACCCTGGTGGGGAAAGGGTAAGAAATGACAGAAAAACAAAAGTAGATAGATAGTTAGAACAATGAAATGAAAGAATTTTTGTATTGGATTGTAATGGAGGATGAAGATACCAAAAAGAGAGGTATTAAGAATGACTTCTAAGCTCATGGCTTATTCAAATTGATGTTGGCATCATTCACTCACAGGTGGAACACTGAAAGAATACAAGGTTTGGAAAGGGATAACGAGATCAATGAATAAAGTGTTCAACAAAAACTTACTGAGTGTCTGCTATATACTTGGCACTGGTTTTGTCAATGAAAATATAGCAGTAAACAAAAGAGACAAAAATCTGTGCTCTTGAGAAGCTAATGTTCTAGTATTTGGATCTAGAATATGTGCATCTTCAGTCATTTTTGAGACATCTACCTAGATAGGTCAAATAAATAGTTGGATATATAAACCTAGATCTTAGAGAGTTGGTCTGAGTTGGATATAAAAATGTGCCTTCTATCTAGCATTTAGATAGTTATTTTTTAAAATAATATTATATATATTGTGAAAACAAAAAAGATTTCCGTTAACTATACCTAAGTTAAACTATACCTAAGAATTAAAAATCTGTAAGGGAGACACAGACCTTCAAGATGGCAGAGGAGTAAGATGTGGAGATCACCTTCCTCCCCATAAAAACATCAAAAATACATCTACATGTGAAACAACTCCTACAGAACACCTACTGAACACTGGCAGAAGACCTCAGACTTCCCAAAAGGCAAGAAACTCCCCACGTACCTGGGTAGGGCAAAAGAAAAAAGAAAAAAAGAGACAAAGGAATAGGGATGGGACCTGCACCTCTGGGAGGGAGCTGTGAAGGAGGAAAAGTTTCCACAGCCTAGGGAGCCCCTTCCCTGGCGGAGATGGGGGGTGGGCAGGGGAGAAGCTTCAGAGCCACGGAGGAGAGCACAGCAACAGGGGTGCAGAGGGCAAAGCGGAGAGATTCCTGCATAGAGTATTGGTGCCGACCAGCACTCACCAGCCTGAGATGCTTGTCTGCTAACCTGCCAGGGCATGTGGGGGCTGGGAGCTGAGGCTTGTGCTTCAGAGGTCAGACCCCAGGGAGAGGACTGGGGTTGGCCGCATGAACACAGCCTGAAGGGGGCTAGTGTGCCACAGCTATCTGGGAGGGTGTCCGGGAAAAAGTCTGGACCTGCCAGAGAGGCAAGAGACCATTGTTTTGGGGTGTGCAAGGAGAGGGGCTTCCTGCTCCGAGTGCCCACAGATGGCAGAGCACCGCCTAAGTGAGCCCCAGAGACGGGCACGAGCCGTGGCTATCATCTCAAATCACAGAGGTGAGCAAGGACCGCTACTGCTGCCACCGCTGCCACCAAACATCCTGTGTGCAAGCGCAGGACACTACCCACATACCCCCGGAAGCCTGTGCATCATGCCACTGCCAGGGTCCCATTATCCAGGGCCAACTTCCCTGGGAGAACACATGATGTGCCTCAGGCTGTTACAACGTCACACAGGCCTCTACTGCTGCAGACACACCCCGCATTGCAACTGAGACTACTATACCCCTCCCTCTCCCCAGTCTGAGTGAGCAAGAGAGCCCTAATCAGCCGCTGTTTTAACCCCCTCTTGTCTGGGCAGGAAACAGATGCCTGAGGGTGGCCTACACTCAGAGGCAGAGCCAAAACCAAAGCTGAGCCCCAGGAGTTGTGCAAACAAAGAAGAGAAAGGGAAATTTCTTCATGCAGCCTTAGGAGCAGTGCATTAAATCCACACAGTCAGCTTGGTAAACCCTGCAGGTGTGGAATACCTGAATAGACAATGAGTGTTCCCAAAATTGAGGGGGTGGACTTTGGGGGCAACTACGAACTTGGGGTTTGCTTTCTGCATTTGATTTGTTTTTGGTTTTATGTTTAACTTAGTTTAGTTTTTAGTGTTTGTTTTCATTTGTGGGTTTGTTTATTGATTTAGTTGCTCTCTTCCGTTTTTTTGTTTTGGTTTTTTTTCTTTTCTCTTTTTGTGAGTTGTGTGCGTATGTTTCTTTGTGTGATTTTGTCTGTTTAGTTTTGCTTTTACCATTTGCCTTCGGGTTCTGTCTGTTCATTTTCTTTTTTTCTTTCTTTTTTTTTTTCTTTTTTCTTTTTGTGAGTGTGTGTGTGTGTGTGTTTCTTTGTGTGATTTTATCTCTTTAGTTTTGCTTTTACCGTTTGTTCTGGGGTACTGTCTGTTCGTTTCTTTTTTTCCTATCTTATCGTCCATGCCGTGCAGCTGGCAGGGTCTGGGTGCTCCAGCCAGGTGTCAGGTCTGAGCCTCCGAGGTGGGAGAACTGAGTCCAGGACGTTGGACCAACAGAGACCTCCAGGCCCAATGTAATATTAAATGGTGAGAGCTCTCCCAGAGATCTCTGTCTCAGCACTAAGACCCAGCTCCACCCAATGGCCAGCAAGATCCAGTACTGAATGCCCCATGCCAAACAACTCGCAAGACAGGAACACAACCACACCCATTAGCAGAGAGGCTGCCTAAAGTCATACTAACTTCACAGACAGCCCAAAACACACCATCAGACATGGCCATGCCCACCAGAGGGAAAGGATACAGCCCCACCCACCAAAACTTAGGCACCAGTGCCCACAACCAGGAGGCCTACACAAGCCACTGAACTGACCTCACACACTGGGGGCAGACACCAGATATAAGAGGAACTATGAACCTGCACCTTGCGAAAAGGAGACCCCAACCACAGTAAATTAAAAAGAAAATTGAGAAGACAGAGAAATACGTAGCAGATGAAGGAGCAAGGTAAAAACCCACCAGACTAAACAAATTAAGAGGAAATAGGCAGGCTACCTGAAAAAGAATTCAGAGTAACGATAGTAAAGATGATCAAAAATCTCTCAAATAGAATAGAGAAAATACAACAACCGTTTAAGAAGGACCTAGAAGAACTAAAGTGCAAACAAAAAATGATGAACAACACAATAAATGAAATTAAAAATACTAGAGAAGGAATCAACAGCAGAATAACTGAGGCAGAAGAACGGATAAGTGACCTGGAAGAGAGAATAGTGGAAATAACAACATCAGAGCAGAATAAAGAATAAAGAATGAAAAGAATTGAGGACAGTCTCAGAGACTTCTGGGACAACATTAAATGCACCAACATTCCAATTATAGGGGTCCCAGAAGAAGAAGAGAAAAAGAAAGGGTCTGAGAAAATATTTGAAGAAATTATAGTAAAAACTTTCCCTAACATGGGAAAGGAAACAGTCAATCAAGTCCAGGAAGCACAGAGAGTCCCATACAGGACAAATCCAAGGAGAAATGTGTCAAGACACATATTAATCAAACTATCAAAAATTAAATACAAAGAAAAAATACTAAAAGCAGCAAGGGAAAAGAAACAAATAACATACAAGGGAATCTCCATAAGGTTAACAGCTGATCTTTCAGCAGAAACTCTGCAAGCCAGAACAGAGTGGCAAGACATATTTAAAGTGATGAAAGGGAAAAAAATACAACCAAGATTAATCTCCCCAGCAAGGATCTCATTCAGATTCGAGGGAAAATCAAAACCTCTACAAACAAGCAAGCTAAAAGAATTCAGCACTACCAAAACAAGCTTTACAACAAATGCTGAAGAAACTTCTCCACATGGGAAACACAAGAGAAGAAAAAGACCCACAAACACAAACCCAAATCAATTAAGAAAATGGTAATAGGAACATACATATCGATAATCACCTTGCACGTAAATGGATTAAATGCTCCAACCAAAAGACACAGGCTTGCTGAATGGATACAAAGACAAGACCCGTATATATGCTGTCTACAAGAGACCCACTTCAGACCTAGGGACATATACAAACTGAAAGCGAGGTAAGGAAAAATATATTCCATGCAAATGCAAATCAAAAGAAACCTGGAGTAGCAATTCTCATATCAGACAAAATAGACTTTAAAATAAAGACTATTACAAGAGACAAAGAAGGACACTACATAATGATCAAGGGATCAATCCAAGAAGATATAACAATTGTAACCCAACATAGAAGCACCTCAATACATAAGGCAAATGGTAACAGCCATAAAAGGGGAAATCGATAGTAACACAATCATAGTAGGGAACTTTCACACCGCACTTTCACCAATGGACAGATCATCCAAAATGAAAATAAATAAGGAAACACAAGCTTTCAATGGTACATTAAACAAGATGGACTTAATTGATACTTATAGGACATTCCATCCAAAAACAACAGAATACACTTTCTTCTCAAGTGCTCATGCAACATTCTCCAGGATAGATCACATCTTGGGTCACAAATCAAGCCTTGGTAAACTTAAGAAAATTGAAATCGTATCAAGTATCTTTTCCGACCACAACGCTATGAGACTAGATATCAATTACAGGAAAAGATCTGTAAAAAATACAAACACATGGAGGCTACACAATACACTACTTAATAACGAAGTGATCACTGAAGAAATCAAAGAGGAAATCAAAAAATACCTAGAAACAAATAACAATGGAAACACAATGACCCAAAACTTATGGGATACAGCAAAAGCAGTTCTAAGAGGGAAGTTCATAGCAATACATTCTCACCTCAATAAACAAGAAAAATCTCAAATAAACAACCTAACTTTACACCTAAAGCAATTGGAGAAAGAAGAGCAAAAAACCCCACAAAGTTAGCAGAAGGAAAGAAATCAAAAAGATCAGATCAGAAGTAAATGAAAAAGAAATGAAGGAAGTGATAGCAAAAATCAATAAATCTAAGAACTGGTTCTTTGAGAAGAGACACAAAATTGATAAACCATTATCCAGACTCATCAAGATAAAAAGGGAGAAGACTCAAATCAACAGAGTTAAAAATGAAAAAGGAGAGGTAACAACTGACACTGCAGAAATACAAAGGTTCGTGAGAGACTACTATAAGCAACTATATGCCAAAAAAATGGACAACCTGGAAGAAATGGACAAATTTTTAGAAAAGTACAACCTTCCAAGACTGAACCAGGAAGAAACAGAAATATGAACAGAATAATCACAAGAAATGAAATTGAAACTGTGATTAAAAATCTTCCACAAAAAAAAGCCCAGGACCAGGTGGCTTCACAGGTGAATTCCATCAAAAATTCAGAGAAGAGCTAACACCTATCCTTCTCAAACTCTTCCAAAATATAGCAAAGGGAGGAACACTCCCAAATTCATTCTATGAGTCCACCATCACCCTGTTACCAAACCCAGACAAAGATGTCACAAAAAAAGAAAACTACAGGCCAATATCACTGATGAACACAGTTGCAAAAATCCTCAACAAAATACTAGTGAACAGAACCCAGCAGCACATTAAAAGGATCATACACCATGATCAAGTGAGGTTTATTCCAGGTATGCAAGGATTCTTCAGTATACGCAAATCAATCAATATGATACACCATATTAACAAACTGAAGGAAAAAAAACATATGATAATCTCAATAGATGCAGAAAAAGCTTTCAACAAAATTCAACACCCATTTATGATAAAAACTCTCCAGTAAGTGGGCATAGAGGGAACCCACCTCAACATAATAAAAGCCATATATGACAAACCCACAGTCAACATCATTCGTAATGGTGAAAAACTGAAAGCATTTCCTCTAAGATCAGGAACAAGAAAAGGGTGCCCACTCCACCACTACTATACAACATAGTTTTGGAAGTTTTAGCCACGGAAATCAGAGAAGAAAAAGAAATAAAAGAAATCCAAATCGGAAAACAGGAATTAAAACTGTTACTGTTTTCAGATGACATGAAAATCCTAAAGATACATAGAAAATCCTAAAGATGCTACCAGAAAACTACTAGAGCTAATCAAATAATTCGGTAAAGTAGCAGGATACAAAAGTAATGCACAGGAATCTCTTGCATTCCTATACACTAATGATGAAAAATCTGAAAGAGAATTTAAGGAAACACTCCCATTTACCATTGCAATAAAAAGAATAAAATACCTAGGAATAAACCTACCTAAGGAAACAAAAGACCTGTATGCAGAAAACTATAGGACACTGATGAAAGAAATCAAAGACAATACAAACAGATGGAGAGATATACCATGTTCTTGGATTGGAAGAAACAATACTGTGAAAATGACTATACTACCCAAAGCAATCTACAGATTCAATGTAATCCCTACCAAACTACCAATGGCATTTTTCACAGAACTAGAACAAAGGATTTTACAATTTGTATGGAAATACAAAAGACCCTGAATAGCCAAAGCAATCTTGAGAAAGAAAAAGAAAAAGAAATGGGACCTAATGAAACTTAAAAGCTTTTGCATAGCAAAGGAAACCATAAACAAGATGAAAGGCAGCCCTCAGAATGGGAGAAAATATTTGCAAATGAAGCAACTGACAAAGGATTAATCTCCAAAATATACAAGCAGCTCATGCAGCTCAATATCGAAAAAACAAACAACCCAGTCCAATAATGGGCAGAAGACTTAAAGAGACATTTCTCCAAAGAAGATATACAGATTGCCAACAGACACATGAAAGGATTCTCAACATCACTAATCATTGGAGTAATGCAAGTCAAAACTACAATGAAGTATCACCTCACACCGGAGAGAATGGCCATCATTAAAAACTCTACAAACCATAGATGCTGGAGAGGGTGTGGAGAAAAGGGAACACTCCTGTACTGTTGGAGGGAATGTAAATGGATACAGCCACTATGGAGAACAGTATGGAGGTTCCTTAAAATACTAAAAATAGAACTATCATATGAGCTAGCAATCCCACTACTGGGCATATACCCTGAGAAAACCAGAATTCAAAAAGTGTCATGTACCACAATGTTCATTGCAGCTCTATTTACAATAGCCAGGACATGGAAGCAACCTAACTGTCCATTGACAGATGAATGGATAAAGAAGATGTGGCACATATATACAATGGAATATTACTCAGCCATAAAAAGGAACGAAACTGAGTTATTTGTAGTGAGGTGGATGGACCTAGAGACTGTCATACAGAGTGAAGTAAGTCAGAAAGAGAAAAACAAATACTGTATGCTAACATATATATATGGAATCTAAGAAAAAGAAAAAAGAAAGAAAGAAAATGGTAAGAAGAACCTAGGGGTAAGATGGGAATAAAGATGCAGACCTACTAGAGAATGGACTTGAGGATACGGCGAGGGGGAAGGGTAAGCTGGGACAAAGTGAGAGAGTGGCATGGACATCTATACACTACCACACGTAAAATAGGTAGTGGGAAGCAGCTGCATAGCACAGGGAGATCAGCTCTGTGCTTTGTGACCACCTAGAGGGGTGGGATAGGGAGGGTAGGAGGGAGGGAGATGCAAGAGGGAAGAGATATGGGGATATATGTATATGTCTAACTGATTCACTTTGTTATAAAGCAGAAACTGACACACCACTGTAAAGCAATTATACTCTAATAAAGACGTTAAAAAAAATAAAGAAGAAAACAAAAAAGATGTGGCACATATATACAATGAAATATTACTCAGCCACAGAAGAAATGAAATTGAGTTATTTGTAGTGAGGTGGATGGACCTAGAGTCTGTCATACAAAGTGAAGTAAGTCAGAAAGAGAAAAACAAATACCATATGCTAACACATATATATGGAATCAAAAAAAAAAAAAAAAGGTTCTAAGAACCTAGGGGCAGTACAGGAAAAAAGACACAGATGTAGAGAATGGACTTGAGGATACAGGGGAGCACAGAGGGGAAGCTGGGACGAGGTGAGAGAGTAGCATAGACATATATACACTACCAAATGTAAAATACCTAGTGGGAAGCAGCTGCATAGCACAGGGAGATCAGCTCAGTGCACTGTGACCACCTAGAGGGGTGGGATAGGGAGGTCGGGAGGGAGGCTCAAGAGGTAGGGGATATGGGGATATATGTATACATACAGCTGATTCACTTTGTTATACAGCAGAAACTAACACAACATTGTAAAGCAATTATACTTAATAACAATAAAGATGTTAAGAAAAAGAAAATCTGTAAGGGATACGTACCCATCAGCAGTTAACAAAGTTCTCGTAACATTTTTAATAAACTTTCTACCAACTCAAAACAAAGTCTTATTAATAAAATTTCTTATATAACTCAATTAGATCTTATTTGTGAAGAAAAATGCTCATTTCAACATTTTAAAAATACCTTAACAATAATTAATATTCATAAAACTCTCAAGACTGTTGCTATCAATATTACTTAATATAGCAACTTCCAACTAAAATACTAATTCTGAAATAAGAACTATACTCTGTAAAGCACAGTTACTGATATACTGTGAGATGATTAATGATTTTTTAAAAATATGGTACAAAAATTTGAATGGTAATTTTTGTTAATCATATCATAATTCCTGACAGAAATTATGTTGTAAATTGTGGAGAGATTCTCAGTAGCCAATCAAATCCTATTTAGCTGACATGGAAATCCAGGCACTGTGTAAAGTGCTCTTATGAATGAGATTAAGCCTGTTATAAAGGTACTCACAAACTAGTAAGAATAACACAATATCAAAGAATAACAAATATAAAACAAAACTGACATTACATCAAGTGCAGTATTAGAGGTACAATACACATGTGTAAAATAGGGAAGTTAACATAGCACCGCAATGAAAAATAGCAAAGGAATAATCTTTTACTAACACAGGGAATGAAAACTAAGTTGAATTAATAGTGGATCTTTACATCTCAAAGTTGGCTGTTAAAAAAAAAAGCAAAACCAAATAAGGAAAAGAGGTAAAATAGAGTTTGTGGAGTTCATATCCCTATGACATGACATCCAACAATTAATGGCATTCAATATTTTGTCTGCTTTTACCTCTAAATTTATGATTTTTATGAGAGCATAATTTTTTTTTAAATGACATTTTCAAATATTTTTGTTTGTGTGAAAATGAATTGCTATATCCTCTATGTAGAGCATTTTGGTACTATTTATGAACTTTTAAAAATACACATATATTTTGAAGCAAACATTCTACATTTAGGAATTGGCCACCATGAATAAGTGTTAAATGAGGCAATCATAGGGATATCCATTGCAATATTTTTTGTAATAGCAAAGACTGAAGAAAATATTTATGCCCATCTAACAATACAAACTGCCTAAAAATATTTATACGGATATCATGAATACAAATCATATTTTAAAATTAGGTATTAAATGGGTACTAATATTTAATAATCTCTAAAATGTATTGGTTAATAAAGCAAAGTACAGAACTGTATGTATAATGTGCTGCCATTTGAGTTGAAAAGAACATATGTGTGCATATAAATGCATAAAATATATGTGTATTTATATAATATCTCTGAAGGACATCCAAGAAATGGTGAACAGTGGGTGCCCTGGGAATACAAACTGAGTGGCAGGGGATAAGGAGGGAGGAGACTAAATCTTAATTTGCAAGCCTTTTCATAGCTTTTAAATTTATACTATGTGCATGTGTCACAATAAAAAATGAAAACTAATTTTGTTTTTAAAATGTAAGTTTTGTTTTCTCATAAAAGTGCATCACGGTGACTATTCTTCATGTATGCATCAGGATTAACTGATACATTACCTAAGGATGAATGTCAGAGAAATTAGGGGCAAAGGCTTTAGAAGACGGTGAGCCTGCCCATTTCCAAGCTCTACAGCTTTTTAGGTGTGATCCCTTCAGCAAGTTAATTACCATCGAGATTCACTGTCCTACCTTTGTAAAATGAAAATAATAAGCATACCCTTTAATAAGTATAGTGTGTAAAATATATGAAACAAACATTGCTATTATTATTTACTATTTCATTGGTTTGACAAATATTTATTGATAGGCTATACCAGGCACTGTGTTAAGCACTTCTAAACATACACTATTTCATTTAATCCTCATAACAGAGGTAAATATGATCATTATTCCCATTTTACAGTCAAGGGGATAAAGTAATTTACCTAAGGTCATACAGCAAGGAAATTCTAGAGTCAGGACTGAAACTCCAGAACCTATGCTCTTATTTTGACATGCAACTGAAATATAGAGAAAGGCTAAAAGGTTGGCAGATGGGGAGGGCAGTTTGAGGAAAGATTATCCCAACAGAAGTAGACAAAGTTTAAAAAAAGAGGATGGGAAAAATTTAAAGATGGAAGAATGCTGAAATTTTTGGCTAAGATAGGCATTTGGCAAATTTCACAGCATGGTACCAGCTAGGACTGCCATGGCCATGAAAAACTGTGCTCTATTGGTGGTTTAAAAATAAAAGCTAGAGCCTATGGTGAGAAAGCTTGATGGATTAAAAGACCATAAAGAAGTCCCATGTGACTGAGGTGTAGAGAACAGATAGAAAAAAGGGGCCTGGGAAGAGGTTGAAAAGATAGGCAAATATTTCCTTCTGGATCATGGTAAGAAATGTGCATATTTTTTCCCAAGTACAGTGGAATTCCATTTGATGGGTATTAAGCAGAGGAGTGAAAAAATCAAAATTACATATTAGAAAAATAATTCTGGCTGCTAAATAGAAAAAGCAGGAAGAAGAGTTGGAAAAGTAATTCAGGTGAGAGGTGATGAGGCTTGAAAAGAATAGTGAGGAGAAATGTACAGATTTGAATTACATTTTAGAAGCAGAATCAACAGGATTTAAACACAAGTTGAGTAGGGAGGAAAACCATATCAAGAAGAACTCCTATGCTTCTAACTTAAGGAAGTAAACAGATATCAATGCCTATTATTGAGCAGAATATACTAAAGGAAAAACAGGTATGGGAACTCGGTTTTTGAACATTTTTGAACTGGTGAGATATTAACCATAAAAATGATACCTAACAATGATGAATTATGATGGCTCATACATTGTTCTAAACACTTTAATTCAAAAACATGTGAACTAGATAACTATATACAGTCCAGAAGATTAACAGAGAAGATGGAATCAGAGATATAAATTTATAAATCATGAATCAATTTAAGAAGTAATCCTAGCTATTTATACTAAACTGTAAAAATATTCTAACATAAAAAAATGTACACCTTAGACTACATCCAAGACATGTTCTTACTTACCTGTGGAATGTAATTTCTTCTTTCTTGGCATGCAGCATGAAACCAAGCAAAACTGAAGAGAGCATGAGCTCGATGTATATTATCTTTTTTGCTAATTTGCTCAGAAGTCCAAGATTCATAAGTACGCATTAAATTTTTCTTCAAACCTGGAGGTGACTAGAGAAAAAACAAACTTATTGTTTAAAACCTTACAAATAAAATAAATCAGTATTTAACATATTGAGAACATATTATAAGGCAAAAACTTTTCACCATTACTAAGTTTGACTTAAACTATTTATTATTATGTTATGTCAAAATGTACTAAAGAAGATGTGGCACATATATACAATGGAATATTACTCAGCCATAAAAAAAATGAAATTGAGTTATTTGTAGTGAGGTAGATGGACCTAGAGTCTGTCATACAGAGTGAAGTAAGTCAGAAAAAGAAAAACAAATACCATATGCTAACACATATATATGGAATCTAAAAACAAACAAACAAACAAAATGTTTCTGAAGAACCTAGGGGCAGGACAGGAATTAAGACGCAGACATAGAGAATGGACTTGAGGACACGGGGAGGGGGAAGGGTAAGCTGGGACAAAGTGAGAAAGTGGCATGGACTTATATATACTACCAAATGTAAAACAGATAGCTAGTGGGAAGCAGCCTCATAGCACAGAGAGATCAGCTCAGTGCTTTGTGACCACCTAGAGGGGTAGGATAGGGACGGTGGGAGGGAGACTCAAGAGGGAGGAGATATGGGGATATATGTATATGTACAGCTGATTCACTTTGCTATAAAGCAGAAACTAACACACTATTGTAAAGCAATTATACTCCAATAAAGATGTCAAAAAAATGTACAAATATAAAACTAGTTTTAAACTCCTTATACCTAATAGCTCATCTCAATTAAAAATCCAAAATAATTTTTTAATTAAAAAAACCCTACATAACCAACAATATTCAAAATAACCAAATAAGTTTGACATGATCATTGAGGTGTTTTACTAAAACAAAACCATCATTTACAGTACGAATTATGATACTGATTATTATCAGGCAGGTGTTTTTGACTTCAATACGCCAGTTCTTTCTCTCCAGTACTATCTGAATTTCCATAAGGACTTCAAATTACTATTTACATGTAATGTCAACTAATCTTCCTTGAACATCAGTCCACTTTACTTAAGGTGGGTATTACCTGACATTGCTAGGCTTATAACACAAATTCAAACCCAGGAACCGAAATTGTACATTGGACTAGTACTAGTCAGAAAACACTTATCCACATGTCCAAAATCTGTTTATATTATTTTTTTAAATTATCAAAATGAAAGAAAAAATAATTTTGAATTCTTGGAAAAAGACCAAAATAAATCCATTTCAAAAATTACCTTGTTTTAAAAGTAATTTTTTTCCTTCAAACTGGTTTCTAACATTAATGAAAAATTCAGATCAGTACTTTAAGAATGCCTGCCACAAAAAAATAATAATTCCCTTGGCAAACCTTTTCATTCTGTTTTCTCTTAAATAAAAACTTTTGTTTTATTAAAAGAAAAAATGCCTAAGTATTTTTTTTACTAAGTGCATTTCCAAATGTACACTTTTAAAATGAAAATGTTTTGTTTATGAAACAGTTACCAAAAATTTTCATAGAATAGACAAAATTTTCTGAGCACTAAGGAAACTGAACAACCACTTAGGGTTATTTTTTTTTTTTTTAAGACCCTATACTAAAGGTTATGCAAAATGAATAAATCATGTACAATTACAGAGAAAATCATATACAAATAAAGATTATTGGAAAATGACAAAACAGAAACACTAGTATGTCAAATTATGAGATAAGGTAAAATATATATTCAACTGAAAATTCACAGACTTAAAATAATTTCAATATTAATTGAAGTTAATTAAATCAATTAAGCATTCAGCATAAGAAATCAGGAAGAATGAAATCCAGTACAAATCTAAGGAAAACATAAAGAAGAAAAAATAATGAAAAGAGCAGGAAATTCAGTGAATAGAAAAGAATTAATAAGAAAAAGTATATCAGAAAGTATGACATTGGTTATTTGTGATAAATTTTTTTCTATTTTTTAATTTTATTTTTTAAATTTTTATTGGAGTATAGTTGATTTACAATGTTGTGTTAGCTTCTGCTGTACAGCAAAGTGGATCAGATATACATATACATATATACACTCTTTTTTAGATTCTTTTCCCATATATATGGGAAAAGAAGATTTCCCTGTGCTATACAGTAGGTCTTCATTTGTTATCTATTTTATAAGTCTATTTCTGTTTTGTAGATAGGTTCATTTGTACCCTTTCTTTAGATTCCACATACAAGTGATAACATATGATATTTGCCTTTCTCTGAAAATTACAGGACAGTATCACTGATGAACACAGACGCAAAACTCATCAACAAAATACTAACAAACCAAACCCAACAATACATTAAAAGAATATTACACCATGATCAAGTGGGATTCGTCCCAGAATGCAAGGATTTTCAATATTCATGAATCAATCAATATGATATACCACATCAACAAACTGAAGAATAAAAACCATATAATCATTTCAATAGATGCAGAAAAAGCTTTTGACAGAATTCAACACCAATTTATGATAAAAACTCTCCAGAAAGTGGGCATAGAGGGAACCTACCTCAACATAATAAAAGCCATATATGACAAACCCACAGCAAACATCGTTCTCAATGGTGAAAAACTGAAAGCATTTCCTCTAAGATCAGGAACAAGACAAGGATGCCCACTCTCACCACTATTATTCAACATAGTTTTGGAAGTCCTAGCCATGGCAAACAGAGAAGAAAAAGGAATAAAAGGATTCCAAATTGAAAAAGAAGTAAAACTGTCACTGTTTGCAGATGACATGATACTACAGTATACATAGAAAACACTAAAGTTGCTACCAGAAACTACTAGAGCTCATCAATGAATGTGGTAAAGTTGCATGATACAAAATTAATACCCAGAAATCTCTTGCATTCCTATACACTAACAATGAAAGATCAGAAAGAGAAATTAAGGAAACATCCCGTTTACCATTACATCCAAAAGAATACCTAGAAATAAACCTACCTAAGGAGGCAAAAGACCTGTACTCAGAAAACTATAAGATACTGATGAAAGAAATTAAAGATGACACAAACAGATGGAGAGATATACCATATTCTTGGATTGGAGAAATCAATACTGTGAAAATGACTATACTATCCAAAGCAATCTACAGATTCAATGTAATAAATTTTTAAAAACTCCAGCAACTCATCAAAAAGAGAAGAAACAAACAATAAAATGAAGATTTCACGATTTTTAAATACAATAATACGTGTGTGTACATATGTGTACATATATATAGTAATAATTTTGAACATAATGAACTGCACTATTTCCTGGAATAGTTAAAATCATTTACATTGATTTAAGAAATAGAAAAAAAATTTACCAATAACTTAAATGAAACTGAAAATTTCCATAAAAATATAATCAAATTACTTCCTAAAAAATGATACTGGAAGAGGCTGCACATTAAGTTAAAATTTTCAAGGAACAGTTCCCCTGATATATTAACTCTTCATTTATTGAAATATTACTGTATTTTTCCTACATGCCACGTATTATATAATAAGTAAAAAAAAAAAAAAAAAAAAAAGGCAAGAAAAAACATAGCCCTTGCCTTCAGGGCTTGTACAATCCAGTTCTGCAATATAGTTTAGTAGAAGAGTATACTGAGAAAGTGGCTGGAGAAGTTCTCTCTTACTAGACATTATAATTGACATTCATTCAATTAATATATTTCCAAATATTAAATCATTTTTGCATTCCTTGGATTAACCTTAGCCTTTTTCTTCCTTACATGAGACTTAATGCCTTCAGATGGAAAACGAAAGTACTGGTCTAAAATAACAGGTAGTTATAAACACTAATAAGATATTTTTCATCAGACAAGAGATTATATTCTACAGGTTGAGAGAAAATGCAAGCAGAACTTTTTAAACCAGTTTTTTAAAAGTTTTAATTCAGTTTCTTATTATTATTTCGGTTATGACTTGGACCAGTTCCACAATATCATTACAAACACGTAAAGTTTTGGATGCATCGGGTTTGGGGAGGAACTGCCAAGCATTACACGTTAGAAGGATAGACTGATGGATAGATGTATGGATGAATGGATGGATGAAGGGAATGAATGAAGGAAAGAAGAAAACAAAGACTGAAAATCTAACTTAGTTATGTCAAAAAACAAATGATATGAAAACTGGATATCCATGTGCAAGAGTGAAGTTGGACCCTTACTTTACACCTAATACAAAAATTAACTCAAAATGGATTAAAGACCTAAACCTAAGACCTGAAACTATAAAATTCCTAGAAGAAAACAGGGGAAAAGGTTCATTACATTGGATTTGGCAATGATTTTTTTCGATATGCCACTAAAAGCACAGGCAACAAAAGCAAAAACAGACAAATGGGACTACATCAAACTAAAAACATCTACACAGCAAAGGAAACAATCAACACAGTTAAAAGGAACCCCTAATGGAATGAGAGAAAATATTTGTAAGCTGTATATCTGATAAGGGGTCAATATGAAGAATACATAAGAAATTTGTACAATTCAACAACAAAAAAATCCAATTAAAAATGGGCAAAAGACTTCAACAGACATTTCTCCAGAGAAGACATACAAATAGCCAACAAGCATATACAAAGATGTTCAACATCACTAAATATAGAGAAATACAAATGAAAACCACAGTGAGATATCACCTCACACTGTTAGGACAGCCACTATTAAAAGAAATAAAGGAGACAATAACAAGTGTTGGTAAGGATCAGACAAATTGTGTGCTATTGGTGGGAATGTTAAATGGTATATACCACAATAGAACAGTATGGAGGTTCCTCAAAAAATTAAAAATAGAATTACCATATGATCCAGCAATCCCACTCTGGGTACATATCCAAAAAAACTGAAAATACGATCTTGAAGAGATATTTGCCCACCCATGTTCACTGCAACATTATTCATAATAGCCGAGAGGTAGAAAATCTAAATGTCCATGGGCTGATGAATGGATGAAGAAAATGTAGTACACACATACAATGGGATATTATTCAGCCTTAAGAAAGAAGGAAATGCTGTCATATGCTACAACATGGATGAACCTTGAGGACATTATGCCAAGTAAAATAAGCCAGTCACCAAAAGACAAATACTGCATGATTCCACTTATATGAGGGATCTAAAGTAGTCAACTCACAGAAACAGAAAGTACAATGGTGGTTGCAAAGGGTGGAGGGAAAGGGAAATAGGGAGTTGCTCTTCAGTGGATACAGTCTCAGTTTTGTGAGATGAAAAACTTTTAGAGATCTGTTGCACGACAAGGTACATATGATTAACACTACTGTACTGTACACTTATAAATGGTTAAGATAGTAAATTTTATATTATGTCTTTTACTACAATAAAAAAAACAAAAAAGTTAATGATATTAAATAATATTTAAAAGAAAACTGTAAATGTATTTTTATATATATCATATTATTTATGTATATACTTCATCTCAATATACAAAAGTTTTTGAGTGCTTTGTATAGTAGACAGTTGTCTACAGAGCTTTAGAAGGCATGCTAAATTACTGCACTTACACAATTAGTGATTCAAGTTTTTATTTTTTTTATAAATTTTATTTATTTATTTATTTATTTATTTATTTATGGCTGTGTTGGGTCTTTGTTGCTGTGCGTGGGCTTTCTCTAGTTGCGGCGAGTGGGGGCTACTCTTTGTTGCGGTGTGCAGGTTTCTCATTGCAGTGGCTTCTCTTGTTGCGGAGCTCTAGGCACGTGGACCTCAGTAGTTGTGGCATGCGAACTCTGGTTGTGGCTCGCGGGCTCTAGAGCACAGGCTCAGTAGTTGTGGTGCACGGGCCTTGTTGCTCCACGGCATGTGGGATCTTCCCAGACTGGGGCTCGAACCCACGTCCCCTGCATTGGCAGGCGGATTCTTAACCACTGTGCCACCCGGGAAGCCCATGTTTCAAGTTTTAAATTTTCTTACCTCATATGTTATCTTCAAACTTGACTGTAATAAAATTGGAGTAAAGTTGGGATGAACTTCTGCAGTGAGCCAAAGACGAAAGGTATCTTTAGGTTGAAGAGTATTCAATTCCTTGTTTATAAAAACAACAAGAATAAAAATCTACTTAAACACACACACAAATTTCCATTTTATAAATATATTATTAGTAAGTACTTATCTTACTAAAATCTTTCCATGGTATTCTGATATATTTCTTAACGTTCTGATTATATTTCCTCTAAATTTTCATTTTCTCTATTCCTAGCTTAGTGAAATAGGTAAGAACTTGGATCTAGAACTGGGCCAACTGGGTTGAAATCCAAATTCTGCCACTTATTTGCTGTGTGACCTTGGATTCTTTGACTTAAACTCTCTAATCAAGGATAATAACCATACCTACCCTCATAGGATTGTATAAAACACAGTGCCCAACACACAGTAAACACAAAATAAGTGTTAGGTATAGTCGTGATGCCTAAACTATGAGCCATCTTCAGGCCTTCAGGTTCTCACTTCTTCAATTCACACTTCCATAGAGTTATATTATAATATCAATTCCTTTACAATACAATTTTTAGTGTGTCCTATAGCCTATAATATCCAAAATTCACCATTCAAATTCACCTGCGTGTGCTGTACGCTTTAGTCACTTATTCGAATTTTTATCTCTTGTCTCTTTATTCATCATATTCTTTCTGCCTGTTATTCTCTTGTAACCTGACAAATTCTTACTCATCTGTCAAAATATAATTTAAATATCATGTTCTGGGAGAATATCTTCTCCGACTCTTCACCACCACAATCCCAAGTAGATTAATCACTGATGGTATTTTATAAATTCCCTTCTGCAGTATTCATCGTATGACTGTATAGTTATTAATGTGGTCTGTCTCTTCTAAACCAAGCTCCTCGAGAGCAGGTACAAATTTTGTACATAACCAGCACCTAGGACTATTCCTGGCTTTTTTCTGTACTCAGCAAGCACTTGTAAAATGAATGACTAAATGAATGAATGAATGACGAGAAATGTTGATAGTTCTAAAAGAGAGTGAAGTCTAAAAATTATCTTAATAAATATATGTCTAATACTAAAATTCATTATTATCATGTGAAGTGTAAAGATGACAAAAAATGGCAAGAGAACTGCCATAAAAACATTGTGCTTCCTTAAAATTGTAAATTATAAAATGTTTCTATACCTAATAATAATTTTTAAATGTAAAATTGGAATAAAATTTTGCTTTGGGTTAGCATATTTTAAAAAAAGATTTAAAAAACAATACATTTGTGATACAGTTGAATTTAAAATAAACATAAATTTATATCCAAACAATTTATCCAAACTTCCCAAAAGAAAAGCAAAACATTTTTAAATTTTTTAAAACTTTTATAATATCATCTACCCTATGTATGCTTCAAAAAGTCCTAATTAAGATTTGATTCCAAAATAATAACTGTAATTATATTTTACATAGATTAATAGCTATCAATCTATTGTTTGGAACAGAAAGCAGGATTCAAGTATTCACAAGTCTTCCTTATGTTTCGAAACATATGTAATTCATCTGACATAAATTTTATATTTTATACATTTGTGATTTTTACAGAAAACTGTAGTAATAATGGAATTACTTGAATATTCATATATATCTCAGTTCCAAAATCTACATCTTCTTCTGATAAGTAGTAAGTCATCATGGTCTATCACTTCATTCACTTAGTCATTAACTCATTCATCAAAGATTATTTAACTGCTTACATGTTTTATGTAAAGTGCTATAGTTGCCAATTTATTTTCAACACATTACACAAATTTTCAACATACTACAACTAGGCTATGGCCTCCCACTCTATTCTGTTTGGTTCTATTCTGAATAACTTCTGCCAGATTAATTTAATTAATTAATTATTAACTCCCTTGCTAAGGACCTCCTTTGACTCTGTGTCCTAGGACAAAAATTCCAAGCACTTCTGCACGATTTTGAGGGTATTCCATAACCTTGCCCCTTCCTAGCCATCTAACTCTATTGCCCCACATCTCTCTGCCTGACCCTTCCAGGACATTCAAGGACATCTTCATTCTTTGTACTAGGCAGGCACTATGTCTCGACTTGTGCTGCTAGAATTAACCACAATTTTTTTCCCCTCTACACTTAGCTAAATCACATCTTGTCTTCAGTGTCATCTATGACTACCCAAAATCATATTCATCTTTCTTCTTAAATAAGCACTAGACTTAATACCAGGTTTGCATTTAAACCTACACATCAATTTGTTCTGTCTTAAAGTTTTTTCGTCCTGGGCCCATTTTTGTTAAATAAAATGATTGCTTCCATTTATACACAGCCTCCTTAGCACCTAGGAAGTGTTCTGTAGTTCTCTCTGATTCCTCTACATCTTTTCTCCTCATACAGATACAACAGAACAAAAGCATAAAGAAAATTTAATGTTATAAATAGGTCTTCTACAATTCTTTAAAACATTTCCCTATTTTTCATCTGAAAAAATTCTCTAAGCCTCCCCTTCAGTCCTGATTAATTTTTTGACTTCCTCTAAATGCCTTTAAAAAAGAGATTTTTATAGATTTCTTATTAAAAGATCCATTTTGGTTTGTACAAATGTACATATATTTAAGAAGAAAATATGTAACAGATTTTAAATGATTCCCCAACAAATACTAATTTTTTTAAAGACATCATAAATTGTGCATGACATATTTTAATACTGATGTTCCTTGGAGATTACTGAATTGAGTATATTAGATATTATTTGCACCACACTGATCTGAATCTACCTTTTCCAGAACTGGCAGCCAAGATACCACAAGATGTAAGTTCTTCAAACAGAGCCAGTCTCCATTTCGGGCACATTCTTTTAGCATTTGAACTGCTAAATCAGCTTGACCTTGACCCATGGCAACCTGCAAAAACAAAAACAAATAACAAAACTAAAAAAAAACCAGATCTGATAACATGTTGTAACATAAGACTTTCAAATTATCCTGCCATACATACTGAACTAACTCAAGTACTGTAATCAGGGTTTTAAACTTTTAATAATAAATATCAGACTCTTGCTGTTTCCAACAATTGCCTTGTTTTTGTCCTTACATCAGTGGCAGATTTTTAATATTATTCCATTTAGTAAAGGTATTAACATTACAGGTCTGCAAGTTATAGAACAGTATAAAGAATTACTGAATAGATTTTTGTTCCTCATCACACTAGTTCCTGCAATTCTTACCCTCTCCAACATGGACCTTTAAAAACATAATTTTTTATGACTACTGTCTTGTTGAATTCTTTGAGGGATTAAACATTAGCAATACTGCTTCCTTGAAATTTGCTTCTCTTTTAAAAAAATTGCTCCAACATTGCACAAATTTGGCTCCCAAGCTACTTGGTCTACTGAACTGCGTAATTCCCTAGCCCTTCAGCGTCTAGAAGACCCTAATATGCTGGGCCTCAAGACTCTACATTTAGCCCTCTGCTCTTCTGTTCTTTTTCAGGGAGAGGAGGCAGGAAGGAGAGAGAGAGAAAAGAAGAAAGGGGGAGGGGAGAAAAAGAAGAGATGGGAGAGGAAGAGGGAAGGAGAATACTGATCTCACTGGAATTCCATTCCTGTATTTCCAATCCCTATAGTCTATCTGCCCTTAGGACACTCATGTAATAGGCTAGACCACGTTATAAAACAGAAAACATTCAAGCAGAAGCCGAAACACCCTAGAAAATAGATTCAGTATATAAGATTTCTGTATTATTTGAATGAATAGACTAGTTAAGTCTACTTAAGACTACTTAAGTCTAGGATTCTATAAAAAAGTTTTAGTCAAGGATCTAAACTGGTTGCATGCCACTTACTATACCAAGTTTAAACTCCTCCATATGTCTTTTTAAGGATAATATATATAATACTTATGTATCAGTACAGTTGTATCTGTCTTTGTATATATGAGAGATACACATTTACTGAGAGTCCTCATATTTTATTGGGTATATGGTCAAAACACTTTGAAGAATACTGTTATAGACTACTTCAAACCACAGTGATCTCTCTTTTCATAATGAATACAAGATAGCATTTCATTGTTTTTTAGTTGACTTTTACAAGTATTGATTTTGCTTTTCAATTAGACTATAAAGTTTTTGAGAGTGGGAACCATGCATCTAATTCATTGCATACAAAAGCATGTAACAAAACAGGTAATAAATACTCATATATTGATTTCTTTTTAATTTTCAAGATCTAACCCAGATCAACTAAGCAAATAGGAGGGATAAAGCAAATACTGGTTGAACTGTTTAGATGCACGTATTAGTTTGCCATTATTAAAATGCAAAAAAAAAACCTTGAAACAGTTGAAGGCATGTACAACAGAATCAGAGGGGAAAAAAAAGAATAAGTAGTTTGCTGAACTGAAATGGTAGCTAAAAACAGGAACTCAAATTTTTCTATAAGGCATAAATTGTATGAAAACAGCTTAAAGGTTCATGAAACCTTAGAAGAAAACATATACTCTAAGAAAAAAAATACATTTTTAAAAAGCACAACAGGAAATGTCAAGAAGATGGTTAGCCCCTACGTCAAAAAACAAAAAACAAAACAAAACCACAGTTTCTTGAAATGAAAATTAATTTTTTGCATTAAGAATATATTATTATCCTTAGGACATACATTCAGCATAGCAACAAAAACTTTAAAATAACAGGAGATTTATGACTAAATACATCTGTATTTAAAGGTTTTACAATATTAAAAAATTTTGCAAGTACACAAAAGTCTAGAAATTCATACAGTCAAACTTACAGTGAGTGCAAATAGTTTTATCTTTCTGCCAATATCACTGCTAACAGATACAGCCTGTAGAAGAGGGCTCCCCTTCCTCAAGACATCTCACTGACAATTGAATATTGTCCTAATATATTAATACACTATAACCAGGATTGAATGAAACTCCCTAGAGTTAGTGCAAAACCTGTACAACTAAGCCTAACTCTCTGCTATTTTGCTATCTTCTACTTATATTCCTCATAACATTCTCACTTGTCAATTTTTGGTTGCTGTGAAAGTATTCTGCTTTTTTAATCATTATTAATTATTTTCCCAATGAAAAAGATTTTTTTCACATGTCAAAAATTGAGGGTAAATTAATTCATTTTCAAACTTACATGCCTACTGAATTGAAAAAGAGGTGCTAATCTGAACAAACTAAAACTAAGAAATTTAGCTCAGGACAAAATGGTATTATATTAGACAAATATATTATCTTATCAGACTTCTGGAGGTTAGAAGTACCACTCTTCTATTGATCTATTTTTAAATCAAGGTGTCAGGGTTCGAAAATAAAGGTAGTACTGCAGGGCTGTTCTTTCTGGAGGCTTTAGGAGAGAATCCTCCCGTTGCCTTTTCGAACTTCTAGAATCCACCTACATTTCTTTGCCTGTGGCCCCTTCTATCATCTTCAAAGCCAGCAGCACAGCAACTTCTCACCTCTTTGACCTCTGCTTCATCACATCTCCCTCCTTCACTCTGCCTCTTCTGCCTCCTTCTTAAAAGGACCTTTATGACTATATTGGCCCCAAATGAATAATCCAGGATAACCTCTCCATCGCAAAATGCTTAACTTAATTACATTTGCAAAGTTCCTTCTGGGGATCAGGATGCGGACACTTTCCAGGGACATTAGTTGGCACACCGCAACAAAAAATGTCTGTTCCACTAATAGAATCAAGTATGGCAGGAAGATCAATAGCTGTAGCAAAAACGGCAGGGTAATATGTACTGACCTGATGATAACACTCTCCACTTCTCTCAGCATTAGCAAGTTCTTGGAGTTCCTGAGAAGGATCAGCACCCGGGGAAATGATTATCAATATGGGTTCAATTTCTAGTGTCTCTTTGTATAAACGTTTGAGATTTAGAGGAGGTGGGGACAACTCTTTCAGTCCTAAAAGATATATTAAAGAAATTACAAATAAAAAGCAACATGAACCAGAAAAAGTCTATTAAAACTAATTACATGATATATAACAGATAATAACTAAGTGAACTATAATCCTATACATATTAAAGGTTTCTCACTCTAAAATCGTTCACATACTAGTAAGAACTAACATTTATTGAATGCTCAAGGTGCCAGGCATTTTTCTAAATGCTTTACATCTATGACATCATCTAATCCTAACAACAAAGTTAAGAGGTAGGTACCTTGATTACCACATTCAACAGACACAATCAGCACTGTGGTCTTAATATACAATTCTCTCCCTACAAAAGAAGACTGAAGCCAACCATCTTACCATACAGGTTTTCATTCATTTATATGATAACTGAGAGCCTACTCTCTGCCATGCATATGCGGAATCAGATTTCCACATGATGTGGTAAATAATATCACTGTCATGATATAGGATAAAGAGTTATTTCTTATGTCCTTGCATTAAGAGAAAAAAAAAGTGGTATAGAATGAAAATATGCTTATTTTGGAGACAGAAATATAGCTCTCAGTTTATGTTTGTTAGCTAAATGACCCTATGCAAATCACTAAAATGCACTGTGCCTTGGTTTCCTCAATTGTAAAACAGGGATAGGGCTTCCCTGGTGGCGCAGTGGTTGAGAATCTGCCTGCCAATGCAGGGGACACGGGTTCGAGCCCTGGTCTGGGAAGATCCCACATGCCGTGGAGCAACTAGGCCCGTGAGCCACAACTACTGAGCCTGCGCGTCTGGAGCCTGTGCTCCGCAACGAAAGGCCGCGATAGTGAGAGGCCCGCGCACCGCGATGAAGAGTGGCCCCCGCTTGCCGCAACTAGAGAAAGCCCTCGCACAGAAACGAAGACCCAACACAGACAAAAATATAAATAAATAAATAAATAAATAAAATAAAATTAAAAAAAAACAGGGATAAAACAATCCATAGGTCATTTGGAGGCAAAATAGGATACAAAATAAAAATAGATTCTATTTACTCATCACGTACTCTATGCTAAGCATACTCAAGAAAATTGAATGTCTTCCCAAAGACCACCCAGCCACTAACTTCTAACTGTATTCAAGGTAATTCATCTGTGTTTTTTTCTATTCTGAAGCTCTTCACAAACTGTAAAGTCCTACACAGACAAGAAATTATAACTTCACTATTATATTTAAAACTCTTCTGCTAAAATTTTAATGTTTCCATTATTAACGTATTTGGTAAAAGCCAAGCTAAAGAAAACCCGCTTCAATTAAAAATCAAAAATACACTTGTCTGAACTGAGCTAAAAAGAAGAGTATGACACAAGGGTTTAAAAATAGAGGATTAGAATGTAACAGAATGAATACAGAGGAAAGAAGGGCTTCCTTATATCCTCAAGTGTAGAAATGAATAGATAATATTGTACCTCAGAAATCCTAAAACAGCAGGAAAAGACATTCTTAAAGGACTTCTGTAACAAACACTTTAAAATATGAATTCAATGCCATCAAGATGGGCTAAAACAGGCATTTCTAGATGACCATCCTGAAAAGACAAATTTCACACCTGAACTCTTCCCCTGTATTCTTCACAGCAGCAATAAACAATGCTAAGCAAGGATTTTCAAAGACAGAAATATTCCTAATACTAGGTGAAATTTACCCCAACAGCCATGTAAAATTGATGAATTGCTTCTAGAGGCATATCTTATGAATTTTGTTTTTAATTAAACTTAAACTGGTAACACTCATGCTTTGTAATAGAAAAGAATTCTTATATACTCGTGGCAATGTAATAAATATTTTTATTTTCATATGTTCATTTATTTATTCATAAATTCTCATAAGCATTCTAGGCCAATTAAATGTGCTGTGATATGATAAAATGCATCAAAAGTCTTAAAAATGCGCATTGCCCTTGACTCAGTAATTTAAATTATAATTAATTCAAGAAATAATTCAGAATATGAATGCAGAAGTATGTACAAGAATTTTCATTGTAGCTTTTAATATTAGTTAAAAACTGGGGGAAACACAAGTTTTTAAAAACAGTAGTCTGAATGAGTAATTTCTGATAGTGATATAAAGGAACTGAAGTTACAAAAATGGTGAAGTAAAAGATCATGCACTTAAAAGTAAATTAGTACTGTTTGAGGAAATCATCCTAGGAACTTGTTTGGAAAACTGGGAATTTTTGAAGAAAGCACTAACCGTTCTGTCTCTAGACTGCTGTTCTGGACTAGAGCTGCAATATTTCCAGCCTCCAGCCAACTCTGCTCGCTTCAGACTGGCCACCACAATCCTAATTGGCAAGAACCAATTCCTTAATACCTATCCTATTGCTCCTGCTTCTCCTGAATTCAGTAGTTTTTGTATATTGACAGACGCCTTGGTTTGTCTCAAGTCTGAAGTCAAGGGGAGAGTCCGTCAGCAACCAAGGACCTCTCTGTTCAGTCCTGAGCAGGATTTTCCTTAAATTGTAGGGCTTGTCCCTATACTTGTGGCCCTAAATATATAAAGGTATATGGTTATACCATCCCCTAGACTTTCTCTAATTGTTGAATATTGTGCAATGTTTAACATATTAAACGATTAAAGCCGTCTGTCCATTTATCTTTCTTTCAAAAATCTGAACATATGGCCAGCATATACTTGAGCTCAGTGTTGGATGGTGAAATTTAAATGTGGATAAAATAAAAATAGTATACCCATGAAAAGAAAAGTAGATTAGGCAACATGATACCATATTGTATATGCATCTATGTGCCTAAAAAGAATAGAAAGGTGTACATAAAAATGTTAATGATGATTATCTTGTAATGATGGAAAAACAGGTGTTTCTCATCTTTTTACTCCTCTATATCTTCTCATAGACCTCTAATTAGATGTACTATGTGATAAGAATATGTCAAAATGTATATAAAGATATTTTCATATAAAATGACCACAAACATTTTTATTATATGCAGTATGAGCTACTGTCAGTTTGTTGCAAATGCTCCTGAGAAGGATAGGTAATTCTGATATAATATATTTCTCCTTATCTTTTCTAACAACTACAGGCATATCTCAGAGATATTGCGGGTTCAGTTCCAGACCACCGCAATAAAGTGAGCATCGTGATAAAGCAAGTCATATGAATTTTTTGGTTTCCCAGTGCATATAAAAGTTATGTTTACACTATACTGTAGTCTATTAAGTATGCAAGAGCAATATGTCTAAACAAACAATATACCTTAACTAAAAAATACTTTATTGCTAAAAAATGCTAACCATCATCTGAGCCTTCAGCAAGATGTAATCTGTTTGCCGGTGGAGAGTCTCGCCTTATTGTTGATGGCTGCTGACTGATCAGGGTGGTGGCTGCTGAAGGCTGGGGTACCTGTGGCAATTTCTTAAAATAAGACAACACTGAAGGTTGATGCATCAATAGACTCTTCCTTTCACCAACGATTTCTCTGTAGCGTGCAATGCTGTTTGGCAGCATTTGTTCCACAGTAGAACTTTTTCAAAATTGGAGTCAAATCCTGACACTGCTTAATCAACTAAGTTTATGTAATATTCTAAATCCTTTGTTGTCATTTCAACAATCTTCACAGCATCTTCACCAGGAGTAGAATCCATCTCAAGAAGTCACTTTCTTTGCTCATCTGTAAGAAATAACTCTTTATCCATAAATGTTTTAATCATGGTATTGCAGCAATTCAGCCACATCTTCAGGCTCCATGTCTGATTCTAGCTCTATTGTTATTTCCACCACATCTTCAGTGACTTCCTCTACTGAAGTCCTGAACCTCTCAAAGTCATCCATGAGGGTTGGAATCAACTTCTTCCAAACTCCTGTTCATATTGATATTTTGACCCCTTCCCATGAATCGTGAATGTTCTTAATGGCATCTAGAATGCGGAATCCTTTCCAGAAGGTTTTCAACTTACTTTGCTAAAATCCATCAGAGGAATCACTATCCATGGGAGCTATAGCCTAAGAAAATGCATTTCTTAAATAACAACACTTGAATAGCAAAATTATTTCTCGATCCATGGGCTGCAGAATGGATGTTGTATTAACAGGCATGAAAACAACACGAATCTCATTGTATATTCCCATCAGAGCTCTTGGGTGACCAGGTGTATTATCAGTGAGCAGTATTATTTTAAAAGGAAACTTTTTTTTTTTTTTCTGAGCAGTGGGTCAACAGTGAGCTTAATCTAGTATACCATGTTCTAAACAGACATGCTGTCATCCAAGCTTTGTTGTTCCATTTATAGAGCACAGGTAGAGTAGATTTTTAGCATAATTCTTAAGGGTCTGAGGATTTGTAAAACGGTAAATGAGCATTGGCTTCAACTTAAAGTTACCAGCTGCATTAGCCCCTAACAAGAGAGTTAGCCTGTGCTTTGAAGCTTTGATGCCAGGTATTGACTTCTCCTCTCTAGCTATGAAAGTCCTAGATGACATCTTCTTCTAATAGAAGGTTGTTTCATCTACATTGAAAATCTATTGTTCAGTGTAGCTACCTTCACTTATTATCTTAGCTAGATCTTCTGGATAACTTACTGCAGCTTCTACATCAGCACTTGCTGCTTTACTTTGCACATTTATGTTGTGAAGACAGCTTCTTTCCTTAAAGCTCATGAACCAATCTCTGCTAGCTTCAAACTTTTCTTCTGCAGCATTCTGACCTCTCTCAGCCTTCATAGAATTGAAGAGAGTTAGGGCGTCTCTCTGGATTAGGTTTTAGCTTAAGGGAATGTTGTAGCTGGGTTGATCTTCTATCCAGACCTCCAAGACTTTCTCCATATCAACAATAAGAATGTCTCACTTTCTTATCAGTCATGTGTCACTGGAGTAGCACTTTTAATTTCCTTCAAGAACTTTTCCTTTGCATTTATATCTTGGCTAACAGTTTGGAGCAAGAAGCCTAGCTTTCAGACTATCTCAGCTTTGGACATGCTTTCCTCACTAAGCTTAATGAAAAAGACACATGACTCCTCCTTTTCCTTGAGGCCATTTTAGTGTTATTAACTGACCTAATTTCAATTTGTTGTGTCTCAGGGAATTGGGAGGCCTGAGGAGAGGGGGAGAGATGGGGGGAACAGCTGGGTGGTAGAGCAGTCAGACACACATAATGTTTATCACTTAAGTTCAATGTTTCATGTAGGCATTATTTGGCACCTCAAAAACAATTACAAGAGTAACATCAAAGATCACTGATCACAGATCACCATAACAAATATAATAATAATGTAGAAGTTGGAAATATTGTGAGAATTACCAAAATGCAACATAGAGACACAAGTTGAACAAATGCTGTTTGAAAAATGGTGCCAAAAGACTTGCTTGACACTGGACTGCCACAAACTTCAATCTGTAAAAACTACAGTAACTGCAAAGTGCAATAAAACAAGGCATGCGTATACTGACTGAAACATATGTTTTATTTGGAAAATACATGCCAATACAGAAATTATCTTTTAAAAGTTAAAATGATTATCATATCATTTCTTAATTTAACAGACATTTTAAACTCCATGAGGCAGGAATTATATCTGTTTTGCTCACCATTTTGTATACAGAGCCAAGCATAAATTCAATTACTATTTCTAATGTTAAAATCCCACAGAAGATAAATATATATTCATTAATCCATTTTATACAATATTTCAAAGTATTGGAACATTTTGGATTTAGAGAAAAAACTCATGAAAAACATTTTACTGTTTAAGATAACACAGGTGACACTCATGTTACTGCAAATTGCATGTTAGCCATTCCACCCAAAAAACTCCAGTAAAATCCACATTGCACTTTAAGTGAACTTAGTCTATATATAATCATTGGTTTTATTAACCCAACTAATTTTGACTCACGCCAGCATTTGAACTGTCAGTGTCAATCATTCAAAACTATTCAATAAAGTTAAAGAGCCAAAAATGTTCATTGCATTGTGAATTATCAAAGTATAAAACTACTTGTAAATCACTGAGATCTTATATTTTGACCTTGACGGTTAAAATACATCAATTCTCTCAAAAGAAAAAAAGAACTAAAAATAAGTCAACGAAATAACTCTAACCTTTACTGTATTTTATTTTACTCAGACAAAATGTTGAGATAATAAAAAAGAAATAATTTGCAGTTTAAAAAGGAAAGAATATTGCTCCTGTACTTTTTAGGTACCTGAGTAAAGAAAGCAGCAAATTACTATCAAACTATTATAGTTAGCAAGTATAATTGATTCATTCTTCCTCATTCATCTCATCCTCCCTAACAAAGAGACTGATAAGAAAATTACTTTTCCTTTATCAGAGAGAAAAGACAACTCTTAAAATGTAACACAAATATCAATAAAAAGAAGGAAAATTGACAACCACTATCTAACCTAACACACATCAACCAATTAAATTGGAAAATACTCTTTAGAAATGCAATAATACTCAAGCCTGGAAACAAACGAAAAATGTCAAACATTTTGTGGTAGAGTAAAATTCTAAAGAGATCACTTTCAAGATTCCTACCCCTTGGCTGTTCAATCAAACACTAACCTAGGTACTTCTGTGAAAGGACTTTGTAGATGTAACTAAGGTCATGGATCTTAAAATAAGATTATCCCGTATTATCCAAGCGTGACAATTTAATCACTTGAGCCTTGGAAAGCAGAAAAACTTCTCCAGCTTAAAGTCAAAGAGATGCAGCCTGAAAAGAGAACAGGAAAGATGAGGCAGAGGGGGCGGTCAGAGATGTGAAGCATGAGAAGAAATCAATCTGCCATTGCTGGCTATAAAGAAGGATGAAGGGGGCCACAAATACAATCAAAGAATGCAAACGCTTCTAAAAACTGAGACAGACTTCTAAAAACTCAAAGTGACAAAAAGAACCTCGATTCTCCAACTGCATGGTGCAAATTCAGCTGAGTGAGTTTGGAAATGGATTCTTCCCAGAACCTCCCAATAAGAGTCCAAATGACCAACACCTGTATTTAGCCTTGGGCAACTTGGATCAGAGAAACCAGGAGGGCCTACCAGACTTCTGACCTACAGAACTATGAGATGATAAATGGGTATTGTTCTAAACTGCTAATTTGTGGTAATTTGTTACAGCAGCAATAGAAAATGAATACACATTTCCTTACGTCCTTCCCTTTCTCTTAGACACAGACTTCACAGGACAGATTGAGCTATGGAAGCAAAGATCATGGGATGGGATGTTAGCATGGATAAGAAAAGTAGAGGAATGTAAAACTAGGAAAGTTTCAAGGCTCAAAAAGACTTTTTGATGAAGAACCTTTGAGAAGTTACTGGTTCTTGTAGCTATTGCACCATCTTCTGTGAACATGAATACCTCAATACACACAGCATAATATTGTGCTCAGAATAGTTATTAAATTAGAATTACAGAAGCCAGAATATCTGCATCTGGTAACTGCTATTTTGAAAAAGTAAGGCAGTAGATTCAAAACTGCTATTTTGAAAAAGTAATGCAGTAGACTGTGCTAGTACACAAGGCTTGGTTTGTAGGATTATATTAAAGCAGCACGCCTGAAAGTTTTGAGGCGTGTTCTGCTAACTTAAATCTTCAAACCAAAACTACTTTCATAAATGCATCTTCATAAGTTACTATTTTAAAGTTTATAGATTATAAAAAGGATTGCTAAAACTTAATAAAAGTCTTTCCATATGAATAATGTTTGAGAAATTACATTTGAAATCAAATCTCTAAAATTTGATTAAAAAGATAAGTGCTTGTCATTTTCCAGCAATATGAACTTTTAAAACTTATTCATACAGTAAAACCTCCAATTTTATATAAAAACTGTATTAATAAAACCACTTGACCAAATACAAAGTCATCCAGCCATATACCAGTATATATAGCTTTTGCTTAGAAATAGGTAGAGTATAATTTTAGAAGTACATTAAACTTTCAAAGCATTTGAATATGTGCATATCATGAGGTTTTCACTTACTGCCATTAAACCTTAAATGCCATTTAACCTAGAGATGAAATAATACAATACAGAAGTATTCCAGAGAGTAGGTAGAGGGTCAAACTACAAATTCAATAAGAAAGGTCATGTGCAATGTGGCACAAAGAGCATATTTTTAAAGACTACATGGGTGAGAAAAGAATAGCCTCCTAAGAACCTCTCTGAAATTGCCTCACTTTACTTAAACTTGCATTTGAGTTATAGGAACAGACAAAAAAAATATATAAATGAGCAAGAAATATATCAGTTAGTGTGAAGAAATGGGTAAAGAATTAAAGCAGGTAGATGTGTTGGTACTGATTACATGGCCTGGAAAGGCCTCTTTGAAAATGCAACATTAACATCTGAATGATACAGAGGAGCCAACAATTAATAACAAAGAAAAAACAAACAAAAACAGAGAACAAACAGTGCAAAAGCCCTAAGGCTGTTTCCCCCACGAAGGCACAGTGGCAGGCAAGAAGGAAGCAAGATGAGGTTAGAGAAGAAGGTTGGGGCCAGACTGTGTGGGGCTTTGTAAGCTTATACAGTTGACCCGTAGACAATGCAGGGGGGTTATGGACACTGACCGTCCACAGGCAAAAATCTGAACATAGCTTAGAGTTGACCCTCTGTATCCGTAGTTCCTCTGTATCCACGGTTCCTCCATACCCGTAGTCCCACATATTCAGATTCAACTACCTGCGGATCATGTAGTACTGTAGTATTTACTATTAGAAAAAAATCTGCATAAAAGTGGACCTGCACAGTTCAAAACCATGCTGTTCAAGCATCAATCATATATAAATCTGGAATTCATTCTAAGTGTTTTTTGAAAAGATTTTGGAGATTTTAAGCAAAAAAGAGAGATGATTTGATTTAAGTTTTTAAAAGCTCACACAGCCTTCTGGAGAGAATGGACTGAAGGGGAAGTGCAAACTGAGGCAGGGAGACCAATGAGGAAAGCGGTCTCTTTAACACACACTTACAGTGCCCATGCGCCAGAAGCTGTTTAAGGCACTGGGGCACAACCATGAACAAAACAAAGCTTGTGCCCTCATGCAGCTAATATTCTAGTTGGGGAAAAGGAAATTAATAAACAGGTAAATAACAATATGTCAGATGGTGATAACAGTTAAAATAAACAAGGCAAAGGAGGATATGGAGAACTGAGGAAAGAGTATGTTATTATATAGAGAGTGCTCAGAGAAAGTATTAACTTAAAAGATGACAGTTGAGCAGAGAAGCAAGGGTGATAACTGGGGGTAGAAATCTGCTGGAAAAAGGAACAGCAAGTGCAAAGGCCCTGAGACTGCAGAAACAAACTTGCGGCACTAGAAAAACAGGAAAAAGGCTACTGTGGTTGGAAAAGATTGAGCAAGGGTGACAGTGATAGGAGATGAGATCTGAGGGGAAGAAGAGGACCAGAAGAGGTAAGACCCTGTAAGACCCTGTAAGAGGAACTCTGAGAAAGATGAGGTGCCATCAGAGAGTTAGAATGGAGAAGTGATATGATCTAACTTATATTTCAAGAGACACTCTAGCTGCTATGCTGAGAATAAACTGGAAGTGGGAAAGAAAGAAAGCCTGATATGATGGCGGCTTGAACAAAGTGGTAGATGGTAGTGGAAGTATGAGAAGTAATTAGATTCTCCACATTATGAAGATAGAGCCAAAGCTATGGCAGTAAATGAGGTGAGAAATGATGGTGGTTTGCATTAGATTGGTAGTAATGACACCAAGTAAATGAATTCAGAGTAAGTTTTAGAGTTGGAGCCAAAAGGACTAGCTGGTAGATTGGGTATACGAAGTAACGAAAAGAGAGAAAGGATCACTTCTGGGTTTTTTGTTTTGAGCAACTGAGTGGATCCTAGTACAGGCAAATCAAAAGTTCTGTATTGGTCATCTGACATTCATAAGAAAACATCAAATGAGCATCTGTATATATGATCCTAGAATTCCACAGAGAGGTTGGGGTTAGAAATAAGAGATATAAGAGTCAGTAATTTACAAATGATATTTAAAGTCAGGAACTGAATGAGGTCATGAAAGAATGTATAGTAATGAAAGAAGGGAACCCAGGGCAAGACTGCAGTGGAAGGAAGAATACTCCAACATTTAGAAGGAAGGAAGAATACTCCAACATACAGAGAAGCAACCAATAAAGGAAAGCGAAAAGAAAAATCCTAAAAGGATTGAGAAATGAAAGAGGAAACATAATAATCAAGAGAAGAAAGCAGAAAGTGTTTAAAGAAGGAACAAATGGACAACTTTGTTGAGACATCAAGTAAGACAAAAGCACAGAAGTCACTATTGGAAATAGATATATGGAAGAAGACCTCATTAACCTTAACAAGAGCAATCTTGTGGAACTTTAGGGAGGAAGTACAAATAGAATGAGTTGAAGGCAGAATAAGAGTTGAGGAAATGGATTACTGTGGTCTTTGACTACGGACACACTTTCAGGATGTTTTGTTGTAGAAGAAAATAAAGAAATGGGATGACAGAAAGGGGATAGAGGGTCATGGGCAGCATTTTTAAGACAGGTGATACTAAAATATGTTTGTATACTAACAGAAAGGATCTAGTAAAGAAGGTGAAATTGATGATGCAGGAAAAAGGGATAATGGCAGGAATGAAAAAGGAAAGAGCAAATGGCTGGCCTTTAATTGGAGCAAGGACATTCATTCAGAGTAACAGAAGGGAAAGCAGAATGAGTTATGAGTACCAGTGTAGGTAGCTGGTAGAACTGTTAGTGGGAAATAAAAATTTTCTGTCTTATTGCTTCTATTTTCTCAAAAAATGCTAGTAAAAGGTTACTTCAAGGGACTTCCCTGGCGGTCCAGTGGTTAAGACTCCATGCTTCCAGTGCAGGGGGTGCGGGTTTGATCCCTGGTATGGGAACTAAGATCCCACATGCCCCGTGGAGTGGCCAAAATAAAAACAAACAAAAAAAAAAACAAAAAAAAAAAACCAGGTAGAGATTGTAAGATAAGTAGGATAAAGGGGAAAAAAATGTATAATCTTTCTAAACTAAGGTCAGCATAGAATAAAATGTAAATTAAAAGCAAATAATTTAGGTGACTGGTCTAGTTCTAGAAAAGAAGTGTACTTACCCAGAGTTTTACATGCAAATAGAGTCATGGCACTTTGCAATCTGTCTGGTCTGAGAGCCTGTACCACAAGAACCTTAAAATAAAGTGCAGAGTATTTTTAAATAATAAAGTTCCTACAACAGCTGTAACTAAACAATAGTTAATGTTAAATTAAACAAATGTTTACCGCAATATTTACTATGCCTAAAACTGTCACAATAGGTATGTAAAAAGACACGTCTTTAATAGCCAAAATATTACTAAAATTCATCAGATCTATCATCAAAAGTAAACATCAGCATGTAAGGGTCATAGCATTAGCTATGTCTTCAGGAACTAATAAAGGGCCCAATGGCAGGTGAAAATAAGGGTATGTAGGTAAAGCATTCTTGGTGACAGCAGTGCAGAGGCATAAAACTCTTAACTAAAATTTTCAAACTACCAATTTTATGCTGAATCATATCTATCTGTTCCTAGATGTTTAAGTTTTCAAATGAAGTTTTTCTCAGTTTTTTTTTTTTTTTTTCGTTGTTTTTAAACACACTTGGTGAAATAGAATTCAACAAGGGGCAGAAGCACAGCCAGCAGCCTAGTTAAGAGATATAAATGGAAGCGTCATTTCCTGGAGCGTCAACTCCTGTGTCCTCTCCAACCTAAGACTTTGGTCTAGCCAAAAGACTGAGTGGAACCCACCAGTAGGTTTCATCATTCTATTTCGAAACAAAATGGAAAAAAAAAGTTCCCTGTTCCTCACCATAAGGTCTTTTCCTTAGAGAGAACCCTGGGAAAAGAGTGAAGAACCTGTACAATCTATACCTTAACTTCTTTCGGTAAGACGTGTTCTCTATTGAGAAATTCCCCTTGGGTCAGAGGCAGAGGAAGTAAGAAAAGCTACAGTGGGAGGCACCCTACCAAGAAACGTTGCCAGTGATTTCAGTGTCTGGACAAGGTGGCAAAAGCAGAAAGCCCTTTCCCACATATGCCCATTAAGGTTATGTGACACCCTAAAGGCAAAGCTTTTACTTAAATGGCTTCTGAGTGACAAGAGAAACATTAAATACATTTATGCATTTAGATAATTTACCTGTTGAAATAAGGAAACTTTCTTTGCAAGAATAGATGGAAACTCTTGCTCACACATTGAATTATGATAATAAGTATGCCACAAAGCTACGTCTTCAAAACAGAGGGTCTGATAAAGACTGGGGAGAGCAATCTAAAAAATAAAAATAACCATATATACTGAGCTACAAGCAAATATAAATACACACACACACATCCATACTAAATACACACACACACTAAAAAAAGTAAATGGAAACCAATTATTGATGTTTACCATTTGCTTTCTAATTCGTGTTGGCTTATTTAATCACTTCTAGGTCAGAAACAGTATGGCAGACTTATCTAATCCAGAATTAAATAAAAGCAAATATTTCCAAAGTAGTACTAAATCAATACTTGCAAGTTAACGAATCTTTTCTCTACATAAAAACATTTGTACCTATCTCCACCTTGTGGAGAAAAGAATACTTTCATTAAAACCATGTGCAAATTTTAACCATTGCCAGAATGGAGTTCCACGTTAGAGTGTAAAAATATGCCCAGTTTCAAATCTTGACTCTATACTTTCTCAGTGACCATAAGTAAGTGACTATATCACTCTGGGCCTTAGTTTCTTTATCTGTTAAATGAGGGCAACAACCGTAGCCCCCTCACAATGTTGAAAATATCTAATGAGATGATCCATTTTCAAATTCTGCAGAATACCTTGAACATAGTAAGTCATCAATAACTGCTGGCTACCCCTACCGTTTTAACCATGTGCTACTGTACCATTAGAATAGTTGTGAAGAAAAGCAGGGAAAGGAAAGGAAGAATGGAAACATATGTAACAGATTTTGAGAGAAATATATTTGTCTTTCATTCCCCACAAAAACAACACTTTAGCCTGAGTAAAGAACACAGACAGAACTGTTGGAAGTTAGGCTTTTCCTTCCCCATGCCCCCATCCTCACCACCCAAGTCATACCAGGGGAAAAAACTGTGGGGAGGGGAAAGAAGGAAGGAGAGAAAGAGAGGAAAAAAACACGATATTTGGAAAACCTACATATCAAAGGCATGTAGGAATGTGGTGTCAGAATGCCTGAATTAAAATCATAGTTCCAAAACTTCCCAGCTATTTGATGTTGGATAAATTATTCAACCTGTCTACACCTCAGCTTGCTCTTCTCAAAAACAGGCATAATTATGACCTCTTCAATAGGTCATTGTGATAATAAGATAATGCATCTGAAGTATTTAACATGATGCTTGGCACATAACAGGTCCTCAAAAATATGTATGAAATTGAAAAGAAAATAGGTTCATGCATTTTGCAACTCGCTGCACTGATTCTTATTTCTCATCTGTAAAAAGAAAGTTAATAATACCTCCCTCTTAAGGTTTGTGTGATAATTGAATAAGATAATTCATTTGAAAATGTTTTATAAACTAAAATGATAATAAAACACTAATGTATATTATAAACTTTCTCTGAATAGGAAAGCCCCCCTTTCCTAAATGTTTTGCATTTCTTTACTTAACAAGAAATTAGTATGTGAAAACAAGCATCGTTATAATTTTTAGGTTAACACAGTTAAGATTTTTTCCCAAGTGTAACCTCTCAGTAGATCAATTGTTCAAACAATTTTAACTGTATCATGTTGATTATTATTAAGTTTGCCATTAGGAGTTCATGAAATAGTTCAGAGGTCCTGCCCAATAATCCAGAAATCTCTTCAAATTCTCACTATTTTTCATAATTATTGATTTTTTGCATTCTATTAAAATTGTTTAAAGGACTAATCAGAATAATTCTTGGATATTCTTTTACCCAGGGATTTTACATCATTTTCACAAAAATATCAACACTGAGTATGAGTAAGTAGCACATAAAAATATAAACAGAAATAACTCAGATACGAAAAAAATAAATCACTCATAGTAGAAGAGGAATACCTTTAATGTTGCCACTGCCCAGCTTCTTTCCTGATCTATCCAAGATGGAAGTTGATCACGTATTCTTTGTTGAGAGTCCTTTTTAATAAGAGCAATTATTTTCCTTAGTATATCTGGTAAAACTCAGACTTAAAAAAATTAAAAATTAACCAGCTAATTTTATGAACACTATTTTGAAAAAAAACTCATTCTATGTATTTTTAAATTTTTATCTATTTTACAAGTCAATATGGTAAAATTCTACATAACGTAAGGTACTGGTAAACATTTAGACAAATGTTACATTCATTTACATAGGGCTTAATCTTTTGTGAAACTTCAGAAAAACGCAAATGTAATAAGAAACTTCCATAGAATTATATTATTTTAAATTATATTTTGCATTTCAGACGTAATCTAGGTTTCGCATTACAGTTTGGATAGGTTGCTTTGAAGAATAATATTATCCATTCCATGTTTAAATAGAAAATTACTAGAGAAAAAGCTAAATTTGAATAAAGTTGTCAAAAGTTAAATGAAGTAATTTTTAACTTTACTTATATAAGAAAATTTTCCTAGTTATGTTACGAGATTTGATCTTCTTCGAATTACAAAAGTGTTCTTGGAACCAAATATATATACACTGAAAAAAAGAAACCATATTAGTTTCTTATATTTAATTAATATTCTCAAAAGAATACATGTCCTCAAGGACAAAAAAAACACATATAGGTCCATTTTCTATTAGGGCAATAGAGGCAAGGATATAGTCCTCTAATCAAAATATAATTTCAACAGTAATTTAAAACTTCTCTCAAGCAAATTATATTTCATGAAATCAAAGTCAGAATTATTTTCGCTAAGAGTGAAATAATAATTTTGTTATTTTAACTTACAGCTTTCCGTAACATGTCTCCAACAACCACACCTGTAAATGTATCCCATTCCTATTAAATAAAAATATGAGAAACACACAAAAAATATTCTAACCATTTAACAAATCTTTTTAAATTTCCCCATAAGACAGCTTACAGTTTAGCTTTCTAAAAACATGGAAAAAAAAAAAAAAAAACTCTTTTCATACCTTCCCACTTCTACTACATTAACATTATAAGAATGAGTTCATGTACCATACCAACATAAAACATTAAAACAAAATCTACTAGAATAATTTTGAGACAAAAATAGAACTACATTATACATGTGAGTCTCAACATCTAAAAATTTAAATGTCTTATTCAATTAGCATTTGTCACTACCTTTAATTTTTCCTATTATATACTACTCCTCACTAATAGATAAGCAGTAAGGTGCAACAAAAGTTTAAAAATTGTGTATATTGGGAAAAATAGAGAAAAGTACTACCATTAACTTATCTTTTCCAACATATTGGGAGAAGACTGCCATTACTCCTTTTTTTAAAAAAAAATTAACCCATGGAATCAAAATTTATCAAGTGTTACAGAATCTAGAGCTCTTAGAAAATCTATGTCTTCACTCTGGGTTACCCATTCAGATAATTATGGGCACTACCATATTATTTGTTACACATTGGCCAGCAAATAAAGCCAAGACATATTAAAATTTGAGAGCAATATGGAAAAATTACCAAAGCAACATACTTCCTGCCTCCACCCACTCTGACCACTCATTCTCCCTACTGAAGTTACACAGTCACAAATAAATAAAATACAAATTATCACTACTACTTTACACGAGTCAAAGAAAACTGTTCTCCTTTCCCAATGATAATTTATTTATACTCCAGGAGGGAAAACTAGGGAAAATTAAGTCTTATACAGCAGAACATATTGAGCATGGTGAAAAACATTATACAGGAGGAGGGAAAGGCATCAAAGTAAATAAATAAAAAGAGTCAAGTTAAATTTGGAAGAAACTATACAAGTCAGCCAGAGCATGTGGAGTTAGAGAAAAATAAAGAGAGAACAGTCACATGGAATGGTATGCATTCTTTTAACTATTCAAATGAGGGGAACCCAGAGCATAGTTAAAATCTGACCATAGAGAGTTAAAGGTTACTAGGTCAAAGTGCACTGTCCATATATACTATTCGCTGCCACCCTGGCTACTGAATGCTCACTTTAATGATAATGGCATAATAATGAGAAAAATCACTTACAAATAATTTTTTTAATATTAGAAGCAGGTCAGAGATGGATTACTTAGCTCTATCTTGAAGGAAATTCTTTTCAAGTTTGAGAGGGGGTTATATGGTAGACCAGAAATGAAGTCACAGACAAAAAAAGATAAATTATACATTAAAAGATTAACATAAACCTGCAGGCTCAAAGAAGGCTTCTGAGAACTGCCCACCCTCTTGCTTCATCTGCTGACTCTGAGCAAGTCAGTGGAGGTAATAAATAATGTAGTGGCATACCCATATTGTTTAACTTTTTTATATTTATCAGTTCCACTGCTTAGATGAGGAAAATAAGAAGGCTGACTCTTCTGGTACCCTGGAAAAGTGGACTTGTGTTCAGAAAAATGTAGGTAGCATGGTAAGTTAGAGTTCTTTCCCTGTCTTACCATTGCTTCAGAATACTGGGCTCACCCAAAGGAGAGTAGAACTGTAAATCAGCATCTTACACTAAACTTCTAACTAAGTAAAAAATAAATAGATTGACATGTAATTTCTAGCCTTAAGTAACTTCTAATCTAACCATAAGTAAGCCCATTACCAGATTTCTATGCAACTCTTTTAATATTTTTCTCCTTTCCTTCCACTTACATTTTCTTGAAAAAGTTCAGGATGCATGCCTCGAACGAAATGCAAAGCGAACATCAACTGATCAGCCTGAAAAGAATAACAGATGTTATCTTGCTTTTTCTAAATTTGTGTTTTTGGAAAAGCATAGTCCTTAAATTTTGGTTCACAAAATCTGTATTCTGTCATCTAATAATCTACTTTTATCAATATAAGAAATGACTATTCAGGTGGCATCTACATATGACAACTCTTCTAAGTTGGGGATGAGAGTACAGAGAGAGTGCTAACACTTTTAGAGACAGTGCTAAGGATTAATCAGTGTGTACATCTCATTAAAAAAAAAAAACAGATTTAACTAGCTGAAATATGATTGTGAGGTTTAGATTAGTCATTACAAACCAGATCAAACTTTTGCATTAGTAATCTTCAATTTGTCATTGTGTATGTTATATTCTCCTGAATATTCTGTATGCCCCTAAATCAAGAAACTTCACTTCTAGAAATTTATGCAAGGGATCATAAATGTACTCCTAGAGAAGAAATAAGGATATTCATTGCAAGGTTTTTAAAATATTTATTTATTTGGCTGTGCCGGGTCTTAGTCACGGCACACGGGATCTTCGCTGTGGCACGTAGGATCTTCAGTGTAGTGTGCGGGATCTTTGTTGCGTCATGCGGGGTCTTTGGTTGTGGCATGAAGACTCTTAGTTGTGGCATGTGGACTCTTAGTTGCAGCACGTGAACTCTTAGTTGCGGCATGCTTGTTGGATCTAGTTCCCTGTCCAGGGATCAAACCCAGGCCCCCTACATTGGGAGCATGGAGTCTTAACCACTGGACCAGCAGGGAAGTCCCGCAAGGCTTTTTATAATGGAGGGAAAACTGAAATAAATGTTCAAAAGTCTATCATGAATAACAGTCAAATCAAAGTGTATAGCATAGCTCATATTGTTTATTTAAACAAATATGTTTATATAAACAGATATAGATATATATCTGCAAAAGAAATTAGAAATAGATATCAAAATTTTTATCAGTGATTTATTTTTGAGATTACAGGTTATTTTTATTTCCTTATTTTTTCTCAGGTGTATTTTGCAAACTTTCTAAAATAAGCTTATATCATTTCCGTAAAAAAAAACAGCAACCAGTTTACTAACATAGCAAAACCATCTGCTCAAGCACCATCTTTCCTACCAAGTTCTAATTCAAACTTTATTTAGCTTTTCCCATATTGTAAATAATACTTTATTCATATATAATATTATATCTGTGCATGCTTATAAACCTACAGATAAATATAAGGATATTACAATACAATATATGCAAAAGATATGCTCAACAAAAAAAGATCCTCCTGTAAATACTACGAGCAAGTGATCTCCTTGCCTGCAAGAAAACCACCCTGTTGGAAAAATCCAGTGTCTTGAATAATACAATACAAAAGAATAATTTATTTTATAAAAGTATATATTGGGTATGTTTGTGTGTGTATATAAACATATATATATCGCAAGTACTCAATAAATATGTATTAAGTGAATAACTAAAAAACAAACATATGTTCACAACTACAACATAGTCAATGAGTGAAAATAAAGCATTAAAAACTGGAAGCAGATGGCCATCACTCAGGTATGAGAAAAACAGTTACAACCAACTACAGTGTATATAAAATAGCTACCATGTGACTTAAAATATATAAAAAGCAAGGCATATCATTGGGAGAGATGTGTAATGTTCTTAGGAAGTAGAAGGTTAGAATTCAGGTTTGGCTGGGGACTTCGCTGGTGGTCCAATGGTTAAGAATCCGTCTTGCAATGCACTGGACACCGGTTCAATCCCTGGTCGGGGAACTAAGATTCCCACATGCCGTGAGGCAACTAAGCCCGCGTGCCACAACTACTGAGCCCACGCACTCTGGAGCCTGTGCATCACAACTAGAGAGAAGCCCGTGCACTGCACTGAAGAGCCCACTCTCCACAGTGAAAGATCCCGCATGCCACAACTAAGACCCAATGCATCCAAAAAATAAATAAGTAAATAAATAAATATAAAAAAAGAGAATATTAAAAAACGGAATTCAGGTTTGGGATTGAACAGTAACTAGTTGTATAAAGTAGTAAGATGCTTATTTTACACACTAACGAATATTGTAAATGATTATAATAGCATCCCTCATCTAAGGTAAAGAAATAATGATTAAGATAAACAAGACAATAAATGTATTACTTTGAAGGCTTTATTACTTAATAATATAGTTAATTCTTTTTTACACACATATAATGCACACACAATATTAATACATTTATTTAGCCATTTCTTTCTTTGAACTAAGGAAGAGTAATGTAGTCTCTAGTGTTAGTGGAGAGAAGAGAAGGCTCTACAACTCTCTGAGCCCCAGATTATCCACTGGAGTCAATGAACTACTTTACTGATTATTACTGAGCCCAAGCTCTAAAATGTTGGCCAAGAATAGGCACATATTATGTAGTCACTAAATGGGTAATGGTGGTCATCCTTTTCTTTGTTTTCTGGTCACAGAAGACATCCTGACCTTAGGGATCAGCCTATAATCAAGTTGGCCCAATCTCAATATATCGCGCCACAGATAATGGTACAAGGGATGCCATATGACCTAAGCCAGGCTGACCAGGATCATCTTCTATGATTTTCCAACTGGGAGATGGCAGAAGAAAGCTGTTTATGGCAGCTGTCTGGTTGCCTAGCTGTACCAATGAATCCCTTTAGCCATAAGAATTTAACAATGATTTTGTAATGAGGAACAATGATAATTCAAGAATAAACCTAAAAATACAGTTTACTGAGAGACAGAGGACACATTTCCAATTACACTTAGGTAAAATCAAGAATGAATTAATCAAGCTTAAGGATTTTCTGAATATTTGTTTCAAAAACAAAACCTGTCAATAACCAGAGTTTAGAAAACATTTTGGACCTATAATATCCTTGATCTTCCCAGTTTACGAGTCAGAAAATTTGGCTGTTTTAATTTAAGTTCAATTTATTTCAGTATGCTTGGGTTCTGTTACGAAATAATTTAATATCAAGAGGATACATAATAAACAAAATTTCAACTGATCATCTACATAATTTACTAGCTGAATGAAGAAAAACAGTTAAGAGACAGTAGACCACTGGATGGTATATGTCAGCCACATATTCCATACCATGCCATCACACACACATCATACGCTAGTAAAAATTCAAAAAGAGTGAGACTATTAGAGCAGGATTAATACAATATGAGGGAATCTTAAAGTCAACTTTATAGCTGATAAGAAGTTCACATTTCCAAATGTAATAGTTTGTTTTAACCACATCCTATTACCAAAACGTCTTTGGTATCATGCAAAATGGGTTTGAATTCTAGCTCCAATACCCACTACATCTGAGTAACCTAGAGAAAAGTTAAAGCTCTAAATCTTGGCTTCTTCCTTATATAATAGAATTGTTATAGGAATTAATTAACAATGTGTTAAAGCACTTAGTGCCTAGAACACCGTAAGTCTTAAAAGGCGACAGATAGTAACTATCTGCTTTACAGTAAAAAGATATAGTACGTAATATTGGAAAGGAAATTTATTTCAAAAATATTCCATAAATCCCACAAATCTCAGAGACTAAGAAGCAGTAGAAACTACAATTCATTCATTTTATTTCTACTCTATAATATTCATTGCTTTCAAATATGTTTAATGAAAAGTCTAAGTAGATGTTACCATATGAAGAAAAATCTTGTTTTAATCTCAAAGAAGTTGACATAGGATAGAACTTAGGCACTCACACTTGTGCTTGAAGCTAAATCATACATTTTAAAAAAATTCCATGCACATTTACTTATACTTCGAGAAACACTAAAGGGTTAGATACAATACTAAAAGTTTCAAAGTTATCTAAGCAAACAAAAATTATCTAAATTACCAAGATTCACTTTAATAACCAGAGGTTATAAAATTTCTAAACACCCAACCAGAGAACTTCCACATTTTTATTATAAAAAAACACATTTTGATAGGAAAAATACCATGATTCAAATTAAATGAGATGTAAGATAAATACAATCATGAGATGCTATAATTATTTTATTTGTAAAACAATATTCATCTGAATTTTAATCAATCAACTAGCAAATTCATTTGAAGAAAGAGGCAAGGTGAGCTGCATAGGCATAAAGCTTAGAAGGACTTTGCATGAAAAAACTTCTATTTATACATCACCAGACATTCTTCCTATACCATTTCAAATCTTTTAGACAATACTTCCATGAGGAAGGGGAAACAGTAAGAATCATATGGTCTTGCAACATTTTCTTCAACCCGTTTCTGTACTCTCACCCAATATAGTTGGAAACTATTTAATACACCAACAAATTCCATTATTTTGTATCTATTCAAAACAATAAACTGTGATGAAAAAATGATATGTAAAGGTACTAACTTGTACACAGTTTTACTATAATCATCATAAGTTTGGGGAAATCAAATGTGCTACTTATCCTAATTGTCGAAGGTACTTAGGTTACTGAAATAAACACTTCTGATCTCATGAAAAAAAAAAAAGGATATAGCTAATAATCTAAACTGAAAGTACTAGACAATTTTCCCCATTTGGTTTAGTTCATTAAAAGTCTAAATTTTCTGCTATAAAACAAGTCAATCATTTTTCTGTTCCAGGTCAAGATGCTTTCAGTTCAATGTTATGTGAATACTAATAATTCTCTGTTTCAAGAGTCTATTGTTGTCATACTGCTTTCACTAACACAACAGCAAAATTAGCATGAGAGAAGCTCTGGCAGTCACTTTAACGTGATGCTGACTGCTAAAAACCGAAAACCTTTCACTAAAATATAAAATTGGTTCCTTCCTAAGTAAGGTTAGAGTGCTAAATCTTGAGAAATGCACCTCAGTTTTACAGTTAATGTGCTTTCTGAATTTTTATTCACCACTGAAACTCAATGGAATGCTGAATTCAAGATGAATAGATTTAATATTACTCCTATAGAAACATGAATTTCACAAAACAGATATTCCATTATCAATTAAAAACCTGTCTTAAGAGACCTTCAAGATGGCGGAGGAGTAAGATGTGGAGATCACCTTCTTCCACACAAATACATCAGAAATACAACTACGTGTGGAACAACTACTACAGAACACCTACTGAATGCTGGCAGAAGACCTCAGACTTCCCAAAAGGCAAGAAACTCCCCATGTACCTGGGTGGGGCAAAAGAAAAAAAAAAACAGAGACAAAAAAAATAGGGATGGGACCTGCACCTCTGGGAGGGAGCTGTGAAGGAGGAAAAGTTTCCACACACTAGGAAACCCCTTCACTGGTGGAGACGGGGCGTGGTGGGGGGGAAGCATCGGAGCCATGGAGGAGAGCGCAGCAACAGGGGTGCGGAGGGCAAAGCAGAGGGATTCCCGCACAGAGGATCGGTGCCAACCAGCACTCACCAGCCTGAGAGGTTTGTCTGCTCACCCGCTGGGATGGGTGGGGGCTGGGAGCTGAGGCTCGGGCTTCGGAGGTCAGATCTCAGGGAAAGGACTGGGGTTGGCTGCGTGAACACAGCCTGAAGGGGGCTAATGCACCACAGCAAGCCGGAAGGGAGTCCGGGAAAAAGTCTGGACCTGCCTAAGAGGCAAGAGACCATTGTCTCAGGGTGCGCGAAGAGAGGGGATTCAGAGCACTGCCTAAACAAGCTCCAGAGATGCGCAAAAGCCATGGCTATCAGCGTGCACACCAGAGATGGGCAGGAAACACAAACGCTGCTGCTGCAGCCAACAAGAAACCTGTGTGCAAGCACAGGTCACTATCCACACCACCCCTCCCGGGAGCCTGTGCAGCCCGCCACTGCCAGGGTCAGGTGATGCAGGAACAACATCCCCGGAGGAACAAACGGGGCACCTCAGGTTGTTGCAATGTCACACTGGCCTCTGCCGCTGCAGGCTCGCCCCGCATTCAGTACCCCTCCCTCCCCCTGTGTGAGCCAGAACCATCTAGTCAGCTGCTACTTTAACCCTGTCCTGTCTGAGCCAAGAACAGACGTCCTCAGGTGACCTATACGCAGAGGTGGGGTCAAATCCAAAGATGAACCCCAGGAGCTGGGCAAACAGAGAAAGGGAAATTTCTCCCAACAGCCTCAGGAGCAGCGGATTAAATCTCCACAATCAACTTGGTGTACCCTGCATCTTTGGAATACCTGAAGAGACAACAAATCATCCCAAATTGAGGTGGTGGACTTTTGGAGCTACTGTAGGGTTGGGGTTTGCTTTCTGCATCTAATTTGTTCCTGGTTTTATGTTTATCTTTGTTTAATATTTAGAGTTTATTATCATTGGTAGATTTGTTTATTGATTTGGTTGCTCTCTTCCTCCTTTTTTTTAATATATAGATATATATATATTTTTTCCTTTTTCTCTTTTTGTGAGTGTTTACGTATATGCTTCTTTGTGTGATTTTTGTCTGTATAGCTTTGCTTTTACCATTTGTCCTAGGGTTCTGTCTGTCTGTTTTTTTTTTTTATTTTTTAGCATAGCTTTTAGCGCTTGTTATGACTGGTAGATTTGTTTTTTGGTTTGGTTGCTCTCTTCTTTCTTATTTTCTTTTTTTTTTAACTACTTTTTAACTTTTTAAATTTTTAATAATTATTTTTTATTTTAATAACTTTATGGTATTTTATTTTATTTTTTCTTCTTTCTCTTTTTCTCCTTTTTCTTCTGACCTATGTGACTGACAGGGTCTGGTGCCCCGGGCGGGTGTCAGGCCTGTGCCTCTGAGGTGGGAGGGCTGAGTTCAGGACACTGATCTACCAGAGACCTCCCGGCTCCATGTGATATCAAAAGGCAAAACCTCTCCCAGAGATCTCCATCTCAACGACCAGCAAGCTACAGTGCTTGACACACTATGCGAAACAACTAGCAAGACAGGAACACAACCCCACCTATTAGCAGAAAGGCTGCCTAAAATCATGATAAAGTCACAGACACGGCAAAACACACCATCAGACGTGGTTTTGCCCACCAGAAAGACAAGATCCAGCCTCATCCACCAGAACACAGGCACCAGTCCCCTCCACCAAGAAGGCTACACAACCCACTGAACCAACCTTAGCCACTGCAGGAAGACACCAAAAACAACAGGAAGTACGAACCTGCAGCCTGTGGAAAAGAGACCCCAAACACGGTAAGTTAAGCAAAATGAAAAGAGAGAGAAACACACAGCAGATGAAGGAGCAAGGTAAAAACCCAACAGACCAAACAAATGAAGAGGAAATAGTCAGTCTACCTGAAAAAGAATTCAGAGTAATGATAGTAAAGATGATCCAAAATCTTGGAAACAGAATGGAGAAAATACAAGAAACATTTAACAAGGACCTAGAAGAACTAAAGAGCAAACAAACAGTGATGAACAACACAATAAACGAAATTAAAAATTCTCTAGAGGGAATCAATAGCAGAATAACTGAGGCAGAAGAACGGATAAGTGACCTGGAAGATAAAATAGTGGAAATAACTACTGCAGAGCAGAATAAAGAAAAAAGAATGAAAAGAATTGAGGACAGTCTTAGAGACCTCTGGGACAATATTAAAGCCACCAACATTCGAATATTGGGGTTCCAAAGAAGAAGAGAAAAAGAAAGGGACTGAGAAAATATTTGAAGAGATTATAGTTGAAAACTTCTCTAATATGGGATAGGAAAAGGTCAAGTTCAGGAAGCGCAGAGAGTCCCATATAGGATAAATACAAGGAGAAACACGCCAAGACACATATTAATCAAACTATCAAAAATTAAACAAAAAGAAAAAATTTTAAAAGCAGCAAGGGAAAAACAACAAATAACATACAAGGGAATCTCCATAACATTAACAGCTGATCTTTCAGCAAAAACTCTGCAAGCCAGAAGGGAGTGAGGGGACATATTTAAAGTGATGAAAGGGAAAAACCTACAACCGCGATTACTCTACCTAGCAAGGATCTCATTCAGATTCGATGGAGAAATGAAAACCTTTACAGACAAGCAAAAGCTAAGAGAATTCAGCACCACCAAACCAGCTTTACAACAAATGCTAAAGGAACTTATCTAGGCAGGAAACACAAGAGAAGGAAAATAACTACAATAGCACACCCAAAACAATTAAGAAAATGGTAATAGGAACACACATATCAATAATTACCTTAAATGTAAATGGATTAAATGCACCAACCAAAAGACATAGACTGGTTGAATGGATACAAAAACAAGACCCATATATATGCTGTCTACAAGACACCCACTTCACACCTAGGGACACATACAGACTGAAAGTGAGGGGATGGAAAAACATATTCCATGCAAATGGAAATCAAAAGAAAGCTGGAGTAGCAATTCTCATATCAGACAAAATAGACTTTAAAATAAAGACTATTACAAGAGACAAAGAAGGACACTACATAATGATCAAGGGATCAAACCAAGAAGAAGATATAACAATTGTAAATATTTATGCACCCAAAATAGGAGCACCTCAATACATAAGGCAAATGCTAACAGCCATAAAAGGGAGAAATGGACAGTAACACAATCATAGTAGGGGACTTTAACACCCCACTTTCACCAATGGACAAATCATCCAAAATGAAAATAAATAAGGAAACACAAGCTTTAAATGATACATTAAACAAGATGGACTTAATTGATATTTATAGGATATTCCATCCAAAAACAACAGAATACTCTTTCTTCTCAAGTGCTCCTGGAACATTCTCCAGGATAGATAATATCTTGGGTCAGAAATCAAGCCTTGGTAAATTTACGAAAATTGAAATTGTATCAAGTATCTTTTCTAACCAAAAAGCTATGAGACTAGATATCAATTACAGAAAAAATCTGTAAAAACTACAAACACATGGAAGCTAAACAATATACTACTAAATAACCAAGAGATCACTACAGAAATCAAAGAGGAAATAAAAAAATACCTAGAAACAAATGACAATGAAAAAACAATGACCCAAAACCTATGGGATGCAGCAAAAGCAGCTCTAAGAGGGAAGATTATAGCAATACAATCCTACCTCAAGAAACAAGAAACATCTCAAATAAACAACATAACCTTACACCTAAAGCAATTAGAGAAAGAACAAAAAAAGCCAACAGAAGGAAAGAAATCATAAAGATCAGAGCAGAAATAAATGAAAAAGAAATGAAGGAAACAATAGCAAAGATCAATAAAACTAAAAGTTTGTTCTTTGAGAAGATAAACAAAATTGATAAACCATTAGACAGACTCATCAAGAAAAAAAGGGAGTAGACTCATATCAACAGAATTAGACATGAAAAAGGAGAAGTAACAACTGACACTGCAGAAATACAGAGGATCATGAGAGATTACTACAAGCAACTATATAACAATATAATGGTCAACCTGGAAGAAATGGACAGATTCTTAGAAATGCACAACCTTCCAAGACTGAACCAGGAAGAAGTAGAAAATATGAACAGACCATTCACAAGCACTGAAATTGAGACTGTGATTAAGAATCTTCCAGCAAACAAAAGCCCAGGACCAGATGGCTTCACAGGCGAATTCTATCAAATATTTAGAGAAGAGCTAACACCCATCCTTCTCAAACTCTTCCAAAATGTAGCACATGCAGGAACACTTCGAAACTCATTCTATGAGGCCACCATCATCCTGATACCAAAACCAGACAAAGATGTCACAAAGAAAGAAAACTACAGGCCAATATCACTAATGAACATAGATGCAAAAATCCTCAAAAAAATACTAGCAAACAGAATGCAACAGCACATTAAAAGGATCATACACCATGATCAAGTGGGGTTTATCCCAGGAATGCAAGGATTCTTCAATATATGCAAATCAATCAATGTGATAAACCATATTAACAAACTGAAGGAGAAAAACCATATGATCATCTCAATAGATGCAGAAAAAGCTTTTGACAAAATTCAACACCCATTTATGATAAAAACTCTCCAGAAAGTGGGCATAGTGGGAACTTACCTCAACATAATAAGGCCATATATGACAAACCCACAGGCAACATCGTTCTCAATGGTGAAAAACTGAAACCATTTCCACTAAGATCAGGAACAAGACAAGGTTGTCGACTCTCAGCACTATTATTCAACATAGTTTTGGAAGTTTTAGCCACAGCAATCAGAGAAGAAAAAGAAATAAAATGAATCCAATTCAGAAAATAAGAACTAAAACTGTCACTGCTTGCAGATGACATGATACTATACATAGAGAATCCTAAAGATGCTACCAGAAAACTACTAGAGCTAATCAACAAATTTGGTAAAGTAGCAGGATACGATGTTAATGTACAGAATTCTCTTGTATTCCTATACACTAATGATGAAACATCTGAAAGAGAAATTATGGAAACACTCCCATTTACCATTGCAACAAAAAGAATAAAATACCTAGGAATAAACCTACCTAGGGAGACAAAAGACCTGTATGCAGAAAATTATAAGACACTGATGAAAGAAATTAAAGATGATACAAATAGATGGAAAGATATACCATGTTCCTGGATTGGAAGAATCAACATTGTGAAAATGACTCTACTACCCAAAGCAATCTACAGATTCAATGCAATCCCTATCAAACTACCAATGGCATTTTTCACAGAACTAGAACAAAAATTTTCACAATTTGTATGGAAACACAAAAGACCCCAAATAGCCGAAGCAATCTTGAGAAAGAAAAACTGAGCTGGAGGAATCAGGCTCCCTATCTTCAGACTATACAAAGCCACAGTAATCAAGACAGTATGGTACTGGCACAGAAACAGAAATATAGACCAATGGAACAGGCTAGAAAGCCCAGAGATAAACCCACACACATATAGTCACCTTATCTTTGATACAGGAGGCAAGAATATACAATGGAGAAAAGACAGCCTCTTCAATACATGGTGCTGGGAAAACAGGACAGCTATATATAAAAGAATGAAATTAGAACACTCCCTAACACCATACACACAAAAAAACTCAAAATGGATTAGCGACCTAAATAAAAGGCCAGACACTATAAAACTCTTAGAGGAAACCACAGGCAGAACACTCTATGACATAAATCACAGCAAGATCCTTTATGACTCACCTCCTAGAGAAATGGAAATAAAAAGAAAAATAAACAAATGGGACCTAACGAAACTTAAAAGCTTTTGTACAGCAAAGGAAACCATAAACAAGATGAAAAGACAACCCTCAGAATGGGAGAAAATATTTGCAAATGAAGAAACTGACAAAGGATTAATCTCCAAAATTTACAAGCAGCTCATGCAACTCAGTATCAAAAAAACAAACAACCAATCCAAAAATGGTCAGAAGACCTAAATAGACATTTCTCCAGAGAAGATATAAAGATTGCCAACAAACACATGAAAGAATGCTCAACATCACTATTCGTTAGAGAAATGCAAATCAAAACTACAATGAGGTATCACCTCACACCGGTCAGAATGGCCGTCATCAAAAAATCTACAAACAATAAATGCTGGAGAGGATGTGGAGAAAAGGGAAGCCTCTTGCACTGTTGGTGGGAATATAAATTGATACAGCCACTATGCAGAACAGTATGGAGGTTCCTTAATAAACTAAAAATAGAACTACCATATGACCCAGCAATCCCACTACTGGGCATATACCCTGAGAAAACCATAATTCAAAAAGAGTTATGTACCACAATGTTCATTGCAGCTCTGTTTACAATAGCCAGGACATGGAAGCAGCCTAAATGTCCATAGACAGATGAATGGATAACGAGATGTGGCACATATAGACAATGGAATATTACTCAGCCATAAAAAGAAACGAAATTGAGTTACTTGTAGTGAGGTGGATGGACCTAGAGTCTGTCATACAGAGTGAAGTAAGTCAGAGAAAAACAAATACCGTATGGTAACACATATATACGGAATCTAAAAAAAAAAAAAAAAAAAAAAATGGTTCTGAAGAACCTAGGGGCAGGACAGGAATAAAGATGCAGGCATAGAGAATGGACTTAAGGACATGGGAAAGGGGAAGCATAAGCTGGGACGAAGTGAGAGAGTGGCATGGACTTATATATGCTACCGAATGTGAAATAGATAGGTAGTGGGAAGCAGCCGCATAGCACAGGGAGATCAGCTCGGTGCTTTGTGACCAGCTGGGGGGGGGATGGGGGGGTGGAGGGAGATGCAAGAGGGAGGAGATATGGGAATATATGTATATGTATAGCTGATTCATTTTGTTATAAAGCAGAAACTAACACACCATTGTAAACCAATTATACTCCAATAAAGATGTTAAAAGAAAAAAAAATGTCTTAAGAATTATAAACTATAGCATTTTTAAAAAATAATTTCTACTGTTCACAATAGAAAAGTATTACTCCAGACAGGCAATGAAAAATTCCAGTTGGGTACTAAAATGTTGGGATGGTAAGCCTACAACCCCTCTTCTAGTGCAACAAAATGCTGGCTTTAGCCTAACTTAAATATACTTTTAAAAGTTAAAGTGACATAAAAGAAGTAACCCTCTGGGATTATTGGTCATTTTAAACATTTACTTTATTATATTTTCAAAATTTTCTGCGAAAAAGAAGTAACGCTCACGAAACTTGACTGATATTGTACATTAAATCATCTTGGTACTGAAATGTTTATCATATCCTTCTCTAATTACATTATTAAAATATGACAAAAGGATTTAAATCTCATCAGTAAGTATAATGTATCACTGAAAATAAAATAAGAACATATAATATAGTCACTAGAAAATAAAAAATATTAAAGCTACGTTCAGACTTGCTAAGTCTGGTGGCAGCGTGGTACAGGTGCTGCCGCTGTCTATCCCCTCAACTGCCCTTTTACCGTTTCAAACTCCCTCCTAGGGATAGATATTAAAGCATAAACTGCAGTAAGAAGCAGCTGTACCAGGAGCCCCCTTACTCCCTTGGTGACAGCAGCAGTAGCAATCAAGTAATAAAAATGCAATTCCATGTTTAAACTGTACCCCCTTGCTGTCACCACTCCAACCACCCCACAGGCACAGAACATCCTGGGGCCTCCCCTCAGGCTTGGGGCCCTGGGTCCACTGGAGCAATGCTTCTGGCATAGGCGGGAGAAACAGAGTGGGCAGAGCACAAAAACTCAAAGTATATAGATTACTGTAAAGCAAGTTTATGAGCACAAACTTTAGGACCAGCCTTGCTGGGAATGAAATTCCATTTCATTTGGCTCTGGCTCTGAGATGAATCACTAAGCGAATGAGGATGGCAGAGTCTCTAGGAAAAGCCCTTCTGCGCAGGAATGAAGAGAGAGGAGAGACACAAGGGCCAACTCCTGAGAGAGCACTGTGGATTCCTGAACTTGGGGGGCGGGAGGGGGGCAAAGAGGCTCAGGGAGGAAGGAGGACAGAATGCGCATTTTAAAACACACATTGACAACATACATGAACTTTGAAAACATTATGCTAAGTGAATAAGCAGAGGACAAACACTTATATGACTCAACTTATATGAGGTACCAAGAGTAGTCAGATTCATAAAGACAGAAAGCAGAATGGTGGTTACCAGGGGATGGGGGGATGAGGGATGGGCAATTATTTATTGGGTAGGGAGTTCCAGTTTAAGATAAAAAAACGAACCATGCAAATTAAGTAATATAGAAATCAAAAAATAAATCAATGATTAAAAAAGAAAATATTAAAACATTAACACAGACTTATTCTAAAAGCAAAACTTATTCTTTAAAATGCAAAGAAAATAGACAAATATGACAGATAGACAAATATGGCAAGTAAGGAGGAAGGTAAAAATAAACAACCTTAATAAAAGTAAACAGAAGAAAGAAAAATAAGATATTTATAAACTACAAAATTAAAAACAGTGGTAAAATCCAGAGTTGACAAGGATGCAAAGAAGAAGATACCTTAATTACTCTGTGAGTAGGAATAATAACTGGTAATAAAAACCTTTTAGAAGGCAATTTGATAATGCCAAAAAAAATTTCAAAAGTTTATATCCTTGGACCAGCCATTATACATCCATTAAGAAATCTAGAGTTCTGGTTCAAGACAGTGACACAGGAAGATCCTGAACTCACTTCCTCCTGTAGACACACCAAATCTACAGCTAAATAAGGAACAATTTCCTCTGAAAAATACCTACAGGCTGGCTGAGCAATTACCACACACTGGGCAAAAGAGAAGAAAACCACATCAAAGTGGGTGGGAGAGGCTGGGATACAGTCTTGCCATAAAACCCACCCCTGGAACAGTGACCCAAAGTTAGGAGGAAACTCAAAACCCAGACCTCTTCTTGAGGAATGAAGGGTTTGACCCCATACTAGGCACACCAACTTTAAAGACCTGCACCTGAGTAACAAGCTCCCAAAATATCTAGCTTTGCAAATCAACTGGGCTCACAACAACGATATCCACAAGACTGTACTCTTCTGAGAAACAGCTCAAAAAGGGCTCCTATGCTGGGACTCACCTGCCTCAGGGCCCAGCTCAGAAGCAGCCGATGGAGCTCAGACTTTAAGTGAAAGAGCTTCACTTGGGTAGATTAAAGCATTGGCCTGAGAGGCAGGCATCTAATCTAACACACATGTCTAAGAACTTGCTGGAACACTCTCTGGGTACATAGGCTAGTGGGCACCATCTTTGCAACCTCCATCTGCTAGCCAACAGGTGCCATCGTTGTTTTTTCCTTTTTGGGTGAGTGCCATCTTTCCGCACATGCTCTGCCTCACTCCAGGCATCAGGCGCCATATTTGCACTCTCCCTCAGCCTTGCTCTAGCCAGTGGGTGCCACCTTTCTTATTTTTTTTCTTTTTCTGGTGGGCGCCATCTTTATGTTCCCCCTCTGCCTCCCTATAGCCAGCAGGCAACCTGGTCTCACTCTCTCTCTGCCATGCTCCAGGGCACCAGTATCTCTCAGAAGTGAGCTTTATATACTTTTGGAGCCCTGATTTTTGTAGCTACAGCCAAGGGGCCATCCCTTGATCATATGGCTCTGGAGGTCAAGGGAGCTTGCATTCCTGGGTCCCATGGGAGTTAACAATTGGAGAGACAGTTCTTGGCAGGCTACTATCTCCAAGGTTCTGCACAGACGACATAATGACACACCCCCATTTTCTGTGAAAGAAGCCTATTTGCTTGTACTGGAGCTTTGGCCTGAGAGGCAGGCTTCAGGTTTGGCACACACCTAGGGGCCTATGGAACTCCTCTCAGGGATCATAGGTCAGTGAATGCCATCTTTGCCCTCTCCTTCTGCCTTACTATAGCTTGCCAGTATCTCCTAGAAAAGAGCTTATACACTTATCAGGAGCCTCCGTTTATGCAACTGCCAGTCAGGAGACACCACCAGATCACCTGGCTCAAATGGGCTTATATTTGCAGTCCCATAGGACTGTATATGTTTTCATACTTTAAAAGCTGCTCCCTGAGCATATGGCTTCAAAGCATCCTGAATCTATTGCTGACTGATATCTTCCTCTACAGGACACTGACAGGTCATGAGACACCCTCAAGCTACAGGGAGCTAATAAGAATATAATAGGCTGCTTGAACAATCACAAAGGTTTAAGAGACAACCAAGAGTTAGGGTAGGGTTGAATGATAAGGTTCAACCACCAGGACACTGGTCTAGCAACACCATTTTGGAGTCTTCCCTCCAGCCTAGTAATGTCAGGGGCTTACCCACCCATCAGTGGGCCAGCACCAGAGCCAGAAACCCCAGACCCACAGCCAGCCAATCCAAGAACCAGCTCTGCACACCAGCAGGCCAATACCAACCCCAGCCTCCCCAGCCCCCAAGCCCTTCAGCCCCAGCCCCTCCCACCAGTGGGATGGCATGAGCTCCAGCCTCCCCAGGACCTGCAGCCGGCCACCCCAGAACCTGGTCCTGCCCATCAGGAGGCCAGCATCAGCTCCAGGATCCTCAGGCCATGTGACCAGCCATGCTGGGACCCGGCCCCACACACCAGGGCCTGGCAGTCAATACATGAGGTAGGGCCTGGCAGCCACCTAGAACAGGGACCAGTCCCACTGACTAGTATGACCACAGTAGTTGGCCCTGCCGTAATAGAAGGGTCCATGCAGCCCACATAGGGGGCAACCTTAGAGCATATAGCTCTGGTAAGCAGAAGGGGGTATGCTGCTAAGCTCTATAAGACATCTCCCACATAAACCATTCTCCAAGATTGGAAAACATACTTGACTTACAGAGTTCATAGAAATAAAAACAGAGAATTCAGCAAAATGAGGAGACAGAGGAGTATATTTGAAACAAAGTAAAAAGACAAAGCCCCAGAAGAAGAACTAAGTAAAGTGGAGATAAGCAACCTACCCAATAGAGTGTTCAAGTTAATGATCATGAAGATGCTCAACAAACTCAAGAGAAGAATGGATGAACACAGAGAAAAGGTTAACAAAGAGTGAAAAAATATAAAGATGAACTAAACAGAGCTGAAGAATACAATAACTGACATAAAAAATATAGTAGAAAGGAATCAAAACAGATTAGATAATAAAAAGAAACGAATCAGTAAACTGGAAGACAGAGTAGTGGAAATCACCCAAGCGGAAGAGAAAGAAAAGAAAAAGGAATTTAAAAATTTTAGAATAGTTTAAAAAACCTCAAGGACAACATCAAGCATACTAACATTCACTTTATAGGGGTCCCACAAGGAGAAGAGAGAGAGAAAGGGGCAAATAACTTATTTGAAGAAATAATAGCTGATAATGTCCCTAACCTGAAAAGGAAAAAGACATCCAAGTCCAGAAATCACAGAGAGTCCCAAACAAGATGAAACCAAAGAGGTCTAAACAAAGACACATTATTAAAAAGTGGCAAAAATTAAAGATAAAGAAAGAATCTTAAAAGCAGCAAGAGAGAAGCAATTAGTTATACACAAGGGAACTTTCATAAGACAATGAGCTGACTTTTCAGCAGAAACTTTGCAGGGTACACAAAACAAAAAGATATAAAATATGATGTCAAAAATAGTAAACATTGGGGGAAGGTGAGTAAAAACACAGGATTGGTAGCATGCATTCAAACTTAAGAGAGCATCAACTTAAATCTTAAACTAACACACACACACAAATAGGTTATTATATATGAATCTCATGGTAACCACAAACTAAAAATCTATAAGAGATACATACAAAAAAAAGGAATCCAAACATAAAATTAAATACAGTCATCAAATCACAAGGGAAGAGTGCAAAATAAGATGACAGAAACAAAAATGAACTATAAAAATAACCAGAAAACAATTAATAAAATGGCAATAAGTACACACCCATCAATAATTACTTTAACTGTAAACAGACTAAATGTTCCAATCAAAAGACACAGAGTGGCTGAATGAATAAAAAAACAAGAGTCATATATATGCTGCCTACAAGCGACTCACTTAAGAACTAAAGACAAAAAAAAAAAAAAAGAACTAAAGACAAACACAGATTAAAGTGAGAGGATGGAAAAATCAACTCCATGAAAATGAAAACGAAAAGAAAGCTGAGCTTTCTTTAAAACAGAATTTAACAGACTTTAAAATAAAGACTGTAACAAGAGACATAAAAAGACATTACATAATGATAAAGGGATCAATCCAACGAACAGACGTAGCAACTGTAAATTATTTAAAAATGGACAAATCACATGAATAGACGTTTTTCCAAAGAAGACATACAAATGACCAACAGACACATGCAAGGATGCTAAACGTCTCTAATCATCAAGGAAATGTAAATTAAAACTGCAAAGAGATGTCACCTCACATCTGTCCAGAATGGTTATAATCCAAAAGACAACAAATAACAAGGGTTAACAAGGATGTGGAGAAAAGGGAACACTTGTGCACTGTTGGTGGGACTGTAAATTAGTACAGCCACTATGGAAAACAGTATGGAGGTTCTTCAAAAAACTTAAAGATAGAACTGCCATATGATCTAGCAATTGTACTTTTGGGGTATTTTTCAAAAGAAATGAACAAAAACACTAATTTGAAAAGATATATGCTCCCCTATGTTCACTGCAGCATTATTTACAATAGCCAAGATATGGAAGCATCCTAAGTGTCCATCCAAAGAAGAATTGATAAAGAAGATGTGGGCTGTGTGTGTATATATATATATTTATATATATATATACACACAATGCAATATTACTTGCCTATAAAAAAATAATAAAATCTTGCCATTTGCGACAACATGGATGGACCTAGAGAGTATTATGCTAAGTGAAATAAGTTAGACAGAGAAAGACAAATACCCCATATGATTTTACTTTTGTGTAGAATCTAAAAAACAAAACAAACATAACAAAACAGAAACAGATTCATAGATACAGAGAACAAACTGGTGGTTGCCTGAGGGGAGAGAGTTGGGAGATGAGTGAAATTGATGAGGAAGATTAAGAGGTACAAACTTCCAGTTATAAAATAGGTTATGGGGGTGTAATGTACAGCATAGGGAATATAGTCAATAATATTGTAATAACTTTGTATGGGGACAGATGGTTACTAGACTTATCATGTAATGTATAAAAATATCAAATCACTATGCTGTGCACCTGAAACTAATATAATATTATAAATCAATTATACTTCAATAAAAAAAGAGGAAAAAAAAAGACTTGAATCCAAGACTTGAAAGCATCAAACTCCTAGAAAAGAAAGCCACTGCTTACTTACTCGTACATGTACATAAAGGTGAAGGAACTGAACAGGATGTTCACCGAACTGCAGTCATTCATAACAACAAACAATATAGAAATAATCTAATATCCACCAGTAGAGTACTAGCGTATAATTATATTATGGAATGCCACACAACCACTCAAAATAATAAGGTTAACATATTTATACTTATGTAAAGATCTTCAGGACCTACTGCCACAAAAGAGTTGTTACAGAAGAAAATATAATGTAAGGAAAATTTTTAAAACTATATCTCTATATTTGTACATATGAATATGAAGAGAGAAGAAATAGACTATAAGGAACATATCAAACCTTGAACTGGTTTACTCTAATGAAGGACTAAGAGTTAGAGGAGAGGATGAAATGAATGTTTGAAGTTTTTTTCTATATAGCTCATTAAATTTGAAACACTTTCTGAAAATATTTTAAAATTTTGGGTAATCAAATTTTACAAAGTTTTATATGAGATAATGCATTATAAAAATGTTTAAAGATATCATGAATCTATAACGAATGAAACTACTGATACATCATCCTTATATCTAGGATCATAACTAGTGACAATTATTTGCTTACAATTCCTCATTTTACACAAGTTAAAATTGAAAGCCAAACAGCTGATTTTCAGAATTATAGTAAACTATAAGACCTATAAAAGAAAAATATATATCCATAGTTTTCAGTAAAGAAGGAATTCTGCAGAAATGCTCAACTATAATTCTTTGAATTTCCAATAACACCCCTTGTCAAAGTGCTGAAAGGTACGCTGAAGGGTTTATTCTCTGTCTGAAGTACAGATCTTCAACAAAATCACTCTAATCATAAAAAATTACTATCTCATTCTATAGTAACAATATTAAGTATGTCTTTTTCAACATTTTCTAAGAAGCCTATATAATTGGACCATAATAACTCTATTCCTCTCACTTAGTTAACTGCCTTACAAAGTGCTTTTTTAACATATCTCAAGCTATACCCAAGGACTGACATTAAAAAAAAAAGTCCTAAGTGAAAACCCTCTGTGTTTTCTATAATATTAAGAAATTTCTAAAATATGTTTCACTGTATATTCCTCTGGGTCCCCTATAATTTGAAGACTTATGACAAATTTCTTTCACAACTCAGGATCAGGTGTTAGTTTACTTTGTAATGCGAAGAATAGACAATTATTTTGTTCCCCAGCCCAGGGGACATCCAGCAGTGTCAAGAGATGATTTTGATTGTCACAGTGGGGAAAGGGAGGGCTAATGGCACCAGAAGGCAGAGGCCAGAGGTGACACTAAATATCCTAAAATGCACAAAACAGCCCCCCACAACAAATAACTATGTGGCACAAAATGTCACTGGTACTGAGATTGAGAAACATTGGCTAGAAAATGACCTACATAATCCATCCTCGTTCCCTCTTTCAGTGGCTACTGACATGCTCAGGGCTAAGTCAGCTAACCCAGGGTTTGCTCTCCCTTCTTTACTTGTCACTTTTCTCCTTACGACATCCCAAGTGCTGTAAGACATTCTGGTTAGTAATGAATATTATTCTGGGAAAATATCAGAAATGTCAATTTTAATACCTTTCTAGTAGGTAACAAGTAATGTATAATTTAATATAATTTAACTTAATACTGTATTAAATCAAGGTTCAGGTAATATTTTATAAGTGAAAAACACAATGTTTCTTACCTTAAATAGACAACGGCATATATATTCATATACCATATGTTTTAATGAGTTGATAAGAGACTGAATCCTCTGTTCTGTATTTTCAGAATCCTGTAGATTACAATTTGAAAACTGAAAAACCATTAGGAAATTCATGAGCATTTAAAAGGTACCCCACAGTTTAATCATGCTTATAAATTGTTCCTCCAGACTCAAAACTGATTCTGAACAATTATCTTCGTCAATCAGACTCAAGGGACTAGACGAATAAATGCATTAAACTTCTACATTAATATAATAAAAAATTGATGTATTTTTTAATGTATAGAGTTAAAGCTTTCAATAAATAAAAATTATAATCAATTACCAGTAATATCATATGAATTGAATTTGACCATACCACTTTGATTCCTACTGGCATTAAAAATACTACATCAATCTGGGATAAAGCCATTTAATTACTTGTATTATAATTACCAATCCGGCCCCAAAACAGTATGACCAAAACCATACTATAAAGAATTTTCTCATCCTCAGTATAGGAACCTAAATGATATTAAACCATGCCCTCCAGCTTGAATTTGAAATACGTGGTGTAAAAATTCATTGTTGTAGTTTTTTATCTGCTTTTGTACCTCCATTGTACATGATTGCTATGATTTGAAAAATATCATTAATGGCTATTTAATTTGATTAATGAAAAATGGCTTGGCGTAGGAATAGTGGAGGGGATGTTGTAAAGGCTGGCCTTTTCCCTTAGTGTGATATAAGTGTAAGTCTCACTTCATTCTGGGTGCAACTGGAGAATACATGCCTTGCAGAATTCAATTCAGGTATAACATTTAGACAAAATTTGCTTGCTTCCTTGTGATGATAATTGGCAAGGAAAAAAAAACCTAGCAAAATAATTTTAACAGTTCAGAGAAGTACACCCAGGATGACAGGATGAGCAATAAAATGAGTGAAATTAGCAGAAAACATTGTGACTTGATATTCAGATACATCAAATGTAGGTTTCTGGCCTTGTTAGTAGCATGTTCTAACCAAGAGAGCTCATTATTCACAGTTCATACCACAGACACTTCTCTTAATTTTACTATTTATTAACAAAGATCACATGTGAAATTGAAGCTTGGATCCACTAAAAGACACTCTAATGTGAGACAGAATATAGTACCTACAAGATCCAGTAGATTTTCAAAACAATTGAAAACAAGTTTTTTACTCTATGTATTTCAGATTATATTTTTCAAATGAACTCAAATGCCCACCTAAACACACATGTGCATATACACATACACATACATACAAAGGTCAATGTTTATTCAATGGCCATATTATCACAGAACTATTGTCACTGAGGAAATACTGAGCTATAAGCTTTTCTAAACAGTACAAAATGACCAGTATTTTTACTAAGTTGAGTTAGACCTTCTAACTTATTTCTCAGTTCTTATATTTTATAGGGCCATTGAATTTTAACATAAATTTTTTTTACTAAAAGATAAGAATGAATTTTAAATGGACTTATTACTGTGTACTTTCTAAGTAATTTATACAAAATTATTAATGCAAAAGAAGTTAAGTATAAATGACTCTCTAGATTTACCTGCTGACACAGCAAATTAGAAATATGATCAATATATCATGAACCAACTCTCACAGACTTTACACTTTACTGTTTTTTGCAAAAATTCTACCAGCACAATATTATAAATGGTTTGATTATATTTAACATATTAAAATTCAATTTTTTTTTTAAAACCAAAGGACAAAGAACACAATTATGTATTCTTCAGCCCTTTCCTGCATCTTGAAACCTTATCTTTGTCCAAAGGACATTACATATATACATGGGAGAAATGCTTATCTTGTCTCCCAGGACTGAGATGACAGATTTTACTAACAAAGCCTACCCCCAAAGCACAAGCTCTTCGTTAGGTGCCATTTTATTTCAAATCTAATGTAACAACAACTTCAAATGATTTACTTTAGTGGAAAAGACATCAGTAAACTTTAATCATTATTTGTAATCAAATAAAGATTTTCTGAAGTAACTCATTCATGAAAATATTAAGTAGTCCATGCCAATGAAGACAAAGATTTTTTCCTGTTTTATTCTCCGCTATATCACCCATGCACCTAGAAAAATGCCTGCCACATGGTAAGTCTGCGATAAATATTAACTGAATGAATAATAATCTTTCCTCAGAAAGACAGACTTAAGTAAACCTACTCGGATATGAAATTTTGCTCCTAACTATCTAAAAGAACAAATTATTCTCACCCAAAATATAATTCTAAAAAACACTTACATTAGTATTATACTGAACACAAAAAACTATAAACAACTTGATGAATTTGGTTTCATAAAAATATTTTTTTAATAAATTAAAAAGCAAATTAATAAACCCAAAATATTTACAACATATGACAAAGGTTTAGTGTCCTTAATATATAAGAAACTCTTATAAGTAAAATTTTAAAATACTGATACCATAGAAAGTAAAAATAATAATTCACCAAAGAAAAAACACAAATAATCTGATATTTATTTTACAAGTGATAGTTATCTTACAAGTGACCAAAGACTTTCAAATATAATGAAATATTTTTCAATTACCTAATAGGATAATTATTAAAAGTTATTTTAATAATTAAAGTTATTAAAAATTATTTAAAATGAATATATAATACTCATTTTTGCTCAAGGTGTAGATTTAAAAGTCCCCTGTTGTTGTATTAGTTTAATATACCAACAGCATATATTTCCAAAGGATAATTAGACAATATTTGTCTAAAGGCTTACAAATGTGCATTTTTGCCCCAGCTATCCAAGTCTAGGAATTTAACCTGGAAAATAATTGGAGAAACAAAACACTGGGGGAAAAACCCTGTAAGTGTCTATAGCTATTTTAAACATAATCCCCAAATTCTTTGACCCTCCATCCATCAAGAGTTAAAGTCTCTTTCCCCTTCTTGAATCTGTGTAGGCTCTGACTGCTTCAACCCATAGAATACAGCAGAAATGACCCAAGGCTAGGTTATAAAAGGCAATTCAGCTTCTGCCTTGTTCACTGAAATACATGTTTGGTATCTCAATTTGCAATATGAGGAATCCAACTACTCTGTGCTGTGAGGAAGTCAAGCTTCATGGAGAGGTGCTACAGTCAGCAGTCCTAGTCATCAAGTCCACCCACCCCAAGTACCAGACATGAAAGTGAAGCCTCCCCAAAACCACTTGCACTCTCAATTCCTCCCAACCAAGACCCCAGACCTTGTGAAGCAGAGGTAAGCCATCCCTGCAGTGCCCTGACAAAATTTTCCATAGAATCCATGAGCATAAGAAAGAATCAATGAGCATAAGAGAAACATTGTTTTAATCTGCTAAATTTGGGGGTAATAAGATATTCAGCAGAGATAACCATAACACCCTATAGGAGGTAGCTAAATAAAGTAGGGTATAGCCTCACAAGCTCTCAAAAATATTGTGTAGGTTTGTATTTACTGACATGAAAATTGTGTACAATATATTTTTAAAGCACAGTATTATACCTTTTGGTAAAAATTATGTGTATTCTTTAATATATTGTTCCCTCCATTAGAATACAAGCTTGATAAAACAGTGTATATTCCTGTATTCCCATTTTCTAGAACTATATCGAGTATGTATTATAGCCTCAAACAACAAGGGTATACAATGAAATTTTAAATGTTGTTTTCCCCAGGTAATGGGATTATGTGGATAATTTATCTTTATACCTTCCTGAATCATCCAGGTTTTTTTTTTTAATGATCATCTGAGAAGATAATCATTTATTAATTTATACTCAGAACATAAATCATTTCCATTAAGAGGACTGCCACATTGGGACAGTTTGTTAAAAACATAAAATGCAACTAAAGAGCTAGTTTCTTTTAAATATAGTTTAAAAGTGTTACATATGGTCTTTTGAAACATAATTCCAAGCAACTTTTCTCAGGAAATTATTATAAATTAAGCACCTAGTAAAGTGATCTCTCTCATTCAGTCTCAGCTATGAGGTAACCAACAGCATACCTGTTTGTTTTGCAGAGCTCGCTGGAAAAGTCGGAGAAATGCAGCCAAACTAAAACGGTACATGTTATTAATTTTTGACAAGTCAGAGATAATGAAGTACATCTTGCTGGCACTCTCAGCCAGAGGGAGATAGGCATCCCGCTCCTGTGGAACAAGGTGGGGGGGGGGGGCGGGGCGGGAAGGGTGACACCTTAGTTCTAATGCTTTACTGCCACCTACAGACTGCTATGCACATATCTAGCCACAGCCTTACTTTCAACATACATACAACAAATAAAGATGAATCACAGAATTTTATAAAGAAACTGCATAATCCAGCTTTTCTATTCTTAAGTTTTTATACTTCTTTTAATCCTAAGATATTACATTTTTGTTTTGTATTTTTATGTAACTGCAGGTAATGTATTCTGAATACTTCCCCTCCCCTCTGATTACAGAGCTAGAAGTAGTACATGGGTTGGTTTTAATGAAGACAAGAACACTTGTATTAGGGGAAAGAGGTAAGCACCTGTATTAGGATTAAATGGAATGGTAAACAGCTGTGATCAGAGGTCACGTAGGTCATGTAAGACAGCATGGCACTACAGGCTACCCCTGTAGTGGAGAAAAGTTAGAACAATGAATCTAGTGTGTGGGACTGGTACCAACAAGAACACTGATGGAAGTAGAGGTAGAGTAGAAGACTGTAACGAGTGTCCACATTAAGATAATAAAGCACCTAGCACTGTTCAACATAAGCATAGAACAAACCAATAATCACAGGGGCTTTCATTCTGACTGAAGGTAAATGATGATAAAGATGAAAGGATCATAGGATTAAATGGCCTTGAGGTTATGAACTGAACTCTGAGAAGGGTCTCCATGTCATTCTGATCAAAGCACCAGGATTATAAATATGATACTGGTAAAATTATGTGTGTGACTCAGCGATGCCTGTTCAGAAAGAGAAGGCACAGAAAGTTCAAAATCCTTTTGGTATACAGTGACAGCTATGACATCTGCCAATTTTAGCTATGGTAGAGAAGGTGGGATGACTGGATTGGAAACAGGCTATAAGTTTTTTCTTATTCTGATTTCAACAGAGCTCTTTCTCAAGTGAAGAAAGTAATACTATGTAAGTGTAGAATTTGAGCAACAGCTGAAAAACACCTAAAATAACATTTGGAAAAGTCATTGAGGGAAATGGGAAATATTAAAGGATGTCAGTAAGGGTCCAGGTCAGGTTGGAGACTGGGAATTCACAATAACATTAATCTGCTTCATTGTTTGATTTTCTTCAGCAAATCTCTGTCACCAAATGTAGGAGGAAAAAAAAAAAGATACATTGTACTGATATAAGGTTGAAATTTTGCTCTAGGAAATGTCGAAAGAATAAAGCAAGAAGGATTTTACCCATTTTTAAGAAAAGAGTTCAGATCAACACATTCATGGGGTCCAGGATGAGTAGGGAAGAAAAATGTTTTTGATGGAAAGAATAGCTTTTAACTCTTTTATTGATATACTTAACTTGCCTTAACTTAAGAAAAGTTCCAGGAATGGCAAAAATGTTCTCTAACAGTCATTTTAAACACGCTCATTTTCAATTTCAGTAAAAATTTATAGCTCTAGAACTTTGGATAACATGCCAGAAATCAGTAGTACTCAGCAGGGCTCAATGACCAGCACTCCTTACCCTTGATACCCTCAACATCTATCACCCTCTCTATAATAAGAATTAGACCCAAGGACCTGGTGTTTTTGAATAGCTTTCTTTTATTGCAATCATCATTCCCCTGAAGTCCTGGTACTATAATTTTTATCATATTAACATGAAAGTTTCAGAAAACAATATAAGATCACAAAGAAGGAAATATTTACTTGATCAAGAGAAATTTGGAGTTTGTAAGATTCTTTAAGTGACTCCTGAATAAGTGCACTGCTTGCTTTTGTCTGATTCAAAGATTCAATCAAATCCTTATTTTCCAAAATATTGCCTTGAGAAGTGGCAAGTGTCTGCAGAAAAATTAATAAAATAATATGAACATTATTATATATATTAAAATAATCATTTAAAAGAAGCCCATGTTAGCTATCATTAATTTGATGATGTTTTGGGGAACTTATGTTCTCTTAAAAGAATTTCATTATTTTACAGCCTTCTATATCAAAAGATATTGTAAATCATTATATGATACTATATCATCAAAACATTGTATATGTATTAATTTTATCAACCTAATAAAAATAAAAACTATTTAAAGTTACAGATCAAATCATAATTTCATGCTACCTTTGAATGTTTTTCTGAGCATAAAATCAAATATTAATGAAATAATACAGTATAAAGACGATATTAGTTAAAAATTGCTTGTCTTAAACATTACACCTAGAAGTCTTATATTCCTAGACATCTACCTTTTTCTATTTGAATTTTGACTTTAAGATACATATTGATGTGTCTTTGATACAACCAAAAACATGCTAAAGGTAATCTAATTTTTTAAAAAACAATATTTGATTATAATCAAAATAATGTAATATGAAAAATATACTGAATAGCTCAATTTTACCTCTAAAAGAGATTCTTCAAGCTTAGCTAACTGTATTTTCTTATCTTCTTCCTGTTGCAATAGTTTTGTTTTCTGGTCCTCTAAATCAGGTTTCTCATGCTGAATAGTTAATGCCAAAAGCTTAAAAAAAAAGCCAAGGTTATTCTAGCAATAAAGTTCAAACAAAACAAACCAAAATGAAAACTTCCCACAAACAGGCCTTATGTTGGATCAAATATTACAAGTATAATGATACTACTATGTACTTCATTTCATTCTTTCTAGTTAAACATATGAGACACCTTCACAATTATTTCTGACAAAAGAGGCAAAATGAATAGTTAACTAATTGATAAAATGTTAAATATTATAGGGCAGCTATAAGAAATTGCATTACTTAACATATCAACATGTAATATTCAGTTCTTAAATTAGATTAAATATATAAAAACTATGGAAGCAAACATTTTTAATGGTAAGTAGTCACAAAAAGAAATAGTTACCTTACTTAAAATACTATATTAAAATCACAATGAGATACCACATCACATCCACTAAGATGGCTATAATTAAAAAGACAAATTATAATAAATGTTGTCCAGAATGTGGAGAAAAGGGAACCCTCATATATTATTGGTAGGAAAGTAAAATTGTGCAGCTACTTTGGAAAACTTTGTCTATTCCTCAAAATGGTAAATATAGAGTTACCATAAGACTCAGAAATTCTACTAAAAAAGCATTGAATTGTAAACTTTCAAGAGGTGAATTGTATGATATATGAACTGAATCTTAATAAAGCTGTTGAAAACTGCTATGTCAAATTCTTCAGTTTGAAACTTTAAAATAGGAAATGACATTTGCATGTCATAAAATATATTAATTCAAAATCTATTGTATAAGCATGTTCATTTAGTTCTTGTTAAAGTAATACCTAAATAGCCCTTTTCAGCAATTACTGTGGAGATCTTTTATATAGAAGAAGCAATTCTGTCAATTCTGCCAAGCTCTGAGTAATTTGACATTGTTTTATTTATGAGAAGTATCATCAAGCCAATCAAAAGACATTGTTCATAAAAATATGCAGTGAGTCATCTAGTACGGTAAGAAAAATATTTTAATAGGAGAGTTTTAAAAATTACAATAAAGTAAAAACCATGGCAAATATACATGCTATCATATAAATCAAAAGAGAAAAAATATACTATTGTTAGATGGTAAAAAACAGGATGATACTAAAAAAGTCAACAGGATATCTTTAAAGAGGAAGAATGAGTAAGGGAGTATATAAGTAAAAATCTGTACATGAAAATCATTTTGCAATTCATGTAATAACTATAAACTGTAATAAGCCATACACGGATAAAGTGAATTCAAACATGCAAATGTTCTAGTCCAAAAAAAAATTGTTGGATTTGGAATCAAAGACGCTCACCTAGCTGAATAAGTCAATAACTGCAATTTTAACATTTAAACTTCAGTTTTCATAGTTAAAAAAAATAAAGTTGCTAATCTTAACATGTATGATCCTCCATTTCTCAAATTCTAACAAATATTACAGGAGTAGACTGTAAAATTAAAGTTATACTGGAAGAAGCAGCAATTTGATATTAGCAACAAATATACAATTCTAACACTAATGGAAAATGAAATAAACCCAAATGTGTTACTGACTTGCAAGTGTATTTTCAAAATCATGAGTTTAAATGCTAATCAATTTAACAAAATAGCTTCCCACTCAAAATATTTCATTAGTATACAAAGATACTAAAGATTTCTAAGGCAAATGATTGTCCACATATACCTGTCCTCGTAATCCACTTCTTGTTGTAGTAAAGTTAACCTCAGTAACAATGGAAGCTGCATCCGGTGGAATAAAGGGATTTGGGTTTCTTGTTGACAAAAAAAGGCGAAATTCTTCATTGTAGTCGATAATTTTGTCACCTATTTGTACCACATAACGTGGTCCTATTTTTTTAAAATGACATAATTAGTTGGCCAGAATATTCTGTATTTTGTTACATGACATTAAAAAATATAATTTTCTAGTACTTCTAAATAGTTTTTATTACAGGCTTTTAGATACAGTCCAAAATACAGCAACAGCAAGGCCACCCAAAAGACTATTAACGAGAATGCTCTACTGATCAGTCAGCACTTATGCAAACAAGGATAAATAATATTCATTAAGACAATCCTAGGATACTGAAGCATCAAAGGAATATCTACTTATATTCAATATAGTTTTAACATTAACTATATGTTTGATATTACTAATTTTTCTGAAATGTTTGATTATAGATGACAAAAATAGAAACTCTTATTAATTATTCTCTACTTCAAAATTCATCAATGTGTTTATTGTACTAGTATTTAAGATGTAACACTTGAAAACAGAATGACCTGGTAAAAACCTGGAATTAACAACATATGAGTAATTGTAAAGAATCCATTATTAACGTCAAAAAAGATTTATTCAGACTGCCGTACACAGGTACTTTGCAATAAATTAAACTGAGAAAAAGTAAACTTCTGCCTCACAAAGGAGTTTTTTTATATTCTAATATAAAAAACAATTATATTAATTATACAACATCTACAGAAAAATCAATCAACCATTACATGCATTACTTATGATTTTAACTGATAAAAAACGATTAATTTTTTAGGTAAAAATACATATTATCAATGATTATTTTCTAATGCTAAGAAAAACAATATAATGAATTTTTGAAAATCCTAGAATAGATTTTAAAATTTACTTAACTTTTTAAAGTTAATGTGAAAAGAATTCAATATGCACTTTATGAAAGAGGATATGTAAATGGTTAAAAAACAATATCAAAATAATGCTGAACTTTAACCATTATTAGAAAAAAACAAATTTAAAGTTTCAATGTAATAACCATACACCAACTAGAATGATTCAAGAAAATGCAAGCAGGATAAATGCAAAGAAAACTACTTCTAAGAACATCATAGTAAAACCACTGAATATCTATGACAAATGCAGCACAACAATAATGCAAAGGCAGGTACTGGGTATATGGAGTTAAAGACCAATACTGGAAAAGTGGCAAAGTATTTATCTATATTAAAAAAAATAAGTCACAGATGCATACTGTTATACACAGGGTAGCCATTAAAAACTATCAGGTTAATTAGAAAACTACATTAGTTATTGCATGAATTGGTTAACTGTATTACATTACAAATATTAAGACTGCCATGGTGAATAAAAATGCAAAACCAAATGATATACTGTTTATGAGAAACACACTTTATAAAGAAAACCAACAGAAAATTGAAAGTAAAAGAATGGAAAAATATACCATGTGAACACCAATCCCCAAAATTAGTGTAATCATTCTAATACCAAATTCTAAAACTTGAGATACTTCTAGAGACAAAAGACAGTTGATAATGATAAAGAAAATAACCAAACAGGAAGACAGCACATTCCAAATATGTATGAATCCAAACACACAGCTTCAAAATATTTAAAGTAAAAATTGACAGAACTAAAAGAAAAAATTCAAAATCATAGAGACTTTTTCTCAATACATGATAGAACAAATAGAAATAAAAAGTAAAGGTATGGAAAATCTGAACATTACTATTAACAAACTTGAATTAATTGACTTTAGAGAAAATTATAATAACCAAGAGCAAAATTTACATAATTTTCAAGCGTACATGGAATATTTGTGAAAATTAACCAATGCCAGATCATAAAAAAAGCTTCAGCAGGATTAAAAAAACTGAATACTTCAGAATAAGTTTTCTGACCACAACAGAGATAAGCTAGAAACCAATCCCAAAAGGGTAACTAGAAAATATCCAACTCCCTGGAAATTAAACAACAAAAGCAATAAGTAACTTATGAATTAAAAAAATACAAACCAAAACTTGTGGTATGAAGCTGAAGAAGGGCTTAGCAGAAAGTTTATAGACAAAAAAAATGCATATATTAGGAAAAAGAAAATAATGAATTATCAATACTTTGAATTTCCATTTCAAGAATCTAAAAAAAGACAGCCAAATAAAATCTAAGGAAAATATTAAGAATAAAATAAATAAAAAGCAAAAATTGAAAATACAATAGAGAAAATCAACAAAGTTAAAAATTGGTATTTCGAAAAAATCAGTAAAATTGATAAACTGCTATCAAGACCTACCAAAGAAAAAGAGAAAAAAAATTATCAATATCGAAAAAAAGACACATTATTGAAAAACTCAGAAATTTTAAAGTTATAAGAATATTATATAAAAACACACCAATACATTTGACAAATTAAATGCAATAGACAAACACCTAAAAAAATTAATCTAAGTTGATATATACACAGAATATAGATTACAAACAAAACTAAATTAACTCAGGGAGAAGAAATCAAGATGGCAAAGCAGAAGGATGCAGAACACATCAAAAATATGTCTACACGTGAAACAAATCTCACTGAAAGCTAACTGTAGACTAGCAGAACTAGAAGACTGTAAGAAAGATCCATATAGAATTGGGTATAAAGGGATGAGAAGCTATCAGGTCTGGACCTGTGCCCCTGGGAGGGGACTCAGAAGAAGAGGGATCACACAGGAGGAGATCCTCTCTAGGAAGTAGGCGGTTTGAGTCACAAATTGGGCACCCTTGTCCAAAGGTCAGACACTGAGAATGTGAGTCTCTTTGCTGTTTGGAGGGCTGGGGGAACTAACAGGAGGGCTGTGAGAAGCCTGGACTCCATTCATGAGGAGCGCATACTCGCTTGCTTACTTCCAAAACAGGGTGGAGAGGGTGGACTGAAACTGCATGGGTGGCTGACTGGTTTCCTGTGACTGCCCCAGAACGCACCCCAGTCTAAGTCTAGCAACTGCTTCAGCCTCACTGGGGTGAGGGCTGCTACAGCTGAGCAGAAAGCTCAGCTGTGAGAAGCAAAAGCAACTCAGACCTAAAGCGTGTCTGAGCAGGGTGGGAGCAGCCATTACTGGTACTTACACAGGCAGCACATCAGAGCAGCCATGATTTCTCTCTGTGGTCAGACAGCCACAATTCGCACCCAGACCAACGCCAAGTGCCCATGCCAGCCCCTCTTGCCCGAGCACTGCTCCCCTCCTGGGCAAGAATGCTGGTGCTGGGATTGAGGAGAAAACACACTTCAAGGGAATGGAGCCAGCTCGGACCCAACCCTCAAAACTTCTGCTCCACACTATTTACTATTTAGCCAGGACATGGAAGCAACCTAAGTGTCCATCAACAGATGAATGGATAAAGATGTGGCACATATAGACAATGGAATATTACTCGGCCATAAAAGGAAACGAAATTGAGTTATTTGTAGTGAGTGGATGGACCTAGAGTCTGTCATACAGAGTGAAGTAAGTCAGAGAAAACTAAATACCATATGCTAACACATATATATGGAATCTAAAAAAAACCAATGGTTCTGAAGAACCTAGGGGCAGGACATGAATAAAGAAACAGACGTAGAGAATGGACTTGAGGACACCGGGAGGGGCAAGGGTAAGCTGGGACAAAGTGAGAGAGTGGCATGGACATACATACACTACCAAATGTAAAATGGATAGCTAGTGGGAGGCAGCCGCATAGCACAGGGAGATCAGCTCAGTGCTTTGTGACCACCTAGAGGCGTGGGATAGGGAGGGTGGGAGGGAGACGCAAGAGGGAGGGGATATGGAGATATATGTATATGTACAGCTGATTCACTCTGTTATACAGCAGAAACTAACACAACAATATAAATCAATTATACTCTAATAAAGATGTAAAAAAAAAAAAAAAAAAGAACCCAACAAAAGAGAGAGAAAAAAAAAAAAAAACTTCTGCTCCAGAAACTTGGGAACAGACCCCACCCCCTACAGAGCAGTGATGGCCACTGAGCAGAGAAAAAGCCCCAGCTACACCTGGCTCTGATCTAACAACTCCATCTCCAGCTTCCTACCAAGGTGATAGCTGTCAGCAAACCTGAGGAAAGACAGGTTCTGTGTTCACATCAGATTCAGCAGACTGTACCACACAAAGGCACCCATTAAAGACTGCAATAGGCAACAGTTTCACCTAATTTCATAAAGACAGAGAAAGTTAAGCAAAATGAGAAGACAGAGGAATTTGCCTCAATTGAAAGAGCAAGAGAAAATCCCTGAAAAAAACAACTAATGAGACAGAAATAAAAAATTTACCAGATTAGGAGTTCAATGCATTAGTAATAAAAAATGCTAACTGAAGCAGGCAAAAGAGTAGCTGAACACAGTGAGAATTTTAATAATGAACTAGAAAATATAAAAAAGAATTAGAATTGAAGAATACTGTAACTGAAATGGAAAACACAATAGAAGGATTAACAGCTGACTAAGTGATATACAAGAACACAAAAGTGATCTGGAAGATAGAATAATGGAAATAACCAAATCAGGAAAGGAAGGGAAGAAGGGAGAAAAGGAAGGAAGGAAGGGAGGGAGGGAGGAAGGAAGGGAGAGAGGGAGGGAGAGAGGGAGGGAGAGAGGATGAAAGAAAGAAGAACAGTTTAAGGGAGCTCTGGGACAACATCAATCGTACCAACATTGCATCATACGGGTCCCAGAAGGAGAAGAGAGAGAGAACAGGGTAGAAAATGTATTTGATGAAATTATGGCTGAAAACTTCATAAACCTGAAGAAGAAAACAGATATACAGGTACAAGAAGCACAGAGGGTCCCAAACAAGATGAACTAAAAAGACACACACCAAGACATATCATAATTAAATCAGCAAAAGTTAAAGAGAAAATTCTAAAGACAGAAAGAGAAAAACAAAGAGTCTCATAAAAGGGAACCCAAAGAAGGTTACCAACTAATATTTTTGCAGAAACTTTGCAGGCTAGAAGGGAGTGGCATGATATACTCAAAGTGCTGAAAAGGAAAAACCGCCTAACTTACAATAGATATACAAAAATTAGAAAGAAAGAAACACAAGCATACCATGAAAGGAAATCATCAAACCACAAAGGAAGAATCTAAAAGAAGAAAAAAAAGAACAAAAAAGAACTCAAAACTACCAGAAAACAGGTAACAAAATGGCAATAAGGACATACCTATCAATAATTATTTTAAATGTCAATGTAATAAATATTCCAATCAAAAGACATAGGGTGGATGATTGGATTAAAAAAGACCCATCTATGTGCTGCTTATATACAATGGAATATTACTCAGCCATAAAAAAGAACGAAACTGAGTTATTTGTAGTGAGGTGGGTGGACCTAGAGTCTGTCATACAGAGTGAAGTAAGTCAGAAAGAGAAAAACAAATACCATATGCTAACACATATATATGGAATCTAAAAAAAAATGGTCAGAAGAACCTAGGGGCAAGACGGGAATAAAGATGCAGACCTATTAGAGAATGGACTTAAGGATACAGGGAGGGGGAAGGGTAAGCTGGGACAAAGTGAGAGAGTGGCATGGACATATATACACTACCAAACGTAAGATAGTTAGCTAGTGGGAAGCAGCTGCATAGCACAGGGAGATCAGCTTGGTGCTTTGTGACCAACGAGAGGGGTGGGATAGGGAGGGTGGGAGGGAGAGAGACGCAAGATGGAAGAGATATGGGGACATATGTATATGTATAACTGATTCACTTTGTTATAAAGTAGAAACTAACACACCATGGCAAAGCAATTATACTCCAATAAAGGTGTTAAAAAAAAACAACCAGAAAATAAATAAATTAATTAAAAATAAAAAAGACCCATCTATGTGCTGCTTACAAGAGACTGACTTCAGAGCTAAAGACACACTAACTGAAAGTGAAGGGATGGAAAAGAGATTTCACGGAAATGGAAATAGCAAGAAAGCAGAGGTAACAATACTCATATCAGACAAAGTAGACTTTAAAACAAAGTCTATGACAAAAGACAAAGAAGAGCATCATGTAATAATAAAAGGATCAACACAAGTACAGGATATTACACTTGTTAACATGTATGCACCTAATACAGGAGCACCTAAATATATAAAGCAAATACTAAGAGACATAAAGGGAGAAACTGACAATAACAGAATAGGAGGAGCCTTTAACATACCACTTACATTAATGGACAGATCATCCAGAGGGAAAATCAATAAGGAAACAGGGTCTTAAATGACACAACAGGCCAGCTGGACTTAATAGATATCTACAGGACATTCTACCCCAAAAGAGCAGAATACACATTCTCTTTAAGTGCACATGAAATGTTCTCCAGGATTGATAATGTGCTAAGACACAAAACAAGTCTCAACAAATTTAAGAAGACAGAAATTATATCAGGCATTTTTTCTGACCACAACAGTATGAAACTAGAAATCAATTACAGGAAGAAAACTGGGAAAAGCACAAATATGTGAGAAATAAACAACATGCTACTGAAAACCAGTGAGCCAATGAAGAAATTAAAGAGGAAAACAGGAAATACATTGAGACAAAAGATAATGGAAACACAACTTGCCAAAATCTATGGGATGCAACAAAAGCAGTTCTAAGAGAGAAGTTTACAGCAATGCAGGCCCACCTCAAGAAATAAGAAAAATCTCAAATAAACAACCTAACCTATCATCTAAAGGAATTAGGAAATGAAGAACAAATAAAGCCCAAAGTCAGCAGAAGGAAAGAAATAATAAATATTAGAGAGGAAATAAAATTAGAGACAAAAAACAATAGAAAAGGTCAATGAAAGCAAGAACTTGTTTTTTGAAAAGATAAACAAAATAAATAAACCTTTAGCCAGGCTCATCAAAAGAGAGAAAATGCAAATAAACAAAAGAAGAAATGCAAGAGGAGAAATTACAGCCATTATCACAGAAATATAAAAAATCATAAGAGAATACTATGAACAGTTATATGCCAACAAAATAGACAAGCCAGAAGAAATGGGCACATTTCTAGAAACATATAACCTGACAAGGAAGGAAGAGACCATCTGAACATACCAATTACTAACAGTGAAATTGAATTTGTAACAAAAATCCTCCCAGCAAATCCAGGACCCGCCAGCTTCACAAGGGAATTCCACCAAACACATAAAGAAGAGTTAATGCCTATCCTTCTCAAAGTATTACAAAACATTGAAGATGATGGAACACTCCCAAATTCATTCTATGAGGCCACTATTACCTGGATAACAAAACCAGACAAAGACACTACAACAAAAGAAAATTAAGGGCCAATATCTCTGATGAATACAGATGAAAAAATCCTCAACAAAATATTAGCAAACCAATTCAACAATAAATAAAAAGGATCATACACCATCATCAAGTGGGATTTATTCCAGGGATGCAAGGGTCAACACTCGCAAATCAATGATACATCACATTAACAAAAGAAAGAATAAAAATAATATGATCATCTCAATAAACACAGAAAAAGCACTTGACAAAATTCAACATCCATTCGTGATAAAAACTCTCATCAAAGTGGGTTTTCAGGGAGCATATCTAAACATAATAAAGGCCATTTATGACAAACCTATGGCTAACATCATACTCAATGGTGAAAAGGTGAAAAGAAAGCCTTTCCTCTCAAATCAGGAATAAGAGAAGGATGCCCAATCTCACCAATTCTGTTCAACATAGTATTGGAAGTCCCAGACACAGTATTCAGACAAGAAAAAGAAATAAAGAGTATCCAAATTGGAAGGGAAAAGTAAAACTGCTACTATCTGCAGATGACATAAAACTATATAAACAAAACCCTAAAGTCTCCACCAAAAAACTATTAGAACTAATAAATGAATTCAGTAAAGCTGAAGGACACAAAATTAATATACAGAAATCTGTTGCTTTTCTATACACTAACAATGAACTATGAGAAAGAGAAAGCAAGAAAACAATCCTGTTTAAAATCACATCAAAAAGAATAAACCACTGAGGAATAAACTTAACCAAGGATGTGCAAAACCCACTCTGAAAACTATAAAACATTTAAGAAGGAAACTGCAGCTGATACAAAGAAATGGAATGATATTCCGTGTTCTGCAATTGAAAGAATTCATATTGTTAAAATATCCATAGCACCCAAAGCAATCTAAAGATTCAATGCAATCCCTATCAAAATACCCATGACATTTTTCACACAACTAGAACAAATAATCCTAAAATTTATATGGAACAACAAAGGACCCCAAATTGCTAAAGTAATCTTGAGAAAAAAGAACAAAGCTGGAGGTATTATGCTCTCAGTCTTCAGAATATACTAGAAAGCTACAGTAATCAAAATAGCATGATACTGGCAGAAAATCAGCCACACAGTTCAATGGAACAAAATAGAGAGCCTAGAAAGAAACCCATGCACTTATGGTCAATTAATCTACAACAAATGTGTCAAGAATATACAATGGAGGAAAGACAGTCTCTTCAATAAGTGATGCTGGAAAAACTGGACAGCTACATGTAAAAGAATAAAATTAGGACATTTTATCACACCATATATAAAATAAATTCAAAACAGATTAGAGATAAACGTAAGACCTGAAAAAATAAAACTCCTAAAAGAGAAGGCAGAACACTCTTTTAGATAAGTCATAGCAATATTTTTTGGATCTGCCTCCACAGGCAAAAGGAAAAAAGGCAAAAATAAACAAATGAGACCTAATCAAACAAATCTAAAAGCTTTTGCACAGCAAAGGAAACCACTGACAAAACAAAAAGACAACCTACTGAACAGGAGAAAATATTTGCAAATGATATGATCAATAAGGGATTAATATCCAAAACATATAAACAGCTCATATAACTCAACATCAAAAAACAAGCAACCCGATTAAAAATTGGGCAGGAGACCTGAACAGACATTTTCCAAAGAAGAGATGCAGATGGCCAACAGGCACATGAAAAAATTCTAAGCACTGCTACCATTGGAGAAATACAATCAAAACCACAATGAGCTATTACCTCACATCTGGCAGAATGGCTTTCATTTAAAAGACCACAAATAACAAATGGTGGCGAGGAGGTAGAGAAAAGGGAACCCTAGTACACTGCTGGTGGGAATGTAAATTGGTACAGTCACTGTGGAAAACAGTATGGAGGCTACTCCAAAAACTAAATATAGAACTACCATATGATCCAGCAATTTTACTGCTGGGTAAACCTCCAAGGTAAACAAAAACACTAATTTGAAAAGTATATGTACTCCAATGTTCATAGCAGCATTATTTACAATAGCCAAGATACAGAAGCAACCTAAGTGTCCATTAATAGATGAATGGATAAAACAGATGTGATATATATGTATATACCATATATATATTAATATATATTGAAAATATATACACACACACATACACACAATGAAATATTACTCAGCCATAAAAAAGAAAGAAATTCTGCAATTTTCAGTAACATGGACGAACCTAGAGGGTATTATGCTTAGTGAAATAAGTCAGACAGAGAAAGACAAACACTCTATATTGCCACTTATATGTGGAATCTAAAAAATAAAACAAGTCAAAGTATATAACAAAACAAACAGACTAACAGAAATCAAACTAGTGCTTACCAGTGGGGAGAGAGAAGGGGAGAAGGGGAAGACAGGGATATGGTATTAAGAGATACAAACTACTACGTATAAACAAGGATATACTGTACACCAGGGGTCCCCAACCCCTGGGCCGCGGACCAGTACCACCTGAACCATCCCCCACACCCTATCCATGGAAAAACTGTCTTCCATGAAACCAGTCCCTGGTGCCAAAAAGGTTGAGGCCGCTGCTGTACAGCACAGGGAAATACAGCCAGCCACTGTTTTGTAATTAATTTAAACGAAGTATAATCCATAAAAACATTTAATCACTATGTGTACAACTGAAACTAATATAATTTTGTAAATCAGCTATACTTCAATTAAAAATTATTCAGTTAACTAATTAGTTAAAACATAAACTCAGTTTAAAGGGCCTCAGCTCGGGTATACTGGCAACTTACAATGAAAGATAGATCACCATGGGAGACTGCACCTTGTCTCAGTAAAAAAGTATTCAGAGATGCTTTTTATAGAAGATGGACTTAACGCTGGGTGATTTTAGAATGGTTCAAAGAAAGTGCGGTTTTGCTGGGGAATGGATGCTATCAGAAAGACCAGACAATTCTATGATTGGTATCAATAATTTTGTTGATATCTAGGAGGTGTCAGAAATGGTGTCAGACTAAGCTATATGGGTAAAAAAGCAGAAGTCACTCATATTAGCAGGGAGAGGAGGATGTTTAGTTATTTTTGTGGCATGGAAAGTGTCCTCGTTTCTGTGCGCTGACATGCTTATGGTCACAGAGTGACCTGCCTGTTGATGGTGTTCTGTGAAATGGTTTATGTTCAACAGGAGAACACCATGGTCAAGCTGTAGAGCCTGGCCAGCTTCCAGCCCATAGTAGTCAGGTGCTGCTTTTTTCTTTCTCATTTATGCAATGTACAAATACAAGCAAAACTTATCTGTTATAAGGCAGGAATGTGGTTATCCTTGTGGGGGACAGTGGTAAATAAGGGAGTTTGGAATGCTGAAAAAGTTCTGTATCTTGATCTTATAGAAGTGTATTCTAGAAGGGTGCTTATAGAAGTGTATTCCATTTGTAAAAATCATTAAGCTATACATTTGTAAGTGTATCTCAATAAAAAGTGAAAATTAAAAAGTAACTGATTTTCTCTTGTAAGAAGAGAGGAGGGAAAGAACACTCCTGCCATCCTATACTATTTGACTGTGTAACCCACCAATGCATTATTCTGATATAACATTTTAAAAAATATTTCAAAATAAATGTTTCATTGTATATAAAGACCCTTGGACATAAGTCTCCTATACTACTCTTAGAAAATATTACATGTAGAACTATAAAAGTCCAACACAGTCTTAACTGTATAAAGTCTTAATTTACATTGGAGTTAACCTACGATGGAGTTAATTTTGACTATGTTTTTCTCCTGGGCACAAAATCTGTACTGTACTTTAGAGAACTGTGGAAACAGAATGATTAGGCACAAGTACAAGATTTGGTCTCACATTCTCTTTCCAGGGGAAGCCTCACTTTACATGGCTATTATTTTGGTTTCTGAACCTGGATCAGGCTTGAGTATATTTTGTTTCGATTTTTTTGGTTAACATATCTAATAGATTTGGAGCACCTGTATGTACAGATATATTAATTGGCTATGTTTATTGTGATGCCTTGATGACTTCTGTAACAATTAGCCAAAGATACAGGCAAGATCTGCCTATAAAGTGTACCCAAATCTGGCCAATATTTATAGTTGAAAGAAATGCATCATGCTAGGAAGTGAAAAAGAAAGTTATTCTTTTTACAGCAGGCAAGAGTGCTACACAATTTTATCTGTCTGGATTTCAAAATAAAAGTTGCTTGAACGTTTATTATGACCATGAAACTTAAACCAGGAAGTGGCCACCACTGCTTCCACAATGCTTGACACAGCGATGATTAAAAATATTTTGCTCACAGCAGATAGTTGAACACTGCTAATGATTATTAATGATTTCTTTTTTATATTCCCCTGGGAAGAAGACGAAAATCAGTTCATCTCTTATATGCAGTATACCTTAACAGGTCCAAACTCTTCAGAAATATATTATCATCTGAATTAGAGAAATCCAAGTACCATGTGAACTGCCATATGGGTACAAACATTCCATCATATAGGTAACATCTTGGTAATGGTCTCCACTGATAAAATTGCTCACATTGTATTGTAAACCTTTCAAGCTTAACTAACTAAAGATGATGGGACTTATATGAAGATAAACAAAAAACCCGGCCACAAAAATAATCAAATCAACATTGTTCAAGGAAATATCCCACAGCCTATTAAGAATAAACTGCTGGCTTTATAGCCACTATATACAAAGAAAGAAAACCAACAACTGAATACCTTCTTCACTTACTAGAAGCAGCATATTCCACACCTGAAAATTTTACTACAGCCTAATAATTTATCTGGTCAACAAACATGTGGCTAAGTTTGAATGGCAGCTCCTGTAAAGCTGCAAGTAGTGCAAACTCTGGAAGTAATACAAGCAGTTGTAAACCAATCCTTGTCTTTGAGCCCTGTATCTTTCAGATGCACAGAATTACAGATGTCTACAAGAAAATCTCACAGATAAGAAAATCCAATGGAATGTTACAGCCATCCACTATCCAAAGGTAAAATTTTTGGCAACCTATAGCATGGAATATTCTGTACAATGAACTGGCTTCAAGTAGTGCTCTTGGCTATAAAGCATGTCACCCTGAAAATAACTGAAATATACCAGTACAGAGATTAATGGGTCAGAACTGGTGAGCTACCTTAGGGTTTCTCAATCTCAGTACTATTGACAATTTGTACTGGAAAATTATTTGTCATGAAGAGATGCCCTGTACATTTTAAAGATATCCTTGGAATAGACGCACCAAGTTGTTACAACCAAAAATGTCTCCAGTCTTTGCCAAATGTCCCCTGGGGGACAAAATCACTACCATTAGAGAACCATTGGTCTAGCTGTGTTCAGGCCATTAGGCCGCCTAGACTCAGCTGGGCTACCAAAGACATACCTATATGGAGAACCACCCTCTAGAAACAGATACAGCAATTAATCACAAGGTTACTCTTTATGTTGCACATACATATGCCTGTATGAAGCAGTCGTGCCTAAAGTGAAGAATTTGGTCTAAAAGAGCCAACCAAGAATGTTTAGCTATCATCTCTACTATAACTCTCGAATCCATACTCAAATCCCAAATGGAAATGAAATAACTGTAAAGGATTAGAATGATTAATAAAAATAATTTTGACATCTATTGCTAGTAAAACTTAAACTATTTGCCAACTACACTAGCCTCTCCCTCAGCAACTTCTACATAGCTAGCTGGTCAAGCGGTCTTCAGCTGTTTGACAGTTGCAAACTGCTACATCTATCTTCTGCCTTGGCTGAGCTACTAGGAACACAGGAAACAGGAAATTTAAAACAATGAGACTTTGACGAGGAATTGTACCTTGCTCTTCTTTTTGATCAATACACATTTGAGGGGATTTTTGAACTGCATAAATTTGAGGAGGAGAAGTACATTCTATTCCTATTACTTGTGCCTGTTTTGACATCACTATGTAGAAAGGCAGTTCATGTTGCTTAGATTAAGAACACTGGGACGTAAATGAACTTGGACACAGGCTTTGTTTTATGTCTTTCTAGGACAACCATCCTCTGTCCCCACAGGAAATGTATGACGACAAATGGCTATTCATGAGGAACTCAAAACTGTAGAAAAGGACAATCTGAAGTATACTCAAAGGGGATAACAGACTTCAACTGATGTGACATGAACACATGTGACTCTGGATTGAAGGTGGAAAAAGTAAGGTAGGGGCAGAGGTAACTCTCTTTTTCTCAATGAAGTGAACAGAAATTAACAAATTGACCCAAACAGCACTGAACAACTATCTGGAATAGTGGTTCATCATGTGAACCAATCATGATGTAGAATATTATCATTTTTTACCAGATCCAATTTTAGGGGACCTTGTCAAACTCCATTCTCAGACAATGCAGCAGATATGGCTAAAACCTAATACCAATAAGAGCTCATCGAGATATATTTAATGAGCCCTCAAGGGTCAGCATATAGACTAAAGAGAGTCAAATCCAGATGATCCTAAAGGTTCATTTCCACCCCCTTTAAGATAGCATAGCAAGAGGTAGCTCAACAGATCTGAATTAGCTCCAGTAAAGAACAGACTGAGACCAGAGACTGAACCCCAGGAAGTAAGTCCAGGTTACATTGGCAACAGTCCCACTACTAGGGTTCTTTCCATAACATATCAACCACTGTTAGGCTAAGCATACCTATTTGTGGGATAACAGGTGATCAGTAAATAGTGCATTCTTTGCTATTTCTCTGCTTTGCCCCCAATAACTCCAATTTTCTAAACTTTGTGGTGCTAGCAAAGTGTGTGGTATAAGTAAGTGTATGTACTTATATATAATATAAGTACATGTCTATGACATTTTGCACAACATGCTCTTACATAACTTTTCTAATATCAAAGTCTGGGTTAGGTGCCTGCACAGAAAAGAGGTAACGTAACAGTCCTAAGACCAGTATCCTTAGAGAGGCCTGCTTGCAAGGTTGGCCCATAACCATTGTATGGGAATTTGGATTTTGTTAAGGTTCTCACCATTCCCAGAATAGGTAAGAGTGGCCCACTGTGCTTAAACTATTTGTACAAACAATACGGTTTACGCTGAACACCTGCCTTCCTTTGGGGAGTCTGGAATTTTGCTACCTGCTAGACAGAGTGTGCTTACATAATAAGCCCCAATAAAAACTCTGGACACTGAGTCTCTAATAAGCTTCCTTGGTAGACAACTTTCACACGTGTTGTCACAACTCAGTCCTGGGGGAATTAAGCACATTCTGTGTAACTCCAATGAAAGAAGACTCTTGGAAGCTTGCACCTGGTTTCTTGACTCCTGACTTCACCCTATGTGCCTTTTCTCTTTACTGACTTTGCTTTGCATCCTTTCCCTGCAATAAATCTAAGCCATGAGTGCTGAATCCCTTGAGTCTTCCTGGTAAAATACTGTTCCTGGGAATGGTGTGGGAGACCCTGACATGGTGCCTCTTTTACAAAGGCACTTTAAGTTTTTGACTTGCTGTTACTATTAGATTCTGATGACATTACTATAATCCACTCCCCAAAAAGTTTTCATCTCTTTAGATTCAGTGAAAAGACAAAAAATGTCAAAGTTAGTTAATGAAGTTAATTATTTTGGATTTAAAAAATAGTTACTCTCTGGAAACTGTCAAATATTCATTTACCTTGAGCAACCAGATCTCGTCTCAATAATGGATAAAGAACAGGTTCTACACCATCCATTTCTTGTATAATAAGTGTTTTCCCAAAACGTACTGCCAACTCAAGAGCTGTGATAAAGTTACTATCCTAAGAGAATAAATAAGAATACATATGAATTCCTTTATTACCTTAGATTTACAAAAGTCCTTACAGATAATGAATGAAGCTATTAACAGGAATAACACAAATATTTTAAAATTAATATGTATGTTAACAATACAAATTATTCATGATTGCTTTTCCAGTTATAAGTACTTGGTGATGAATCAATTTAGTTGAATAAATTATCAAATAAATTCATAAATAATTTAAATAGACATATAAGAAAAAAAGGATTTTTACATTAACAATAAAAAAGCCTTTTTAAATTTTCTACTATGATTTCAAATTGATGCAGAAATTTTCAAATTCTACATGCAATAAGTTACTCATCCAAGTATTAATAAAAACTACTTTGGTTGTATTCAATATCATACATTGAATGGAAGAAGAAATGGAAGATGATGGATTCTAGTGGAATGAAGAATGGAAGAATGGAAGATGATGAATTCTAGTAAACTTATCTTGATGTGATAGTTCTAATTACTGTGAAAAGAACCTTTAGATAAAATTCTATAACCATGCAAGAATTTTTAGGCTTTCTGGCTAGGTAAAGAGTCATTTTAAATACCATTCCAAGCCTCCGACTGTGGTTAAAAAAATTTTTTAAATTTGGATAATAATTATTAAGACCTCCTACTACAACCATAAGTGACATTAAATATTTTATATATTATATAAATATATTACAATTATTCTTAAACACAAGTGAGTTAGATATCCCCATTTTGTAAGTGAAGAACATTTTAAAGAGGTAATTTTTCAAGCACCTGAAGCATATCCACAAAAATTAAACATACACTAGGCCTTCCCCCCAAAAAAAAAAAAAAAACTGACCAAAAATAATTTCTTTGGCACGATAAACATGACAGTGAAAAGTCAGTACACAAAACACGATGATTACATTTCATTGACCAACTGTCAAATCTTGGGACACAACAAAGATGCTCATTGATGAGTTACAGGAACAGGAAATTAAAAAGTCAAGGAGGTTTTCCTAATTCTCCAAACTAAGTAACTTACTTCTATAGCATCCTATACTTGTCTTTAATCATAATTTAGTGTAAATGCTTATTTAACTGTTTAGTATAAGTAATTACTTAATTGTCATCTCCATGAGGGCAGGAACTACTCACTTATAAATTCCCAGGGCTTAGATCAACACCTTGCATATAGAAGCAATCAAACAAATATTCTTATTCCTTTTTACAAATTAGAAGACTAAAGCTAAGAAAGCTACATTTCTTTCCCCAGGACCCATAGCAGGTAAGTTATAAGACTCAGTTTTGAATCTATGTTTTCTGATTATAGTTCTTTTCACCACAAGATGCCATTACTAGTTGGTATCTAAATTATAAGTAATACACACCTGCTGGTTAATAACTTCCAAACGTGAGTCTTTCAAATGTGTCTTTAACCATTCTGTAGCTTGGGAAGAAGGGTCTATAAGAAATGGGCAAACTCGACTCTAATCAAAAAAAAAAAAAGATTATAAGCTTTCATTAAATGAAAATAATTTTCTAAAAATTATTAATCAATTAATGAGTGAGTTTTTCTCTCAGGCTTTAGAGAACACAAATATACAACTACAATGAGGAAATAAGGGTACAGTTTTAAGTGGCACCAGAGGTTACATTAATCAATTTTACCAGGAATTAATACTAGGTAATTAAATTTAACCACAGTAAAGTGAATATAGTCTTATTTACTACACAATAACACAGAAAATGTATATTAACAATACAGTAAGCAGGAGTTCTAGTCTTAAGTTGATGCCATTTGTACCTCTCTTTTTGGTTTTAAAATACACAGCCAAGTCATTCCCTAACTTTAGATATTCTTTGGTTCAATAAACCACAGAGGACTTACAAGAGAAGTATGAGCTAATCATAAATGTATCGCTGAAATAATTAGCAATAAAATTATTTATATTTTAAGACTAATTTCTCTAAAGTACTACATAGTTAATATTACAAAAGGAGTATCCTAGAAGAGAAAATTACATAAGATGATAGGCTAAGATCTAACAAACTAGGAACTAAACTCATTACAGAACGCCTTGCACTAATTAAACCCTGAAACAAACAGAAAATTAGAAACCTGGCATTGTGCCCTATACAGACAATGCCATTTAGCAAATGAAAGGAAGCCAATTATACATTTATACATCTGATCAATTTAAATATATGTAAATATATTTAAATAAATATGATAAATTTTAAACCATCTAATAGTCATTGTTACCTAGCAAATTAGATTTAAATAACAACTGACCTTATTTTTCTTAAATTTTCACATTTATTTGAAAAATGTAATGCAGTTGTGTGCTATAGGGATAAAATAACACATGAAAGTCACAGTGAAGTGAAGACTTAGAACTGGGGTAGATAATAAGAACATGGATGTTATCTTAGTGGCATACCAAGAGGGAGAGGGATGGTGGGGATCACATGCCCTGGGGATTAACAGCATTTTATCAGAAATGCTGTTTAAAATTGCCAGCACATGGTGATAATAAAGAGCTGACTGACTTTAAAACAGCTTTATTATTGTTTTAAAATTCTCTCTAGACAATGCGGCCTCCTTTTACCTGCCCCCAGAGTGGACCACTCCCACCACAGTTCCCCAGTGTTACCCCACTGTATGATCTTCCCCCAGCATCTATTTCTGGAGCCATCCAGAAATAGCAAAATAATATGGCTAGTAAATAGCTTCTTAAGTATTACCAAAGTATTACACCTAGGTTGTAGATCTCATTTTATGCTAGCATTCAATAGCAAACATTCCACAAGTAAACTAGATTTTGCCTAACCACAAAAATATTTATTTTAAATTTTAAAAAAGTTCTTGCCCATGATTTCAAACCAATGATCTGATGCAGTTAAAAAGAGAATAAGATAATGTTTCAAATAATCATGTTTTTAGCACAGAAAATATGCTTAAGAATTTCAAAGAATACTTACAAGTTTGTGTTCATCTTATTTATACTTCTCCAGAGATTTAGAGAAGACCTCTGAGGTATATTTTAGGTCTGTGTTCCATGACTAAATGTGGTAAAATTCTATATTTAACAAATTATAGTAGATCCAAAAATAGTGAGCTTTCATTCATTCGTGCTATTCATTCATCTACCATATGTTGAATAATGATTATAATAAGACAACACGAGAGATACAAAAATTAATAAGATACATTCCCTTACCCTCATTGGCCACACATCTAATAAAGAAGCAAAAAACCGAAAATTTTTTCAATCAAAGAGGACACAAAATTCTATAGGTGGATCACAGGCGGAGTTAGGAGAAGCTGCTAGGAAGCAATTCAAGTCAAACTAGGTCAAAAAAAATAGGACTTAGCCAGGCAAAGAAGTAAAAAAAGCAAATTAGGCCAAAACAACAGCCTGATTGAGAGAAGAATGAAAAGCCTGGGAGTACTTGGAAAACTACCAGTAGTTTGGCATAGTTGGAATACAAAGTATAGACAAAGATGATACATATAAAATGGCAGGAGTAATCAGAGGTCTTTCTGATCATGAAGAGCATTTTATGCCATGTTTAAGGATAATGAAATTTTTATACTGCAGGTAATGGATAGTCACTGAAATATATTAATCAAGGAACTGTGATGATCAGATTAACATTTTAGGAGGATCACTCCAAAATAAAGGAACTGATACAGGGGCAGGGGACCAACTGCTATAATAATGTATTTATCCAGGTACAACATGATGAAGGTCTAAGTGAAGCCACTGGCAGTAGATGTGGTTAGAAGAGAATGAATTCATGACACATTTGAGAAGTAGATTTGATAAGACTTGCTGAATAACTAACTGAATGTAAAATTAAAGAGACAAAGTAAGAATGAGTTGCAGATTTGCAGTTTGCATTACTGGACCAAGACTGTGACATCTGCAGTGTTAGGAAATAAAAGAGAAGCAGGTTACAAGGAGTGGGTGAGGAAGAGAAACAATTATTAAAGTACATAGCTACCTTTGCCTAGCATGCATGCCCCACTCAATGCATTTCTCATGGGATTATCAATCATCTAGCACTGCACACAAGGGATGAGCAGGTGACCCAAACTAACCAATCAGAATCTTTTTGGGGGAATGACAAATACTGGAAAGGAAGGGAAGAGATATCTTTAGTCTGAGAACATAAATTGTGATAATGGTAAACCTGGAGTCGCCAAAGTCTATCCTTAACACAGGGTAGAAAGAACCTATCCAAGAATAAACCATCTCTTAAGATGGAGAGAGAGAAAGAGAGATGTCCTGGTAACACCATTCGAATCCTGAAGCTAGTCCTAATCTTTTGAACATCTCAGTTATTTAAAAGCATAAGTTGCTTTTTAAAAAAAAAAAAAAAAAGTACTAAAGTTGGCCACTAAAAGATTCTTGACTAAAAGTTTTTTTAAAAAAATGATTAAAGACAGAGCTTGAGCTACCTACAAAGCTCCAGGTAACAATATCTAACAGGAAATTAGAACTATAGCGCTCAAAACAGAGGTCAAAGGCTAGAGACACATGATATCTATTGGCAAAAAAAAATGATTAGGTAGTGGACATTTTTGAAAGAGATTATTTTTTTTCTTCTAGTTTTACTGATATAATTGACACACAACACTGTGTAAGTTAAGGTGTACAGCATAATGACCTGACTTACATACATCATGAAATGATGATCACAGTAAGTTTAGGGAACATCCATCATCTCATACAGGTACAAAATTAGAGAAATAGAAAAAAAATTTTTTTCCTTGTGATGAGAACTCTTAGGGTTTGCTCTCTAAGCAACTTTCATATATAACATACAGCAGTGTTCATTATATTTATCATGTTGTACATAACATCCTTAGTGCTTATTTATCTTATAACTGGAAGTTTGCACTTTTTGACTTTCATCCAATAAGAAAAAGACTATTTTTAAAACATCTATAAAACTCTATAATTTTATTTTTATTTTTAATAACCACAAGTGGGATAAGAGTAGAAACATTTTGTAAATAAAACTAAAGCTCATCTTTTGATAAGATAAGGAGAATTATATTAACAGGAATAACAAAGTAAATAAGTTAAAACATATACAGAAGCACACACACATATCTTTGAGAGGCAGCCTTACAGCACAGACTGGCTAGATGGCAGTGTTTGAATCTTGGCTGTACCTCTTGACAGCTCTGTGACCCTGAACAAGAAACTTAATCCTTTTGTGTCTCAACTTCCTTATCTACAAAAAGGGATAATACATGTACCTACTAAATAGGGTTGATTTGAAAATTAAATGAGTTAAGAGTTTAAGTGCTTTACTTGTATTAATTCTTAAATAATAATATATGAAGAACATAGTAAGTACATGTAAGTGTTGATTATTATTATGCATTTGGGATTTAATGAAAAAATGTTTTCCCTATGCAATTTACCTTTACAATTTTATATTCTTTAGACTAATAGCAAATTAGTTTGCATTTCCTCAGCATACACTAAATGGCAGGAAGGGAAAAAAAAAATATCAGAAATTGAGTGGTATAAAGAAAACTAATTTGACACTGAACTGTCCATAAACAATAAAAAAAAATACCTAGTACATCTTCACAAGAAAAATTTATAATACTGTGAAATTTAAACCAAGAAAAATTTACAACACTGTGAAATTTAAATTAATCATATTTTTCCATCTTCTTTCTGGATGCTTTCACTCACACCTCTCCATAGTGTCTAATAGTCTCATACTCTCCATTTATCCCCTGAGTTCCACAATATTACAAAGATCATGCAATTATCTTCCAAACCAGGACACGTTTGAGAGTAAAGAAAAAATTATTAATAATCACATCAGGAGAACAGGTGTAAATCATAGTCCAAGCAATCCAGGACACCATGGCCAAGATTTTCCCCTGCTCCTCAAGGACATAGGTCATATGAGCTTTCTGTGGCAGATAATTATTTGACTACTTCCTCACTCAGACAACATATGTACTTCAATAGTTAGCTTAACCCAAATATGAGAATTCCAAGCATCTTTTGTTGTAAGACAAGGAACAATTTTGGACATAAAAGGCTATCCTTACCACCAATAAGGGACTGAGCGACTATAGCCTTTGAATCTGGGAAATCCCGCACTGAATTTCTGAAAAGCTTTATTGTAGTTAATGAGGAGACATGCTATATCTCTGAATCAAAAATACATTTAATTCATCACACCTAGTCATTTTTTCTCAGGGAAGACTCCCAGAAACCCAATTTGTACATATTTAGACATCTAACTTCATATCACATGGTAATGTTAACGAGTAGATGTTATAGACTTGTTGTATCCAACCACACCCTCAACTACAACAGTTTATTCTAAATCTAGTCTACCTTAGAATTAAGATAAAATGTTAACCATAATGGAAAATTCATTTCAACAAAATGACTAATTACTCTAACAAATTTTTCCAAATGGTTTTGTTTTGTCATATAAATGCATATAAGTGTCTGTAAGAAACTTGGCAATATTAAATACAAAGTATACTAAGCTTGTTATTAAAATTAATTTCAAAGACAATATCCCCAAATTCATCACGAAAGACAATTTAATTCAGAATACAAAAGTAAATATTTTCAATTACTATTATCAGTAAAAAATAAAAATTATTGTGATATATTTTTTCTAAAAGCCTCTGATTTCTTATGGAATAAAAAAGAAAAATTCTTAAACTAGTATTTTTTTTTTAGATCTGCAAACAATTGCTTTCTTGGAGTACTGAAAAAGGAAGAAGAGGTGACTATGAAACCTTGGGAAAGGAATAACAAATATGATAAAAAGTACTAGATTGTAATGAATTTAGATACATACACATTTAGAGCTCCAGATTTGTAATTCTAGTATGAAAAATAATAATAAAAATGTCTAAAAAATAAATTAAAGTTTAAGCCAAATCAAATTAAAAGAAGGCAAAATTGTTTAATCTTTGTTCAATGACTTCTATGCTAGTAAGACACCAACGTATAGAGTCAAAGCATAGTCAGCTGATTAATAGGTCAAATCAAACAGAATAAACTATCCAGGAATGAACAGGGACCACAATTCATATTCACAATATGAATCTTATAATAATATAGCTTACACTGCCTAAGGAGAAACATTTAATGTTCATATTTTCTTTGAGCTGTGGAGTTATGGGATAAAGAAATGGTGTGTGGACAGAGAGAAGGGTTGTAGAGAGAAAAGAAAACACTGGTAATATAGAGTATAAACTGTTGAGATAAAAATAACAGAAAAAAACAAAACATATTTTCAAGGGGGAAACATTATCTTCCAAATTCTGTATCAGAAAGGTAAACTAAAGTAAAGGTAAAAAAATCAAACTTCATACAAAGAAATGATTTGCTTGTATACAAGATTTTGAATTTGGTTTTCACATTCATTGCCAATTAAGGTATAATTGTTTCAACTTTAAACAATTACTATTTGGAAACATATACTATGTAAAAGAACAATTTTCCAAAATATGCACATGGTTATCTTTAACTTATAACCCAAAACTTATCCATCTTCACTTTCCATAACTTTGTAAAACAAAATGAAATAAAAGTATAAAATTTTTATTTTTAAAATATACTCTAGATGAAAGAACTATATAACCAAATGAATCAAGTATCCCTAAAACATTTCTATTATTATCAGGAAGTTCAATTTAAAATATTTCACCATCAAAAAAATACCATTTTTATTTATACTTTTATATTAAGGTAAAAAATAAATTACACTGAAGATTTTAGAGATGCTACCTGAATCACAAATGGATTTTTATTAGCAAAATATTTTTACTTTTACTTAACTAAGACTAACTGTGAAAGCCTAAGGATTTGAAGAAGGTACTTCATGGAGCAAGCTTCAAAAGAAACATTTCTAATGAGAAAATTAAAGTAGATTAATTACCTGTAAGATAACAAGAGCATTTTCTATGGAAAGGTCATCTGATGGTAGGCCTTCACTTTTCCAAATTAACTGTTCACTTTCAGTACAAAGAAATCTCCTCAGATCAAATTCTGAAAAATTAAAGATATCAATAATACTTTACTGCAATAATCTTGTGCTTGATAAAAGAAAGGGAATAAAACTATTTATAATATACTCAAACAAAAGTCCCATGATCATTCTTAATACGCAATTCATTCTTCTGCATTTAGAATCAGAAACTAAAGAGAAAAAAAGTTTTAAAAAGTGCAAAGGAATGAAACTCAAATTATATTTCTTCTATCAAATGAATGTTTCACAAGTATAATAATTTGCAAAAACCACAAAATTCACAAAGAATTTTGGAATTCCTACATCTCATCTTACCATACGAAATTAGTATAAAAATTAAAAAAATGTTTAACTGCATTCATACAACATCAAAATAATTCAGTGGTGTCAGTTTCAAAAAGAGATTTTATGGGTAGAAGAGTCATTATAATAAAGCGATTCTCAGAACATTTTTAGAATTTAGCAAATCTAAAGTAGTTATGGTATCCTTTAACTTACAGAAAATTTTCCTCATTTAAAAAAAAAGTAAAATGACAAAACTCAAAAGATGTGCTTTTTAGTATATTGAAATTTCAAATTTAAGAATAATTAAATACAAACTTTCAAGACCAGCTGACTTGGACCATTCTACCAAACAGGTTTTTCTCAGACCCTCAGGAGCAGCAGAAAGATATGTAATAAATGCAGCAGCTAGCTGAGCTCTTTTAGGAAGAGTAGCTAATTCCTCTGTTATCTCTGCAACCTGGAAAAAAAAGGAGAGAGCAACATATGGATATGTTCTAAGATAGAAAAAAATATTGATAGCTTCACAAATTGAAGTTTTGACTATAGAAAAAATCATTTATTGGTTTAAAGTAATAACATGTCTGAACAAAATTGGCGAAATGTAAAAATACCAACAAGACCTCAGACCTTGCTGTGATATTAAAACAATTGTATAAAATCCCAGCATATCTGTAAAGAAGAATATATTTTGTCATTGAAATTTCCTAATAATTCTAATAAATACTGTGAATTAGCATCACTTTGTAAAACATGATTTGAATACACAGAGTATGAGCAAAGGTATAAAACAAAAATTAAGCATGGAGACTTTTTAATTAGAAGCATAGTGTGGCTAATGCATAAGCCTGAGCAGAAAGAGTACCAAAATAGGAATAATGAAAAGAGAAACACAGAGTTGACTGGAAGCAGGAAGATTTGAAAGTCTTCCCATGCCATGCAAAGTAGCTTCAGTTTTAACCTGTGGTAATAATGAGCCACTGAAAGTGTTTAAACAGAGCAGTGAGTGATGTAATGAGACTGGGTTTTAGAAAGATAATTCAGCTGACAAATAAGAATCAACTAATTAAAGGGTCAGATAGGAGAAAGACAAGTCAGGAGAATTCAGGTGAAAAAAGAAGAGCATTAAGGATGGAAGACAAATATGAGGGATATTTGCAAAAGGATACAAATTAACAGAAGGAGTCTAAGATAATTCACATATTTTTAGTTTTGATGCCTAGAAGAAAGGTGCCTTGTGAGACATAGGAAATAAAAGAGATTTCATATGAGAAAAGAAAATAAGTTAATTTAGATATGTATTTGAGTTCCTGAGACAGCTGAATGCCAATATCTAAGGTGTAGTTACAAATATGAATTTAAAAGTCAGCAGACTAGAAATATAGCTCTGGTCAGCATCATCATTTGGGTGATACTCTTAAGACAGGATGAGAATTCCCAGAATATTTGCAGAGAAAGGAGCTGAGGAAGAGAATACTGAGGGGGCAATCGACATTATTGGATAAGCAGATGAGGAGGATCCAGTGAAGGCAGGAATCTAACTGCTTAAAAAAAAAAAAAAACAAAATCAAACAAATGAACAAAAACAAAATACAACACTTTCACAAAGCTGAAATAAGAGAGAATTTCAAATGCAAATAAATAGCTGACAGTGTCAAATCCTAAGAGGACTGTCTTGGTAAAGGTAAGTCCTAAAAAGGCTCTAAACAGTACTAAATTTTCCACAACTCATTTTTACCCTTACCTTTTCCTAACTAAAAGAGGAATAGGTTGCTTTGTCTAAAATCCATTCATATAAAGATATTTTGCTTAAAGATTAATTCACAGCAGAGCTTCAAGATAGCAGAGGAGTAAGACGTGGAGATCACCTTCCTCCCCACAAATACATCAGAAATACATCTACATGTGGAACAACTCCTACAGAACACCTACTGAACGCTGGTAGAAGACCTGAGACTTCCTAAAAGGCAAGAAACTCCCGGTGTACCTGGGTAGGGCAAAAGTAAAAAGAAAAAACAGAGACAAAAGAATACAAATGGGACATGCACCTCTGGGAGGGAGCTGTGAAGGAGGAAAAATTTCCACGCACTAGGAAGCCCCTTCACTGGTGGAGACAGGGTGTGGTGGGGGGGAAGCTTAGGAGTCATGGAAGAGAGCGCAGCAATAGGGGTGCAGAGGGCAAAGCAGACAGATTCCCGCACGGAGGATCAGTGCCAACCAGCATTCACCAGCCTGAGAGGCTTGTCTGCTCACCCACTGGGACGGGTGGCGGCTGGGAGTGGAGGCTCGGGTTTCAGAGGTCAGATCCCAGGGAGAGGACTGGGGTTGGCTGTGTGAACACAGCCTGCAGGGGGCTAGTGCGCCTCAGCTAGCCGAGAGGGGGTCCGGGAAAATGTCTGGAACTGCCTAAGAGGCAAGACACCATTGTTTCAGGGTGCGCAAGGAGAGGGGATTCAGAGCACCACGTAAATGAGCTCCAGAGAAGGGCGCAAGCCGTGCCTATCAGCGCAGACACCAGAGATGGGCATGAGACGCTAAGGCTGCTGCTGCAGCCACCAAGAATCCTGTGTGCAAGCACAGGTCACTATCCACAGCCCCCCTCCCAGGAGCCTGTGCAGCCCGCCACTGCCAGGGTCCTGTGATCCAGGAACAACTTCCCAAGGAGAACACACGGCGTGCCTCAGGCTGTTGCAACATCACACTGACCTCTGCCGCTGCAGGCTCAACCCGCATTCCGTACCACTCCCTCCCCCTGGCCTGAGTGAGCCAGAGACCCCTAATAAGCTGCTGCTTTAATCCTGTCCTGTCTGGGCAGGGAACAGATGCCCTCAGGTGACCTACAAGCAGAGGCAGGGCCAAATCCAAAGCTGAACCCCAGGAGCTGTGCGAACAAAGAAGAGAAAGGGAACTCTCTCCATGCAGCCTCAGGAACAGTGGATTAAAACTCCACAATCAACTTGATATACCCTGCATCTTTGGAATACCTGAATAGACAACAAAACATCCCAAAATTGAGGCAGTGGACTTCGGGAGTAACTACAGACTTGGGGTTTGCCTTCTGCATCTAATTTGTTTCTGGTTTTATGTTTATCTTAGTTTAGTATTTAGAGCTTATTATCACAGGTAGATTTATTTACTGATTTGGTTGACCTCTTCCTTTTTTTATATTTTTTTTTTCCTTTTTCTCCTTTTGTGAGTGTGTATGGATATGCTTCTTTGTGTACTTTTGTCTGTATAGCTTTGCTTTTATCATTTGTCTTAGGGTTCTGCATGTCCGTTTTTTTATTTTTAGTATAGTTTTTAGTGCTTGTTCTCATTGGTGGATTTGTTTTTTGGATTGGGTGTTCTCTGTTTTTTTACTTTTTTATTTTTTGTTTTTAATAATATTTTTTATTTTTTAATTTAATAATTTTTTAATTTTTTTTCTTTCTTTCCTTTTTTCCCTCCCTTTTCTTCTGAGCTGTGTGGCTGACAGAGTCTTGGTGTTCCAGCCAGGTGTCAGGCCTGAGCCTCTGAGGTGGGAGAGCTGAGTTCAGGACATTGGACCACCAGAGACTTCCCAGCCCCACATAATATCAAACGGCAAAAGCTCTCTCAGAGATCTCCATCTCAACGCGAAGACCCAGCTTCACTCAACGAGCAGCAAGCTACAGTGCTGGACACCCTATGCCAAGCAACCAGCAAGACAGGAAAACAACCCCACCCATTAGCAGAGAGGCTGCCTAAAATCATAATAAGGTCACAGACAACCCAAAACACACCAACGGACGCAGTCCTGCCCACCAGAAAGACAAGATCCAGCCTCATCCACCAGAACACAGGCACTACTCCCCTCCCCCAGGAAACCTGCACAACCCACTGAACCAACCTTACTCACTGGAGGCAGACACCAAAAACAACGGGAACTATGAACCTGCAGCTGTGAAAAGGAGACCCCAAACACAGTAAGTTAAGCAAAATGAGAAGACAGAGAAACACACAGGAGATGAAGGAGCAAGGTAAAAACCCACCAGACCAAACAGATGAAGAGGAAATAGGCAGTCTACCTGAAAAAGAATTCAGAGTAATGATAGTAAAGATGATCCAAAATCTTGGAAATAGAATGGAGAAAATACAAGAAACGTTTAACAAGGACCAAGAAGAACTAAAGAGCAAACAAACAATGATGAACAACACAATAAATGAAATTAAAAATTCTCTAGAAGGAATCAATAGCAGAATAACTGAGGCAGAAGAACGGATAAGGGACCTGGAAGTTAAAATAGTGGAAATAACTGTTGCAGAGCAGAATAAAGAAAAAAGAATGAAAAGAATTGAAGACAGTCTCAGAGACCTCTGGGACAACATTAGATGCACCAACATTCGAATTATAGGGGTCCCAGAAGAAGAAGAGAAAAAGAAAGGGACTGAGAAAATATTTGAAGAGATTATAGTTGAAAACTTCCCGAATATGGAGAAGGAAATAGTCAATCAAGTCCAGGAAGCACAGAGAGTCCCATACAGGATAAATCCAAGGAAAAATACGCCACAACACATATTAACCAAACTATCAAAAATGAAATACAAATGAAAAATATTAAAAGCAGCAAGGGAAAAGCAAAGAATAACATACAAGGGAATCCCCATAAGGTTAACAGCTGATCTTTCAGCAGAAACTCTGCAAGCCAGAAGGGAGTGGCAGGACATATTTAAAGTGATGAGAGAAAAACCTACAACCATGATTACTCTACCCAGCAAGGATATCATTCAGATTCAATGGAGAAATTAAAACCTTTACACACAAGCAAAAGCTAAGAGCATTCAGCACCACCAAACCAGTTTTACAACAAATCCTAAAGGAACTTCTCTAAGCAGGAAACACAAGAGAAGGAAAAAACCCTAAAATAACCCAAAACAATTAAGAAAATGGTAATAGGAACACACATATTGATAACTACCTTAAATGTAAATGGATTAAATGCTCCAACCAAAACACATAGACGCCTGAATGGATACAAAAACAAGACCCATAAACATGCAGTCTACAACAGACCCACTTCAGACCTAGGGACACATATAGACTGAAAGTGAGGGGACGGAAAAAGATATTCCATGCAAATGCAAATCAAAAGGAAGTTGGAGGAGCAATTCTCATATCAGACAAAATAGACTTTAAAATAAAGACAATTACAAGAGACAAAAAAGGACACTACATAATGATCAAGGGATCAATCCAAGAAGAAGATATAACAATTGTAAATATTTATGCACCCAACATAGAAGCAACTCAATATTTAAGGCAAATACTAACAGCTATAAATGGAAAAATCAACAGTAACACAATCATAGTAGGGGACATTAACACCCCACTTTCACCAATGGATAGTTCATCCAAAATGAAAATAAATAAGGAAACACAAGCTTTAAATGATACCTTAAACAAGATGGACTTAATTGATATTTAAAGGACATTCCATCCAAAAACAACAAAACACGCTATCTTCTCAAGGGCTCATGGAATATTCCCTAGGATAGATCATACCTTGGGTCACAAATCCAGCCTTGGTAAATTTAAGAAAATTGAAATCGTATCAAGTATCTTTTCCGACCACAATGCTATGAGACTAGATATCAATTACAGGAAAAATTCTGCAAAAAATACAAACACATGAAGGCTAAACAATACACTACTAAATAACCAAGAGATGACTGAAGAAATCAAAGAAAAATACCTTTGATTTCAAAAATACCTTTGAAACAAGTGACAATGAAAACACACCGACCCAAAACCTAGGGGATGCAGCAAATGCAGTTCTAAGAGGGAAGTTTATAGCAATACAATCCTACCTCAAGAAACGAGAAATATCTCTAACAAACAACCTAAACTTACACCTTAAGCAATTAGAGAAAGAAGAACAAAAAAATCTCAAAGTTAGCAGAAGGAAAGGAATCATAAATATCAAATTAGAAATAAATGAAAAAGAAAGAGAGAAAAAAATAGCTAAGATCAATAAAACTAAAAGCTGGTTCTTTGAGAAGGTAAACAAAATTGATAAACCACTAGCCAGACTCATCAAGAAAAAAAGGGAGAAGACTCAAATCAACAGAATTAGAAATGAAGAAGGAGAAGTAACAACTGACACTGAAGAAATACGAAGGATCATGAGAGATTACTACAAGCAACTATATGCCAATAATATGGACAACCTGGAAGAAATGAACAAATTCTTAGAAAAGCACAACCTCCCGAGACTGAACCAGGAAGAAATAGAAAATATAAACAGACCAATCACAAGCACTGAAATTGAAACTGTGATTAAAAATCTTCCAACAAACAAAAGCCCAGGACCAGATGGATGGCTTCACAGGCGAATTCTATCAAACATTTAGAGAAGAGCTAACACCTATCCTTCTCAAACTCTTCCAAAATATAGTAGAGGGAGGAACAGTCCTAAACTCATCGTACGAGGCCACCATCACCCTGACACCAAAACCAAAGATGTCACCAAAAAAGATAATTACAGACCAATATCACTGATTAACATAAATGCAAAAATCCTCAACAAAATACTAGCAAACAGAATCCAGCAGCACATTAAAAGGATCATACACCACGATCAAGTGTGGTTTATCCCAGGAATGCAAGGAGTCTTCAATATACGCAAATCAATCAATGTGATAAACCATATTAACGAATTGAAGGAGAAAAAACCATATTGATCATCTCAATAGATGCAGAAAAAGCTTTCAACAAAATTCAACACCCACTTATGATAAAAACTCTACAGAACATAGGCATAGTGCGAACTTACCTCAACATAAAAAAGGCCATATATGACAAACCCACAGCCAACATCGTTCTCAATGGTGAAAAACTGAAACCATATCCACTAACATCAGGTACAAGACAAGGTTGCCCACTCTCACCACTATTATTCAACATAGTTTTGCAAGTTTTAGCCACAGCAATCAGAGAAGAAAAAGAAATAAAAGGAATCCAAATCGGAAAAGAAGAAGTAAAACTGTCACTGTTTGCAGATGACATGATACTATTCATAGAGAATCACAATGATGTTACCAGAAAACTACTAGAGCTAATCAATGAATGTGGTAAAGTAGCAGGACACAAAATTAATGCACAGAAATCTCTTGCATTCCTATACACTAATGATGAAAAACCTGAAAGAGAAATTAAGGAAACACTCCCATTTACCACTGCAACAAAAAGAATAAAATACCTAGGAATAAACCTACCTAAGGAGACAAAAGATCCGTATGCAGAAAATTATAAGACACTGATGAAAGAAATTAAAGATGATACAAACAGATGGAGAGATATATCATGTGCTTGGATTGGAAGAATCAACATTGTGAAAATGACTATACCACCCAAAGCAATCTACAGATTCAATGCAATCCCTATCAAACTACCAATGGCATTTTTCACAGAACTAGAATAAAAAATTTCACAATTTGTATGGAAACACAAAAGACCCCAAACAGCCAAAGCAATATTGAGAAAGTAAACCGGTGCTGGAGGAATCAGGCTCCCTGTCTTCAGACTATACTACAAAGCCACAGTAATCAAGACAGAATGGTACTGGCACAAAAACAGAAATACAGATCAATGGAACAGGATAGAAAGCCCAGAGATCAACCCATGCACATATGGTCACCTTATTTTTGATAAAGGAGGCAATAATATACAATGGTGAAAAGTCTAAAAATAGAACTACAATACGACCCAGCAATCCCACTACTGGGCATATACCCTGAGAAAACCATAATTCAAAAAGAGGACATGTACCTCAATGTTCATTGCCGCACCATTTACAATAGACAGGACATGGAAGCAACCTAAGTGTCCATCAACAGATGAATGGATACAGAAGATGTGGCATATATATACAATGGAATATTACTCAGGCATAAAAAGAAATGAAACTGAGTTATTTGTAATGAGATGGATGGACATAGATACTGTCATACAGAGTGAAGTAAGTCAGAAAGAGAAAAACAAATACCGTACGCTAACACACATATATGGAATCTAAAAAAAATGGTTCTGAAGAACCTAGGGGCAGGACAGGAATAAAGACGCAGACATAGAGAATGGACTTGAGGGCACAGGGAGGGGGAAGAGTAAGCTGGGACGAAGTGATAGAGTGGCATGGACATATATACATTACCAAATGTAAAACAGATAGCTAGTGGGAAGCAGCCACATAGCACAGGGAGATCAGCTCGGTGCTTTGTGTCCACCTACCTAGAGCAGTGGGATAGGGAGGGTGGGAGGGAGCTGCAAACAGGAGGAGATATGGGGATATATGTTTATGTATAGCTGATTCACTTTGTTATACAGCAGAAACTAACTCACCATTGTAAAGCAATTATACTCCAATAAAGATGTGAAAAAAAAAGATTAATTCACATCATGGCCATTAATATCTAGATAATTTATCCTAAGCCAGCTGAAATTTAATGGATATTTTTTCCTTTTCATTTTTGTTAACAAATACATTATCTTACACATTTCCTGTGTTTTAAACAATGCCTCTTTATGACCTCTCTCTCAAACAAACCTGTGTATTCCATCTCTTGTGTTCTCTATCAAGCTGATTAATCAAGACTTCTGCAGCTTTAATTGTTTCTTGTGCTTTGCTTACTTCAGCTTCAAGTTTGGCAGCTTCTGAAGTCCTGCTCTGAAATCTATGAAAACATTAAAATTTAATTAAAGACAACCGGATTTAAGATAGATTTAATTAAATTATGCTTATATAGTAAAGTGAACTTTTATACAATAATTGAATTAGCTATAATATTGATAATATTTGCATATAAATTATCATTAATGTAAGAGACACAATACCAATGCATACGTTTAAAGGGGAACATTGTCACAGGGCCTTGATGTCCTACTACATTATGTATAAACTTATTAATATGACATTCAAAGGCCCAGTCATAATATTGATCTATCTTTTCAGTTTTATTTCATTTTACTCAGTTCAGTAAAACTATATGTCAACATCTGAAGAATTTTATATTCTCAGAAAATGCCCTTTTATCTGCTGTGCCCTTCAACAGGATGTTCCATTTGCCTAGAATACTTTTCAGCTCCTTCCTTATCCCTACCTCACCCCTCACTCTAACTCCCTCAAATATAAACCTATCAAAAATATAAATAAAATCTTAAAATTCACCTGAAATATTCAGCCCATTAGATATGTTCTCTCCCTATGTGCCCATTTGCCAAAGTTTAAAACTTTTAAATTATTTTCCTTAAAAATACTTGTACATATAATTTTATTAAATATAATAGTAATATTCCTATTACTTAGTCCTTCAACAAATATGTAAGTGCCTTCAAAATGCCCAGGATTCTGCCAATTCTCAGAACAGTTCAAAATAAGTATTACAATTCTCATTTTATAAATATGGAAACTTAAATCCACACAGATTATTGCACAGGTCTCCCCAGTAGTAAGCAGAGGACCTAAAATTCATATATGGGTGTGTCTGATATTAAGTTCCAGGCATTTTACAGTACTTTTATTGCCTCTCTAAGTGCTCTATTCCTCCCTTCCCTAGACATAAGACTCTAGGAGTCACTTGTCCAAAATGGTAGACACATATGGCTGTCTAAATTTAAATTAATTAAAACTAAATAAAATTAAAAATTCAATTTCTCAGTCACATTATCCACAAGATCCTCAGTCATATTATTCAGAAGGTTTTCATACTAATCCTTCCACAATAGTGGTAGTATGGTGTAGTGACTAAGAAAAGGAACTTTATGGAGTCAGACAAATACAAGATCTAATGCTTGCTTAGTCATTTACTAACTGCTCAACTTAGGCAAATAAATCTTTCCAATCTTTAGCTTCCTAATCTGCAAAATGTAAGAATATCCACCTCTCAGTGTTGTTTTAAGTATTAAAAAAGATGAATATGTAAAGTGCCTAGGACAACACCTGACAATGCAAATGACTAACAAATGGAGTCAAACATTGGTATCATAAGCTAACCACTCAATAAATATTTGACAATTATCTGAGTATTATTAAGTACTGATTCTGAGCATGTAACACTGAAAAGAATATATTATTTTCCTTATACTTCTCTAATTATAGCTGGAAGGAAATTACGTGATTTCATTTCTGTATGTCTAACATAAAAAACATTCAGGAATGTTAAAAACATTGAATTTATGGGTTTGAAGATTTTTTTATTTGTTTTTTCTCTATAAATACATATATATAAATGTAAATAGAGATAACTGTTTCCTAACTCTATATAGAAAAAAAAATTCATAGTTTTTAGTCTGATGAATTTTTTTCTTGGTGCAATAATTTGTATTTCTTCCATAAGAAAAAAAAGGAAACATAACACACCACTTAAAGAAAAAATGTGTTTATAGAAAAGTTTTAATCTCATAAAACTGAAAGCAAGTGATAACATATGCTATATTTAATGATACATTCTCCAGTTTTCTAATCTTCACAATTCTTAAAGGAAAATGCTTCCACATTTATAATAATTCCCATACCAATATTTTCTATCCTATATTAAAAAGCAATCACAGGAACACAGAGGTACATGAAAGGTTTTAAGAGTAATCACATTCATAAATGGTTCTTAAATTTGAGAATAATATTTGCAGGAAGGAATATTTTTTAATACCAAAAAGGGCAAAGTTAAAAAGATAAAAAATTTTTAACATGATCATATACCTCTGGAAAGATTATGGAATAGGTGTTCCTATAGCATCATCTGAAATAAAGGAGTCTAAAATCTTGAAGTCAAAATAATAAAGAAATGGGAACACCAAATGTAAACACTCCCAGCATTAACACATTACATTCAATTCTTCCTGCTCAATTTTCCAATGCTTGGGAATACAGAAACTTAAAATATTTTTGTTCTTATTAAATTTTTTTAAAAAGGAAGACATTCTATATTATTTTATATCCTTCCCCTTTTTAGAGTGAGATACCAAAAAATTAAGACTGATTATAACTAAGCTTTTCAAAATTTAAGTATTAGTTGAGGTATGTTTTCAAATATTCAAAATACATTTCAAAACTTAACTTACTTTTCTTTGAGTTCTGACACTTTTTGACCAACAGAATTAAGAAGCTCCTCTAGTTTCCTTTTTCTGTCTTCAGTTTTCCGCAAATTTCTAAAATATAATTCAATTTTATAAGTCATTCTACTTTAGTTATCAACAAAAAGCCGCAACAGCACCTTAAAATGTAATCGTGCAGTAAATAAATGACAATGAAAACTGTCAATAATTCAGCAGTTATAATACCTTCACTTAGAATTTGATTTGAAAAGCAATGCTATAATTAAAAGTGTATTCTCTGACCTAACCATACCACTTCCAGGAATCTATATTTTAAAACACTTGTGCCCATAGATTTCTAGATAAAAATGGAAGAGTAAAAGTATTCACTTATCTTCTGTCCCTTCTAAAATCCTACTAAAATGAAACCAAGGGAATAAATTAAAACATACACGCACAAGAATAAAGACAATGAAAGAGAAAAGTATTATGAAGTAGTAATTTTAATAAAATTTTGAAAGGTGATAACTGACATACCAAAATGCAAAAGGGCAAAAGTTAAATGACTGCAGGAAGATAGGGGAAAAGAAGTATTCAAAAATGTTCAGGAAATGTAGACAGCAGGTACCTCTGAAGAAAATAATAGAGCTAAATACAGAAGATTGTTTAATAATTGATAATATAACGTTTGACCTCAGATTCCCTCCTGCATTGAGAGCAGACTATCCTCTTCATACATCCCTGAAAGTCAAACCTTATGCCCCTTACCCACCGCCAACCACCCCTACTCAATCCCTAGGCAGAAGATATTAGGATTCTTCTAGAGAAATGACTGGCTTACCCCTCTCAAAAATACCCACAAGTATTGAGAGGTTGTCATCAAATGGCCAGTCCACACTGCCATGCACTGCTGGGCATTTGTGCATTGCACAAATCAACTTGAGTTTTTGTTAAAACACAGATTGCAAGGTCTCATTCCCCAGCATATCTGGTTCAATAAGCCTTGATGGAGATCAAAAATTTGTTCTTTTAACAATTTCCCAGGTAACATTGATGCTGCTGGTTCAGGGACCACATTTTGAGAACTACTACAATAGAATAAGGCCTTCAAAATCATGAGATTAATCTATTTCTAGTCTAGTATTTTAAACCCAGCCCAATTATGATCACATATAATAGTATAATACAGATAATTTTAGACATGCAAATCTCAAAATATTTTTCATCCCATATAACCTTGCTTAAGAAGCTACTATGGAGGATGTGTTCCAGAAAAATGAGTGACTAAACTAAGAAAGAGAAAGACAAAGACCCAAAATAAGAGAATATGATCAGAAAACAGACAAATATAACCCCAGAATAATGGTGAAAAGCAATCTCAAGATAACTTAAGCTGTAGACTGCAGGCCTAGGGAAGAACTAACCCACCTTGAAACAGGAGGACAAAAGGCTCTAAGTAGGAGAGTACTAAGAAAAAATTAAATAGAACACATAGATTCCAAATACGTTTTAGGGTCTGACAAAAAGACTGTGGATAAATATGTGATACATAAACAGAAAAAAATAATCAATTGAAAAAATAAGGCAATTATTAAGCATAACAAAAGGTATACAAGAAAGGAAATATACTCATAAAACATGATACATCTAAGCTGTAAAAAATATTTATATAATCAAAATATATAATCATATTTAATATGATTTAACACAAACATTTCATGTAATTATATTGAAAAAAATAAGAAACTTAGGCAGCTAAAAATCTCCTTGTGTAGAGTAAGAAGTAATAGATAATTTCAAAAGTTGAATGATCATAAACATAACATATCTCTTAGTCTGCATTCAGAACAAATGAGATAAAATATAATACTAACTTAGTAACAATAGCAAATTAATAGTTTAAGCCCCAAAAGTAAATCGTTAAATTTTCCCCACACCTGCCAGATAATGTTTTGGAAATTATATACTAAAAGTTTCCTAAAACTTAGAGAAAAAAATATAAAAGCTCTAAATTTCTAAAATCTACTTTTTGTACTTTGACAGTATTCCTTCAGAAAATTTTGGTTCTTTAAAGGAACTTCTACCAACTTATCTTTCCAACAACTTAACAGAGGAGGAAAAAAGTGAGTTGATTCTGCTATCCATCTTTTAATTGCTTTTTCTTTTTTTGTTCTGTTTAACTTTTAACTTACTTTTTTTCTTTTTCTTTAATGATGTATAGTTAATTTACAATACTGTGTTAGTTTCAGGTGTACAGCATAGTGATCCAGTTTTTTTTTTTTTGCAGATTATATTCCATTGTAGATTATAAGATATTGAATTCCCTGTGCTATATAGTAAAACCTTGTTGCTTATCTATTTTACGTATAATAGTTTATGTCTTTTAATAATATATGCCTAATCTATCCCTCACTCTCTCTCTCCTTTGGTAACCATAAATTTGTATTATATGTCTGTAAGTCTGCTTCTGTTTTGTATATAGATTCATTTTGTTTATCTTCTTTATCCATTCATCTGTCGATGGACATTTAGGTTGCTTCCATGTCTTGGCTATTGTAAACAGTGCTGCAATGAACACTGGGGTGCATGTATCTTTTCAACTTATAGTTTTCTCCAGATATATGCCCAGGAGTGGGATTGCAAGATCATATGGTAGCTCTACTTTTAGTTTTTTAAGGAACATCCATACAGTTTTCCATAGTGGCTGCACCAGTTTACATTCCCACCCAGTGTGTGTAGAAGGGTTCCCTTTCTCCACACCCTCTCCGGCATTTATTATTTGTGGACTTTTTGATGACAGCCATTCTGACTTGTGTGAGGTGATACCTCATTGGGGTTTTGATTTGCATTTCTCTAATAATTAGTGATGATGAGCATCTTTTCATGTGCCTGTTGGCCATTTGTATGTCTTCTTTGGAGAAATGTATATTTAGGCCTTCTGCCCATTTTTTGATTGGGTTGTTTATTTGTTTGTTAATGAGCTGTATGAATTGTTTGTATATTTACCCTTGTCAGTCACACTGCTTGCAAATATTTTTTTTTCCCATTCTGTAGGTTTTCTTTTCATTTTGTTGATGGTTTCCTTTGCTGTGCAAAAGCTTTTAAGTTTGATTAGGTGCCATTTGTTTATTTTTGCTTTTATTTCTTTTGCCTACACGACTGATCCAAGAAAATATTGCTATGATTTATGTCAGAAAATGTTTTTGCCTATGTTCTCTTCTAGGAGTTTTATGGTGTCATGTCTTATATTTAGGTCTTTAAACCATTTTGAGTTTATTTTTGTATATGGTGTGAGGGAGTGTTCTAATTTCATTGATTTACACGTAGCTGTCCAGCTTTCCCAACACCACTTGTTAAAGAAACTCTCTTTTCTCCATTGTATATTCTTGCCTCCTTTGTCATAGATTAATTGAACATGGGTGCATGGGTTTATTTCTGGGCTGTCTATTCTGTTCCATTGATATATATGTCTGTTTTTGTGCCAATACTACACTGTTTTTATTACTGTAGCTTTGTAGTATAGTCTGAGGTCTGGAAGGGGTATGCCTCCAACTTTGTTCTTTTTCCTCAGGATTGCTTTGGCAATTCTGGGTCTTTTGGGGTTCGATATAAATTTTAGGATTATTTGTTCTAGCTCTGTGAAAAATGTCATGAGTATTTTGATAGAGATTGCATTAAATCTGTATATTACTTTGGGTAGTATGGCCATTTTAACAATATTAATTCCTCCAATCCAAGAGCATGGGATATCTTTTTGTCTCTCTGAATCATCCTCAATTTACTTTACACCAATGTTTTACAGCTTTCAGCATATACGTCTTTCACCTCCTCAGTTAAGTTTATTCCTAGGTATTTTACTTTTTTTGACATGATTATAAACAGGATTTTTTTTTTTTTTTGCTTTCTCTTTCTGATATTTAATTGTTAGTGTAAAGAAACACAACAAATTTCCATGTATTAATCTTGTATCCTGCTACCTTTCTGAACTCATTTATTAGTTCTAATAGTTTTTGTGTGGAGACTTTGGGGTTTTCTTTATAGAGTATCATGTCATCTGAAGTAGTGACAGTTTTCAATCTTTCCTTCCAATTCGGAAACGTTTTACTTCTTTTTCTTGTCCAACTGCTATAGTTAGGTCTTCCAATACTATGTTGAATAGAACTGGTGAGAGTGGATATCCTTGCCTTGTTCTTGAATTTACCAGGAAGCCTTTCAGCTTTTCACCATTAAGTATTATGTTGGCTATGGGTTTGTCATAAATGGCTTTTATTATGTTCAGATATGTTCCCTATATACCCATTTTGGTGAGAGTTTTTATCATGAATGGATATTGAACGTTGTCAAATCCTTTTTCTGCAACTATTGAGATGATGATGTGGTTTCTGTCTTTGCTTTTGTTAATGTGGTGTATTACACTGATTGATTCACATATTTTGAACCATCCTTGTGATCCTGGAATGAACCCAACTTTATCATGGTGTATGATCCTTTTCATGTATTGCTGGATTCAATTTGCTAATATTTTGCTGAAGATTTTTACGTCTATATTCATCAAAGATATTGGCCTGTAAATTTCTTTTTTTGTAGTGTCTTTGTCTGGTTTTGGTGTCAGGATAATGGTGGTCTCATAGATTGAATTTGGAAGTGCTCCTTCCTCTTCAATTTTTTGGAATAGTTTTAGAAGGACTGGTATGAGTTCTTCCTTGTATGTTTGGTAGAATTTCCCAGTGAAGCCATCCAGTCCAGGGCTTTTATTTGCAGGGAGGTTTTTTTTTTTTTTTTTATTACATATTCTATTGCACTTCTAGTGATCAGTCTGTTCAAGTTATCCATTTCTTCTTGACTCAATTTTGGCAGGCTGTATGTATTTCTCCTCTTTCATTTCTTATTTTAATTATTGGAGTCCTTTCTCTTTTGTTTTTGGTGAGTCTCTCTGGAGGTTTGTTGATTTACCTTTTCAAAATATCAGCTCTTGGTTTCACTGATCTTTTCTATTATTTTTTGATCTCTTATTTTATTTATTTCCCCTTGATCTTTATTATTTCATTACTTCTGTTAACTTTGGATTTTGTTTATCCTTCTTTTTCTTATTCATTTTGGTGGTATGTTGGGTTGTTTATTTGAGATTTTTCTTGTTACTTGAGGAAGGCCTGTATATCACTATAAATTTCCCTCTTAAAACTGTTTTGCTGCATCCCATAGATTTTGTAAGGTTGTGTTTTCATTGTCATTTGTCTCAAGGTATTTTCTGATTTATTCTTTGATTTCATTGTTGAGCCACTGTTTTTTTTTTGTAGCTTGTTGTTTTGTCTCCATGTGTTTGTTCTTTTCCTATTTTGCTTTCTGTAGTTGATTTCTAGTTCCATACCACTGTGGTCAGAAAAGATGCTTGAAATAATATCTATCCTCTTAAATTTGTTGAGGCTTGTTGTGTGATCTAGTATGTTATCTATCCTAGAGAATCTTCTATGTGAGCTTGAAAGGAACGTGTATTCTGTTTTTGGTTTTTGTTTTTTGTTTTGGACGTAGTGCCCTATAGACATCAATTAAGTCCAACTGCTCTACTGTATCATTTAGGAACGTTCTTGCCTTATTGATTTTCTGTCTGGATGATCTGTCCATTGATGTCAGTGGGGTGTTAAAGACTCCTACTATTATTGTATCATTGGCAATTTCTCCCTTTATGTCTGCTAGCATTTGTTTTATATACTTAGGTGCTCTTACGGTACAAGTGTAATATCCTCTTCTTATATTGATCACTTTATCATTATATAATGCCCTTTTTCTTTCTTTATGGCTTTTGTTTTAAAGTCTATTTTGTCTGATAGGAGTATTGTTACCCCCACTTTCTTGTTGTTTCCATTTGCATGAATTCTCTTTTTCCATCCCCTTTCAGTCTATGTGTATCTTTCATCCTGATGTTAGTCTTCTGAAGGCAGCAAATTGTAGTTTCTTGGTTTTTTCCTTCAATCTGCCACTCTGTCTTTTGATCAGAGCATTTAGTCCAGTGACATTTAAAGTAATTATTGATAAGTATGTATTTACTGCCATTTTAATCCTTGTTTTCCAGTTGTTTTTGTAGTTCTTCTCTGTGCATTTTTTTTCCTTTGGCAGGGGGAGGGGGTTGATGTTTTTCTTTTGTAGTATGCTTGAGTTCTTTCTTTTTGGTTTTGGTGAATCTATTGTACGTTTCTGATTTGAGGTTACCATGGAGTTCAAGTATGTTGACCCATAACTATATTTACTTGCTTTAAATTGATGGTCATTCAAGTTCATATTTTTTAAAAATCTACATTTTTATACTCCCCTCCCCTACATTTTGTGATTTTGATATCCTATTTTACATTGTCATGTTTATCCTTTTACTGTTAATTGTAGTTATAATTTCTTTCACAATTTTATTATTATTTTTTAATCTATGTATTGGTTTTTAAAAGTGATCTTCAATCCTTTTATATATTTGCCTTTCCTATTCTGATTTTCCCTTTCTTACAGATTCTTGCTTCTTTTCTACTTAGAGAAGACCCTTCAATATTCCTTTTAGGGTAGGTTTAGTATTGCTAAATTCTTTTAGCTTTTGCTTCTTTGAAAAATTCTTTAGCTCTCCTTCTATTCCAAATGATAATCTTGCTAGGAACAGCACCCTAGGTTGCAGGCTTTGCCCTTCAGTACTTTGAATATATCATGCCATCCCTACTAGCCTGTAAAGTTTCTGCAGAGAAATCAGCTGATAGCCTTTTGGTGGTTCCCCTGTAACTAAATCTTTGTTTTTCTCTTGCTGCCTTTAGAATCCTCTCTTTAACTTTTGTCATTTTAATTAATATATGACTTAGTGTGGGTCTGTTTGGGTTCATCCTGTTTGGGACTCTCTGTGCTTACTGTACCTGGGTATCTGTTTCCTTCTTTAGGTTTTTGAAGTCTTCAGACACATTTTCTTGAAATACATTTTCAACCCCCTTCTCTCATCTCCTTCTGAAACCCGTCATGCATAAGTTAGCATGTTTTATATTATCCCATAGATCTGATATGTTGATTTCATTTTTTTTTTCATTTGTCTTTCTGTCTGCTGTTCTGATTGGGTGATTTCCATTATTCTATCTCCAGATCACTTATTTATTCTTTTGTGTCATTTAGTCTGCTATTCATTGCCTCTAGATTGGTTTTATCTTGGGAATTGAATTGTCTGTTTTTGATTGGTTCCTCTTTATAGTTCCTAGGTCCTTGTTACAGTGATCTGTGTTTCTATCGATAATCTTTCTTAATTCAATTAGCATTTTTATTACCTCCTTTTTGAATTCAGGGTCTAGTAGACTGGTGCATGGTCTGTTTCATTATTTGTTCTTTCAGGGGATTTATCTTGTTCTTTTAATTGGAAGTAGTTCCTCTCCCTTTTCATTTTACTTAACTTTCTTTGTCTCTATGAATTTAGCAGAAACAGTTATCAACTGTGGTCTTGAAGGGGTGTTTTTATGTGGAAGCATCACTGTGTAGACTGTGTGAATCCAATATTTTTGGTGTGAGGGCTGGTTTCAGTTGGACGCCAGCCACATCATTCTTCAGGGTGTGTGGGCTGTTATCCCCTTGATAGGTGGTATGGCTGGTATGGTGTTGTAGCATCTAGAGCCTGTACAAGATGTGAAGTGGGACTTTTTCTCTGCTCCATGGCTGTCAATGCCCTGTCAGGGGTGAGGTCTGCTCCCCAGTTGTTGGAGTAGAAGTTCTGATGGTCAGGCTCAATCAGGCTCCACCGTCCATGAGTTCAAGCCCTGTCCAAAAGGAGGTGATTGCTGAAGCAAGTAAGGCCCATGCAGTCACAGAGGACCTATGCGTCACCTGTGTAGGCATTCACGTTTCTGCTCAGAAGCAGCCCAAGGTTGAATCCCTTTCTCTGCTGTGTTCATCCGAGATCTAGTGCAAGGCTATGGTCTGAAGTAGGCTGGGGCTGAGGGCTGAGGCGTTGTGGCTGCAGGAATTGAAGTGACTGCACTGCCACCAGAGATCTGGGCTGCCTCCGTGGCAGTGTTCTCACAGGACCTGTCTGACCCAGATCTACTGCTAAGCTGTGGTGTGGAGTGAGTGGAGCCAGAGCCAGAGCCAGGGTGCTCTCACTGGGAGATGAAAGGCTCTGTACTCCTGAGCATGCTGATGACAACTGCTACCGCCCACCTGGACCACACCCCAGGCCCTCGGGCTGTGTCTCTCTCAAGGCCTGTCTGCCTGAGCTTCAGTGCTTAGTCACTGGGCATTTCTGTGGCACTGCTTATATGCACACTGACAATGGCCTCCATGGCTCCACCGGATCATACCCCAGCCTCCCCAGTCTGTCTCTGCATAGCTAGACCAAGTCTGTGTGCAAATCTTGCACCAGGGATGGAGTGAGTGGGCCTGGGTTGTTTGCCCGTTCGGATTGGGAAGTGTGGTAAGGCAGCACCCACTAATGCAAAGCTCTCTCCACCCTGATTGTTAGCAAGCCAGCATGCGAGCACTCCTCACAAGTACAGTCTAGGCTTTTCCAGCCCTTCTGTCTGTCTCAGTAGATTTCCCAGCAGGCAAAGGGGCTGTCTCTTCCACGCAGGAGCCCAGGACTGGTATGCCCAGTTTGTGGCTCAACCTCCTCACTCTTCAAGTCAAGGGTCCACCCATATAGAACTTCTCTTTCTTACAGATCCTTCTTAGGGGCTCAGGTCCTGACCAAATGGCTTTTTTTTCTGTCCTACCCAATTATGTACAGATCTTTCTTGCAGCTTTAATTGTACAGTTCTTCTGCCAGTTTCTAGTTAGTTTTCCATGATAATTGTTCCACATGTAGATGTATTTTTGATGTGTTTGTGAAGTGAGGTGAGCTCCACATCCTCCACTCCATCATCTTGATCTACATTCTTAATTTGTATTTAAATGACTCAGTGTTGTCAGCTGCCTTTTTAGACACAGACAAGAAATAAATCCTAATAATATAACTAGGTCATCAAATTGATGAAAATAAAGGTTAGAATTATTTATATTTTATGTTTCACTTACGATTCTAATCCTGCCTGTTCAGTTTCCAAAGGCTGAATTCGTTCCAAGACATGGGAGTACTGAACATTGGCTTTAACCCAGGCAGCTAAAGGAGCAGCTGCAGTACTGGCACGCTTGGCGTTCTGAAAAATACATCAGAAATTATCCTGCATCCTAACTTAATTTCAAATAAAAGCAAAGTTAATTCTAGTGTATTTTCTTTAACCATTTGTTTAATAACTTATCCCAAATACTGAAGTTTTTGGTTTATAGCAAAAATAAAAATAAAGTGAATTGCTATTTTGATTAAGTGAAAAATACATAAACTCTATTTTTTCTTAAGAATTAATCTTTTTGAACCACATACAATCTTTAATATAATGACATTTTATTGACATAAGTAATTATTAGCCACGTTTAAAATGAATACATGTGCCGTCCACAATGATGTTCAAGCATCAATTCTTTCTCTTCAATATACAAGATAGATCTTTATTAGATAAAAGCAATTTTCAAACAATTGCTATTGGTGTCAAAGAAGAAGTACATGACATTTTGAATAAAGGATCTAAAAAAGACCAGAATCATGGAATTTGAACTGTTCGCTGAAATTAGATATAAATATTCCAAGAGAGATATCTGTTATTATATGACAAGTATACTAGAAGAAATAAAAGCATACAGGCAAGTTGGAAGTTATGATTAGCTAGGACCTTACCGTTGCCAGCAGATCATAAGATTCAAAAACCACTTAAGATAATAAACCTGCCCCCAACCCCCTAGGTTCTACAATAGTTTACCTAATTCTTCTGGTAAATGCTTCCCAGCTATAATACGTACAACTTATTATAATAAACTTTTAGTTTTTAGGCAAACTAAACAATCAATAATGATAAATCATCATATTTTGACAAGCAGAATATTATATAGTATGGAAAGGGAATTTATGGTGTAACTGTTAAAAATTACCTTTGGATCAAAAGATCCTTTATTTTTAAAAAGAAGTTCTTCAACACTCTCTCTTATTTCCTTTGGAATATTTCGTGCATCAAAGGTTGCTATGTCTTCTCTCACACCTCTCTTTGCAAGGAAACTGAAATTAAAGCATAGTACTTCAAATAAGGCTAAATAAAGTTTGCTATTTTTAACAAAAATATCAATTTAACAAAGTGGTGTATACAATACTTTTAATCTATTAGCTAACCAAAAAATAGGATACTTTTAAAGTACTTAAGCTTCTAAAGTACCATTCGTCATTTTTTATAGACGAGGATCTCCAGAAAGATGCACAACAGTTTTTCTAATGTTCTGTGAATACACTGAAGCAATAAAATGAAGGAATTATAATCTTGAACTCTACCCACATCCCTTTTTGTGAACCCCTGGGTACTAATACATTCTAGGATATGCAAGAAAATATTCTGACTCCTTTATAAGAAAGATTTTAAAGTGCTCCCTCAATCTAAATCTTCTCTCCCATTTCAGATAGAAAAAGAACTCTACTGTCAACCTAAGTCCTAAAATGGAATTGTATAGCATCACAAACCACAATACCATTGTTCTACTGTGAAACCTAAAGCTGCATAATTGCATATTGAGTTAATAATCAGCCTTTTCTCTTCCAGTTTACATCACTCTTATATAATTTATGGGGCTCTCGCCTGCTCTCTGTGTCTCTCTGTCTCTGCCAAGAGTCCAAGATTCTTTTTGAGAATAGTGACTATATTTTCTTCATCAGTAAATCACAGTAAACACAATGCTCTATACTGTGTGAGGACCAAATAAATATTTATGTTTATTAAGATGTTCTTAAAGACTTTAAGGCATTCCTCTTTTCCTTTGACACTTTTAACAATCACTTATAGAGAAAGGAAAATATAGATCTTGATATATGATTACATAGACGATCTTGAAATATCAGGGGAAAGTGTGTAACCAGGTACTTAGATGAAATTCAGTTTGAGAAGCAATATAAGAAATATTTAGAAGGGGAGGAGAGAAGATGGCGGAAGAGTAAGACACGGAGATCACCTTCCTTCCCACAGATACAGTAGAAATACATCTACACGTGGAACTGCTCCTACAGAACACCCACTGAACGCTGGCAGAAAACGTCAGACCTCCCAAAAGGCAAGAAACTCCCCCCGTACTTGGGTAGGGCAAAAGAAAAAAGAAATAACAGAGACAAAAGAATAGGGATGGCACCTGCACCAGTGGGAGGGAGCTGTGAAGGAGGAAAGATTTCCATGCACTAGGAAGCCCCTTCGTGGGCAGAGACTGCGGGTGGCAGAGGGGGGAAGCTTCGGAGCCACGGAGGAGAGCGCAGCCACAGGGGTGTGGAGGGCAAAGCGGAGAGATTCCCTCACTTCCCGCACGGAGGCTCGGCGCTGACCAGCACTCACCAGCCTGAGAGGCTTGTCTGCTCAGCCTCCAGGGCGGGCGGGGCTGGGAGCTGAGGCTCGGGCTTTGGTCGGATCGCAGGGAGAGGACTGGGGTTGGCGGCGTGAACACAGCCTGAAGGGGTTAGCGCACCACAGCTGGCTGGGAGGGAGACCGGGAAAAAGTTTGCAGCTGCCGAACGAAGAGGCAAGAGACTTTTTCTTGCCTCTTTGTTTCGCGGCGCGCAAGGAGAGGGGATTCAGGGCGCCGCCTAAACGAACTCCAGAGACTGGCGCGAGCTGTGGCTATCAGCACGGACCCCAGAGACGGGCGTGAGACGCTGGGGCTGCTGCTGCCGCCTCCAAAAAGCCTGTGTGCGAGCACAGGTCACTCTCCACACCGCCCCTCCCGGGAGCCCGTGCAGCCCGCCACTGCCAGCGTCCCGTGATCCAGGGACAACTTCCCCGGGAGAACGCGCTGCGCACCTCAGGCTGGTGCAACGTCACGCCGGCCTCTGACGCTGCAGGCTCGCCCTGCCTCCTCCGTACCCCTCCCTCCCCGCGGCCTGGGTGAGCCAGAGCCCCCGAAGCAGCTGCTCCTTTAACCCCGTCCTGTCTGGGCGGGGAACAGACACCCTCAGGCGACCTACACGCAGAGGTGGGTCCAAATCCAAAGCTGATCCCCAGGAGCTGTGCGAACAGAGACGAGGAGGGGAAATCTCTCCCAGCAGCCTCAGAAGCAGCGGATTAAAACTCCACAAACAACTTGATGTGCCTGCATCTGTTGAATACCTGAATAGACAACGAATCATCCCAAATTCAGGAGGTGGACTTTGGGAGCAGGATATATTAATTTTTCCCCTTTTCCTTTTTTTTTGTGAGTGTATATGTATATGCTTCTGGGGGAGATTTTGTCTGTATAGCTTTGCTTTATAATAGCTTTATTTTACTTCACTATATTATAGCCTCTTTCTTTCTTTCTTTCTTTCTATTTTTTCTCCCTTTTACTCTGAGCCGTGTGGACGAAAGGCTCTTGGTGCTTCAGCCAGGCATCAGGGCCGTACCTCGGAGGTGGGAGAGCCAACTTCAGGACACTGGTCCACAAGAGACCTCCCAGCTCCACGTAATACCAAACGGCAAAAATCTCTCAGAGATCTCCATCTCAACATCAAGACCCAGCATCATTCAATGACCAGCAAGCTACAGTGCTGAACACCCTATGCCAAACAACTAGCAAGACAGGAACACAGCCCCATCCATTAGCAGAGAGGCTGCCTAAAATCATAATAAGGCCACAGACACCCCAAAATACACCACCAGACGTGGACGTGCCCATCAGAAAGACAAGATCCAGCCCCATCCACCAGAGCTCAGGCACTAGTTCCCTCCACCAGGAAGCCTACACAACCCACTGAACCAACCTTAGCCACTGGGGACAGATACCAAAAACAACGGGAACTACGAACCTGCAACCTGTGATAAGGAGACCCCAAACACAGTAAGATAAGCAAAATGACACGACAAAAAAACACACAGCAGATGAAGGAGCAGGGTCAAAACACACTAGACTTAACAAATGAAGAGGAAATAGGTAGTCTACCTGAAAAAGAATTCAGAATAATGATAGTAAGGATGATCCAAAATCTTGGAAATAGAATAGACAAAATGCAAGAAACATTTAACAAGGACGTAGAAGAACTAAAGAGGAACCAAGCAACAATGAAAAACACAATAAATGAAATTAAAAATACTCTAGATGGGATCAATAGCAGAATAACTGAGGCAGAAGAAAGGATAAGTGACCTGGAAGATAAAATGGTGGAAATAACTACTGCAGAGCAGGATAAAGAAAAAAGAATGAAAAGAACTGAGGACAGTCTCAGAGACCTCTGGGACAACATTAAATGCACCAACATTCGAATTATAGGGGTCCCAGAAGAAAAAGAGAAAAAGAAAGGGACTGAGAAAATATTTGAAGAGATTATAGTTGAAAACTTCCCTAATATGGGAAAGGAAATAGTTAATCAAGTCCTGGAAGCACAGAGAGTCCCATACAGGATAAACCAAAGGAGAAACATGCCAAGACACATATTAATCAAACTGTCAAAAATTAAATATAAGGAAAACATATTAAAGGCAGCAAGGGAAAAAAAAACAAATAACACACAAGGGAATCCCCATAAGGTTAACATCTGATCTTTCAGCAGAAACTCTGCAAGCCAGAAGGGAGTGGCAGGATATACTTAAAGTGATGAAGGAGAAAAACCTACAACCAAGATTACTCTACCCAGCAAGGATCTCATTCAGATGTGATGGAGAAATTAAAACCTTTACAGACAAGCAAAAGCTGAGAGAGTTCAGCACCACCAAACCAGCTTTACAACAAATGCTAAAGGAACTTCTCTAGGCAAGAAACACAAGAGAAGGAAAACACCTACAATAACAAACCCAAAACATTTAAGAAAATGGGAATAGGAACATACATATCGATAATTACCTTGAATGTAAATGGATTAAATGCTCCCACCAAAAGACACAGGCTGGCTGAATGGATACAAAAACAAGACCCATATATATGCTGTCTACAAGAGACCCACTTCAGACCTAGAGACACATACAGACTGAAAGTGAGGGGATGGAAAAAGATATTCCATGCAAATGGAAATCAAAAGAAAGCTGGAGGAGCAATTCTCATATCAGACAAAATAGACTTTAAAATAAAGACTATTACAAGAGACAAAGAAGGACACTATATAATGATCAAGGGATCGATCCAAGAGGAAGGTATAACAATTGTAAATATTTATGCACCCAACATAGGAGCACCTCAATACATAAGGCAAATACTAACAGCCATAAAAGGGGAAATCGACAGCAACACAATCATAGTAGGGGACTTTAACACCCCACTTTCACCAATGGACAGATCATCCAAAATGAAAATAAATAAGGAAACACAAGCTTTAAATGATACATTAAACAAGATGGACTTAATTGATATTTATAGGACATTCCACCCAAAAACAACAGAATACACATTCTTCTCAAGTGCTCATGGAACATTCTCCAGGATAGATCATATCTTGGGTCACAAATCAAGCCTTGGTAAATTTAAGAAAACTGAAGTAGTATCAAGTATCTTTTCCGACCACAATGCTATGAGACTAGATTTCAATTACAGGAAAAGATGTGTAAAAAATACAAACACATGGAGGCTACACAATACACTACTTAATAACGAAGTGATCACTGAAGAAATCAAAGGGGAAATCAAAAAATACCTAGAAACAAATGACAATGGAGATACAACGACCCAAAAGCTATGGGACGCAGCAAAAGCAGTGCTAAGAGGGAAGTTTATAGCAATACAAGCCTACCTCAAGAAACAGGAAACATCTCGAATAAACAACCTAACCTTGCACCTAAAGCAATTAGAGAAAGAAGAACAAAAAAAACCCAAAGCTAGCAGAAGGAAAGAGATCATAAAGATCAGGTCAGAAATAAATGAAAAAGAAATGAAGGAAACAATAGCAAAAATCAATAAAACTAAAAGCTGGTTCTTTGAGAAGATAAACAAAATTGATAAACCATTAGCCAGACTCATCAAGAGAAAAAGGGAGAAGACTCAAATCAATAGAATTAGAAATGAAAAAGGAGAAGTAACCACTGACACTGCAGAAATACAAAAGATCATGAGAGATTACTACAAGCAACTCTACGCCAATAAAATGGACAACCTGGAAGAAATGGACAGATTCTTAGAAATGCACAAACTGCCGAGACTGAACCAGGAAGAAATAGAAAATATGAACAGACCAATCACAAGCACTGAAATTGAAACTGTGATTAAAAACCTTCCAACAAACAAAAGCCCAGGACCAGATGGCTTCACAGGTGAATTCTATCAAACATTTAGAGAAGAGCTAACACCTATCCTTCTCAAACTCTTCCAAAATATTGCAGAGGGAGGAACACTCCCAAACTCATTCTACGAGGCCACCATCACCCTGATACCAAAACCAGACAAAGATGTCACAAAGAAAGAAAACTACAGGCCAATATCACTGATGAACATAGATGCAAAAATCCTCAACAAAATACTAGCAAACAGAATCCAACAGCACATTAAAAGGATCATACACCATGATCAAGTGGGGTTTATCCCAGGAATGCAAGGATTCTTCAATATACGCAAATCAATCAATGTGATACACCATATTAACAAATTGAAGGAGAAAAACCATATGATCATCTCAATAGATGCAGAGAAAGCTTTCGACAAAATTCAACACCCATTTATGATAAAAGCCCTGCAGAAAGTAGGCATAGAGGGAACTTTCCTCAACATAATAAAGGCCATATATGACAAACCCACAGCCAACATTGTCCTCAATGGTGAAAAACTGAAACCATTTCCACTAAGATCAGGAACAAGACAAGGTTGCCCACTCTCACCACTCTTATTCAACATAGTTTTGGAAGTGTTAGCCACAGCAATCAGAGAAGACAAAGAAATAAAAGGAATCCAAATCAGAAAAGAAGAAGTAAAGCTGTCACTATTTGCAGATGACATGATACTATACATAGAGAATCCTAAAGATGCTACCAGAAAACTACTTGAGCTAATCAATGAATTTGGAAAAGTAGCAGGATACAAAATTAATGCACAGAAATCTCTTGCATTTCTATACACTAATGACGAAAAATCTGAAAGTGAAATTAAGAAAACACTCCCGTTTACCATTGCAACAAAAAAAATAAAATATCTAGGAATAAACCTACCTAAGGAGACAAAAGACCTGTATGCAGAAAATTATAAGACACTGATGAAAGAAATTAAAGATGATACAAATAGATGGAGAGATATACCATGTTCCTGGATTGGAAGAATCAACATTGTGAAAATGACTCTACTACCCAAAGCAATCTACAGATTCAATGCAATCCCTATCAAACTACCACTGGCATTTTTCACAAAACTAGAACAAAAAATTTCACAATTTGTATGGAAACACAAAAGACCCCGAATAGCCAAAGCAATCTTGAGAACGAAAAATGGAGCTGGGGGAATCAGGCTCCCTGACTTCAGACTATATTACAAAGCTTCAGTAATCAAGACAGTTTGGTACTGGCACAAAAACAGAAATATAGATCAATGGAACAGGATAGAAAGCCCAGAGATAAACCCACACACATATGGTCACCTTATCTTTGATAAAGGAGGCAAGCATATACAGTGGAGAAAAGACAGCCTCTTCAATAAGTGGTGCTGGGAAAATTGGACAGCTACATGTAAAAGTATGAAATTAGAACACTCCCTGACACCATGCACAAAAATAAACTCCAAATGGATTAAAGACCTAAGTGTAAGGCCAGACACTATCAAACTCTTAGAGGAAAACATAGGCAGAACACTCTATGACATACATCACAGCAAGATTCTTTTTGACCCAGCTCCCAGAGAAATGGAAATAAGAACACAAATAAACAAATGGGACCTAATGAAACTTAAAAGCTTTTGCACAGCAAAGGAAACCATAAACAAGACCAAAAGACAACCATCAGAATGGGAGAAAATATTTGCAAATGAAGCAACTGACAAAGGATTAATCTCCAAGATTTACAAGCAGCTCATGCAGCTCAATAACAAAAAAACGAACAACCCAATCTAAAAATGGGCAGAAGACCTAAATAGACATTTCTCCAAAGAAGATATACAGATGGCCTACAGACACATGAAAGAATGCTCAACATCATTAATCATTAGAGAAATGCAAATCAAAACTACAATGAGATATCATCTCACACCGGTCAGAATGGCCATCATCAAAAAATCTAGAAACAATAAATGCTGGAGAGGGTGTGGAGGAAAGGGAACACTCTTGCACTGTTGGTGGGAATGTAAATTGATACAGCCACTATGGAGAACAGTATGGAGGTTCCTTAAAAAACTACAAATAGAACTACCATACGACCCAGCAATCCCACTACTGGGCATATACCCTGAGAAAACCATAGGTCAAAAAGAGTCATGTACCAAAATGTTCATTGCAGCTCTATTTACAATAGCCAGGACATGGAAGCAACCTAAATGTCCATCGACAGATGAATGGATAAAGAAGATGTGGCACATATATACAATGGAATATTACTCAGCCATAAAAAGAAATGAAATGGAGGTATTTGTAATGAGGTGGATGGAGTTAGAGTCTGTCATACAGAGTGAAGTAAGTCAGAAAGAGAAAAACAAATACAGTATGCTAACACATATATACGGAATCTAAGGAAAAAAAAAAAAAGGCCATGAAGAACCTAGTGGCAAGATGGGAATAAAGACACAGACCTACTAGAGAATGGACTTGAGGATATGGGGAGGGGGTGGGGTGAGATGTGACAGGGTAAGAGAGTGTCATGGACATATATACACTACCAAATGTAAAATAGATAGCTAGTGGGAAGCAGCCGCATAGCACAGGGAGATCAGCTCGGTGCTTTGTGACCACCTAGAGGGGTGGGATGGGGAGTGTGGGAGGGAGGGAGATGCAAGAGGGAAGAGAAATGGGAACATATTGTATATGTATAACTGATTCACTTTGTTATAAAGCAGAAGCTAACACACCATTGTAAGGCAATTATACTTCAATAAAGATGTTAAAAAAAAAAAAAGAAATATTTAAAAATATGAAAGAATGTATAATTCATTGGTGAAACATTTTTCACAGATTCAAAAACTTACCTTTTCATGCTCACCCAAGATGTATCAAAGATACCCATTAATCTTAAAACTCCTTCAAGAATGTCCCTGATTACGTCAGGTGGCATACGCAGTGAACGAATTTCTGAAAGAGATTCTGGCTTAATGTTTCCAACTGCTAGTTTAGCTTCATTGACTAGAGGCTAGAACACGAAAAGGGCATTTTTACTTTCAAAACATATATATGAAAAAATCACTTACTCTTTACAAATAATGTTTTATTGTCATTTTATTAAAAATGACTCTAGTTATTAATATCCATTCTCTTCAAACATCAAAATGCTCTAAAACACACAAAGTACAAAATGTTCAAATTGAGAAAGTAAGAGTTTTTTCTCACCATAACTACAACAGTCTAATTTGGAAAATCTAATTTGTTTTGAGACAATTTGCCATTTTCAAGAGGCTCTTTATATTCTAAGACTTGTTTGCTTATTTAATCAAGTCTCAAGAAAAAAGCCTAAGAGTTTGTCTTAATTTATCTACAAAATATTTTTTCCTCTACAGTCAAAACAACATGGTTCACAGAAAACAAAGATTATTTTTAATAACCATCAGTTAATTTGCTTACTCCTCCTAGCAGATTTTCATTCCTGCTTCTCTTTTATAAATAGTATTGAGTGAAAGTCACATTGATAAAACTATTAGAAAGTAACTTATGCAAATAATATTTAAACTCCTATGTAAAGTTGGTAATCAAAAATGTAAATGGCTTACACTGTTTCCTTTTTTTTTTAACTTACCTGTACTTCTTTTAATTCATCATCAATTTTGTTTTTCCTTTCTTCAATTTTAATGACTTCTTCTGCTATTCTGTGCTTTAGTCTTTCAAGTTCTGTCTTTTGTTCACTAGCATCCTACAGGAATATTTAAATAGCATTCCAATCAATTTTAATGCACTCAACATTTAAAAGCATGATACCGAAAATGTTATTTTAAAATAGCACTTTCTATTAAATGCTTTTCTAATATTAATTGGCATAAGAGTTTCTAAAATGCCTAGGAAACTGATGATATAATTTACTCTATATTTACTATTAAGAAGTATGCTTTATTTGGTTTAATTTTTTCTGAATAGCAAAGTAATAAATGCTTACTATTTAAAAATCAAACATGTCAGAAGTGCATAATTTAGAAAATGATCATAATAATACACATTTAACACTTGCAACAACCCTGAGATAAATACTATTATGCTTATTTCATAAATAAGAAAACTGAAAATAGAAGTCTTCTATAATTCTAATAGTAGAATGGTAATAATTCTTAGAGAAAAGCTATAGTATATTAGAAGTTTGTTTCTAGACTTGATTTTAGACAAAAATTAATTGAAATCATGACACAATAATATGGCAAATATATGAACAAAAATTAGTAAAGATTCAAAGAACACTAAATGATATATTAACACATGACCTCTTTGCTCATGAATACAAAAATCAAGGGTCTCACATATATAAAAATGCATGAACATTATGAATGTTTGTGTTTGATTTATTTATTTATTTATTATACTATAAAAAAAACCAAGGGAAAAAATTTGTCAAGAAACCTTCCAAGAATCCTAACAACAGTGATTCTCAACCATATTATAATCATTCAAGGAGTTTAAAAACTAATGCTTGGCGTCCTCTCTAGACTTATTGTGGTAATCATGTCATATTATATACATATACAGAATCATTATGTTGTACACCTGAAACTAATATAGTGCTATGAGTCAATTATATCTCAATTAAATCAAAAAAAAGGAGAGACCAGAGAGTTTTTCTCTCTCTCTCTCTCCCTGCCTGAACTGGAAGAAATAAATTTCTGTTGTTTAAGCCAACAACAATACTAATGCCTTGTGTCCTATTGCCAAATATATTGATCCTTCAGGTACCTGACACGTGAGCGCAATCGAAATCTTCTAAGTTCCACAAGCGTTTCTACCTGTGTATCTCTGCTACCGCTCCTCAACAGGGAAAGTTCTTTTCTCCATCTCCACAATATCAAAATCACCCTTACAGGCCCAACTCACGTGCTTCGTGTTTTATTAACCTACTTTTCCAATTGTAAGTTATATCTATTCTGAGTACCTACAGCATTTAGTGTGTTCTTTCCTTATGTCACAAACCTAGAGTTGTTAGCTTTAAAAGTTGTACGGTTTGGTATTTAAGCTGTCTCTCCCTACCATACTTATGTATAAAATATAAACAGAAATGTCTCCAATTTATAATTGAGCAAAATTATTAACTTATAATACAAGATGCAGAGTTATTCTTCTGGGTCTCTGCTAAGTAATACAATTAGCTACAGTCTTAGAAATACCTCTTCCGAGAACAGTCCAGAGAAAAGAATAGCATAGTACTCAATGTATCTTAATAATGTTCACTAGTTTGAAGGTACATAGGCACACGGAGTGCTGAATATTTTCCTTTTGTAAATATATAGTTATCAATGATATTATTCTTTATGAAGCTTTTACTTTTTTCAAATTACTCTTTAAAGGTAAGAAATTTAAAGGTGTTCCAATCGCAGCAACAGAAGCTAGGAGAATATGGAATGATGCCTTCAATTTCCTGAAGGGAAAAAAAAGTATTTGGTAGATATTCTTAACAATAAAAATGACTAGCTGCTTCAGATAAATATTTATATTACTTTGGTTCTAAAATTCCTTGATAAAAAATTATGCTAAAGTTGTACAGTATGAAAATTAAATTTATTCTCTGATCTATTACTTTCAGGTCAGGCAGTCCATAAATTTATCTTGTAAACACTGAATGTGTATATAATCATCAATTATCTGCAAATGTTATTGCTTTGAAGATTTTCCATCTGCCAAGGAACTTATTTTGACATGCCAGGTGAAATCTTTTGCTTATGCCATTCAAATCAGTCCAGATAACACTCTTGTGAAGTTCACAATAAACAAACCTCCCTTCCACGCTCAGATTTTCAATGAAGATGACCAAACATGAAAAGAAAGCTTTTTTTGTGAATAACTAAGAATTATTCTTTAACTGAGAATAAAGCAATCATGTAAGAAAAATAATAATAAAACATATTCAGAAAAAAAAAAAACATATTCAGGAAAAAGAAAACTTCATAAAATATCCTCTGAGAGCTAGTTGGAGATACTGCAACAATGAAACAACAACAAAAAAGGACACTACTGCCAAAAGGAAACCTCTAGAGATTTTTTTAAATCTCCTGAGAAATAATTTAACAGAAATGAAAAACTCAATAGGAGGGTTAAAAAATAAAGTTGAAGAAATTTTGAAGAAAGTAGAGCACATAGAGAAGAAAAAAAGGGAGAAAATATAAGAAAATTAGAGAACCAGACCAGTAAGCCAGCCCAAAGCCCAAATAATAATAAGAATTCTAAAAAGCAAGAACAGAGAAATAAAGGAAAAGGAATTATCAATAGAATAAATTAAGGAAATTCCCCAGAACTGAAGGAGATAAATTTTCAGGTAGAAAGAACCCACACTGGACACAGTGGATGAAAATAAACCTAAACCAAAGCAAATCACTGCATCTTTCAGAAAAATGGAAACAAAGATCTAAAAGATTCCAAGAGAGAAAAGAAAAAGTCACCCCAAAACAGATCAGGAATTAAAATAGCTTTGAGTGTTTCAATCACAACAATGGAATCTAGGAGAAAATGGAACAATGCCTTCAAAATCCAGAATACTACTCCCAGCACACAACCAACCAACCAACCAACCAAAGACAAAGAAGAATGTTCATATATGTGAGATCTCAAAATTTATTGCCCATGTATCCTTTCTCACAAAGCTTTTGGGGATAGGCTCCACAGAAACGAGGGAGTAAACCAAGATGATAAAGAATGATCTCAGGACAGCAGCTGTGACCAGGCAAAGAATGAAACAAGCCAGAAGGCTCTAGGAGAGAATGCTGCAGGTGGCTGATGGAAATTATAAAATAGCTGAGGCTTTGTGAAGTCCTCACAGAATATTTAGAACACATTTTTAAATATGCAGCTTATGGAGTCATACCACTCCCCTTCCCAACTATCAGAAGTCTGGAAAAAAGGTTAATCTTCTGAGAAATTAAGTCAAAGAAGCTCTGGATTTGTAATGACCAGGCTAAGCACTACAAAGCTAAGGGCTAGAATGAGGTCTCATACTAAAAAATAAGGGGATTACATTTCCTTGCTGATTAATGATGTTGAGCATCTTTTCATATATTTACTGGCCCCTTTGTTAAGTCTTTTTTCACGAAGGGCAGGTTCAAATCTTTTGCCTATTTTTAAATTGAATTGTTAGTTTTATTAGTATTGAGTTGTAATCATTTCTATACATGTTGGATACAAGTCTTTTATCAAATACACGTTTGTAAATATTTTCTCCCAGTCTGTGACAATCAGGGAGGTAAAACTAACAGAATTTAATGATTCATTAGAGTCATGAATTGAGGGAACAGAAGTCTAACATAATTTATAAATTCTGTCTTGAATAATTAGCTATAGTGTAGTGCCATACACTGAGGAAAGGAATACAGAAAAGGAAATTATGAGTTCAGTTTTTAACCTGTTTTGAATTGTGAGACTTTCAAGAAGACATGTCTAACAGATTATTGGCTATTTGAGTCTGAAGTTCAGAGGAAGGATAGGGCTGAAGGACAAAAAAGATGGATTTGGTGGTAGTCAGTATGTAATCAGTACTAAAAAGCAAGGTAATGGACAGGAGCATACTGAGAGGGTGTGCAAATGTAAAAGAATACCCAAGCAAGAAAGAACAGAGAGCAATCTCCCTGGAGAGGGTTCAACAAAAGAAAGGCAATGTAAAAAGAGGATATAAACAAAATATTAAAAATATCATTGAAGTATAAATAGAATGAATAAAGATTTATTTTGTAAATCTTGAGAATATTAAAAACAGGGAAAACCCTTGAAGCCTGAAGGAGATATTAAGAAAAATAAAAGGAAATATTAACTAACAGAGGGTAAACAAAATCAGTTACAGACAAATCTATACCAATTAAAATGGTTATATTTTTATATTATAGGGTTTAGATAAATTAGTGTATGAACAATTGAGGATAATATAGTTTTGATTTCAAACAATATGGGAAAATAACACACTCTTCCACAAAAGTTCAAGTACACAACACTATCAGTCTACTCAGCACAGACAAGCAATATTTTTTAAATCCACATAAGTAAAAATGTTATTTTTCACACTGATTGACAATCAGGCATAAATGACCTTTCTATTGTTTGCATCGTTGAGCTTACTCTAAACATTACCTGCATTGATACTGTGATCTCTTGAAGAGCAGAATCTGCTTCATCTTGCTTAGTTTTAAGTAATACACTTTGTTCTCCGGCTTTTCTGTTCAGTTCATCCACAAGAGCTTTAGCTTCATTTAGTTTAGATACACCAGCCTACATTAATAAAATATTGATTGACAATATTAAAAGAAAAGGAATTTTATATATATACAGTAAACAAAGTCTATAAGAAAGAATCAAGCATAAATGTAAATGTATACATATACCACATTTGCAAGTGGACTTAGGTATTTTCGTCTTGCTGATTATAATGATTTATTCAACTGTGTACCCATTAAGATGTAGTAAAAGACTCCACAGAGGCTTTAGAGAAAGATAGATTTTAAAGCATCACAGTAAAGCTGAACAGATCAACATATATTAGATATTAGATAGCTTAAATAGTAGGGTTTTTACTCACTGCATTAGACAGGAAGGAAAATAGAAAAGAAAAAAAAGCCTCTGTAAACCTTTCCCATTTTTCAGTCTCACTGGCTGCGCAGAAGGACTCAGGGGCCACTCTTTTTATATTGGACGTGACTTGGTTTTGTCTGTCCACTACCCAACTATTTTATAAGAGACTGCCTTACAAATGGTTCTGGTAAGCAATCACTCAAAATGCTTCAGCTGTTCTTTGGGTGGTTGTTTGACCCTGGCCTGGCCATTATAACACCCCATTCCACAGCCCATGGATAATCCAAGGAATAAACATGAAAAATATTCCCTCTCTTCTTTAATATGACTGGGTTTTTGTCACATAACAAATCAGAAGATTTGGAAAGATAGTAATGGCAAAAAAAGGAATGTAAATAGTATTTACTGAGCACCCAGCACAGAGGACAGGCATCATGCTGGTTCTTTACATTTGCATTTTATCTAATGTACTCAACACATTCACCCAATTAAGCTGCAACTCAGTGAGTTTAAGTGATTTACCTGAAACACCATAGAGAACTAAATCAGGAAATTAACCCTTCAAAGCATGTAGAGTGGCTTGATATAAATGAAAGTGAATCATTAGAAAGAAGAATAAAGATAACTCTGCCAATTAATGTTCCTAGTTTATGACCCTCACAAAGAGAAGCAAGAACTTGGCAGAGGAAATGCTCTCTGACAGAATCTAAAGCTGACATTCTAATACCATGCTTAAGTTTAAGCTCTGCAGTTAGAGAAATACAAAAAGAAAACTGTTCAGAATGTACCAAGTCAAGTGACATGGATAAGAATATATTTATAAAATATAATTTTAAGAATATATTTATAAAATATAATTTATAAAATATAATTATAAATATAATTTAAAGTTTATTATAAAGCATAATATTGGATATTATGTTTTAATGAATAATAGGCATTTCTGATTTCTAAAATGCATTCATATGAAAAAGACATTTAAAGACAGCACCATAAGCTATCAAAAACATATAAATACCATGCAGTGAAGAAATAATTATTCAACCAAAAAAAAAAATTACAAAACCATTACTATAATCTAGTGGGCAATAAAGATAGGTAAGTGAGACAGTTTTCCAAGACATTTAATACAGTACAATATTTATTTATATTAAATATGGCAACATGGCATTGTGATTTACATAATACTTGTCCCCTATCTATAGATAAAATAATTTAAGATTACCAATATTGTACCTGCAAATGACTTTGTCTTTTTAATAATTCCTTTCTCTTGCTGCTACTAATGGCAGAATACACATGTAAAAAGGTCATATATCGGCTTGGTGTAGCACCATATGCTTTACAAGACTCGTGGATTAATAAAAATGATTTTAGAAAATCAGGATCAACTAGAAAGAGAAAAAAACAAAAATGACTTAATATAAGTATGATCCACTAAGAATTAGAGAAAATGAACTTAACTATATTTATTCTTACCAGATACTTCTACTCAATGAAATTATAAATATGAGATAACATCTTTGCCTTAAAGGTGCACAGGCATTCCTAAGTATCCATTCACAACTTCCATTTTACTTATTAATTTTGCATTATTTAATTTCAGTGGTCTCTATCCTTCTACTGTTATATATTTCCCCTGAAAATTTTTATTACTGCAAGAAAGATAAATCTATAGCTTGTCATAACATATAAATTAACTGGAACTACGTAACATGTAATCCAAAAGTAAGCTCACTAAAAGCTACTTGAATGGAAAAGAGATACCAAACCAAGTAACACCTATCCACTCATATTTACACAGGGAGAAACAGGACTTCAAAAGCCAAAAAATTAAGAACAAGCTCCCATTAGATCCAATATATACATGACCAAACATACCATCTCCCTCTCGTTGTCTCAAGCTATTTCCCTCTGTATTCCCTACCTCAGTGAATAAAATCAACTTCTAATGAATTTTCCAAGCAGAACCCTGAGAAATATTCTTGCATCCTTCTTCCTTGCATGCAACAGCCATTACATAACCAAGTCCTCTTTAGATTACCTCCTAATATCTCCCCAAGTCTATTCCTTCCTCTTAGATTAGAAGGCAATAGCTTTCTATACTGGTCTACAGTACCTCTGGTTTCTCTGTACACCAATCTATTTTTCATAACTGAAGAAAGGGGAGATGCAGAGACTTCTGTTTCTAAAACAAGCCTCTGGTTACATCTCTATCAAAAATCTCTCAATTATTCCAAATCACCCACAAGTCAGAATCCAAATTCCTTCCTTAGCATGACATGGAAGGCTCTTCCTTACCCAACCCTGCCTACCTTCTTCTCTTCATCTAGTACTCTACTATTTATTATATCCTATGTCTTAGCCCTTCAGGGTATTTATAGTTCCATAAAAATGCCTATTTTATTTCTTCAAGCCTTTTCCATGCTAGTCACTCTAACCAGAATGACCTTCCCCAAACTGCCTGTCTGGGCAATGTGCATTTCCTATAGTATCTGCTAGGTAGAGGCTTTACTTTCCAATGTACTTCATATAAACTTCTACCATCACTTATCCTGCTATAGCAAAATTTTATGTTTATATATAACATAATTCTTGCTATCACTAGATTATCCTGTCATCTCCAGTATCCAGTCCAGTACCTAATATAAAACAAGTTCAATAAATATTTAATAATTAGATGGTTAGATTAAATAAATGAATAAATACGTTATGGTATAAAAGAAAAAGACCACATTCAAAGTTAATGTGGAAATGGAGAAAATAATGAGAACATTATAGTTAAGAAAATATTATGTCCATACTCAAAGAATCATAACACAGTTTTGCATATGAATTGAGTGCTTTGACATATCTAAGTGATAAGCTCATATGAAAAGTTTAGGCTATTAGCCCAAAACCCTATATAAGTAAGTCCTTTAGATCATTTGGGTCAAAAATGTAAATTTCTAATGTCTTAATTTTAAACAATAGATATTCTGTTAGGTCCTATATGAAATGACATAAACATTAGTTTTAAAAAAAGAGGGTTTTCACATGCCACAACTACTGAAGCCCACACGTCTAGAGCCCATGCTCCGCAACAGTAGAACCCACCACAATGAGAAGCCCGCACACCACAACGAAGAGAGTAGACCCCCACTCGCTGCAACTAGAGAAAGCCTGCGCACAGCAACAAAAACCCAACACAGCCAAAAATAAATAAAATTTTAAAAAGTAAAAATAATAAATAAAGTCAAAAAAAAAAAAAGAGGGCTTTAAAGTTTAGTTTGCATCAAAAGAAATCTTAGTTAGTTTAGCATTATTCCAATTCATAATCATCATGAATCTTTAATGGATCTATAACATTAGAAATCAGGAATTATTTCATCAATAAAAATCACATAAAATCAATTTCATCAAAATACTACCTGAATTTTTTTTCTTTTCTTCTTTTCTTTTTTTGTCGCTATATTTTTCTTCACCACCTGTTTCACTGAATAACATTTCAGGTATCTAAAATAGGAAGAGCATTTCTTTAAACCTCAATTTAGTATGAAAAAAGTTTAAGTAAATCCAATGTCAGAGGTTAAAAAACCTTTAACACACACACACACACCAAAAAAAAAAAAAAACAGTCTCAGTTGAACTTTTCTTCTAGGATTCTTTAGAGGACATTATTTCCTAGTCAAGATTTTGACACATATCAACCATTAATTTATTGCAAATTAATAGCACATAGGAAAAGCTTCAACATCTTCACTTGAAAAATGATTAGATTTTTTGAAATGAAGAAAATTACATTTTTGATTGAATTAGAAAATAATCACATATGCCATTTAAAATCACAAAATAATAAAATAAATGTTTTACTTGGCATCAAACTAATAAAATGTCTTCATGGCATAAAGGAATAGGAAGGAAGCTTAGCTTTCTTAAATAAGAAATAACTAAAAGTAAACAAAAATAATTTCATAATTGATAATTAACATAACTGCCATCAACATAATTGATAATTCTAAAAACTATCTATTGTCTATAGGTAGGTTTTTGCCACTATCACAAATAAGAAAATAAAGTTTCATGAACAGATATCATCATTATTAAAGAAAATATTATAATCTTATAAGAATACTATTTTAAAATATACAAAAAATTTTTTTAAACTCTATTTCTGGAAAAAAGAAAATAAATAAGCAGAACTCTGAAATTTTAAAATTAAGCCAAAACCTTCAACTTCTTTCACCTGATACAGTTAACATTCCTAACAAGAGGAAGTACAAGTAATCTAGGTAATTAGGTCAAAAAATCATTTTCTGAATTTCTCAGACTGAATAAACCGTTAAGCCAAAAGATTCCTTAACTAATGGAGAGTTTGAAAGTGCCATGGTTCTTGAGCCAAAGAATTATTTTTTTTTCAAATACTTTCACTGATTTCTGAAAAAACACTTAAGCAACTGTGAGAATATTTTAAATATACACTTTTAAATCAATGGAAATTTGTTTCTTTGGAAACTTACTTTCTTTAAAAGTAAGTTTATCCCTTATGTTAGTGGGATTGTGGTAATCATTTCACAACATATAAATATACAAAACAACATGTTGTATACCTTAAATATATACAATTTTATGTGTCAATTATACCTCAGTAAAGCTGGGAGGGGTGGGAAACATTCTGTCCCTAAACAATATTCTACATTAGCAAAGTTTTCCTGCCTGGATACCCACATTCCCCTTTGCCTCCACTCTCCCTCCTTGGGGATAAAAATGGCACTTTCTTAAAAGAATTGAATAAGTATATTAACCCTATTAATTCCTATTAATACCCTGACCTCTCGATTCCTTGAATTCTTCTCCTTCTGTTTTCTATCACCTTTTTCCTGGCCACTCACTCCCACTTCAAAGGGTCACATCCTGATACCTTGTCATTAACAGTAACTGCAATCATTTCATAATCTCACTTTCAAACATCCCACTCTTCTACCACTACATACACTCCTGTCTTCCCAGCTCATTCCCTTTGCAATGTCAATCATCCTCAGACTCCACCAAGACCTACAATCTATTAATTTAACAACCTTTATACTGTCATTCACCATCTTCCTACCATAATTTCTCAGCTCCCTTGGCCTTCGCTCGCTTTGTCATACTCGAGTAGCAAAGCAAAGCCCCAATCCTGGTTAAATGCAAGTCACCACCTATTGAAGGTCTGCACCTATGAGTGCACATGTAACTGGAGAAAAAACACACAACTATGCTGATTGGCCTCACTGAACTTTATAATCACTAACCTCACATGAACCCTTAATGTCACCTAGCTATTATACTCCATTCTCCTAAACCTCTTTCACTCTTTCCCTCTTCCAAACTACTATTTTGCATATGCTATAATATCTCTTCAAGACTCCAAAATCTGTTCCCTCAACTTTTCTCTCAACTGATAATCTTACCTCCTATTTCATTGGGAAAATAGAAACATCCAGAAGTGTCCAAAACTTCCCATACCACACTTGCCCACCTACTTGGAACTGTGCCCCTGTACTCTGCTTCCCTTCCTGTTATTATGGATAATGCTTCCATTCTCCAAGCAAAGGCCTATCCTTAATCGTTTCATTTGTGAAATAGACCCATATGCTGTCTACTACCCAAGGATGTTGCTCTAGCAATTTTCCCGTCTTTCATGTAACATACATGTTTTGCTTCTTTTTGCATTCCCAAAAGTGTATGAAAATGTTACAGCTTGCCTCATCTTAAAATTTTTTTAAAAAAGAAAGAAAACATTTTACCCCCACTTCCTCCAGTTACTGACCCATTTTTATCTTCTACTTTATAACAAAATTCCTCAAAAGAGGTGACCATATTCACTCTCCACTCTTCTCATTCTTTCTGAAACACATTTCAATATGTTTTCTTTCCACTACTAACTGAAACTGCTTTATCAAAGTCACTAATGAACGCCATGCTGTTAAATGCAACGATCAGTTCCCAGGCCTTGTCTACCTTCATGTGTCACCATTCATCCTTCCTCACTCCTCTGAAATGCTGTCTTCACTTGGCTTCTAGGCTTCACTTGTCTACACGCGCTCCTGCTTTCCTATTTCCCTAGCAGTCCCTTCTCAGTATCCTTTGCTGGTTCCTGTTCTTCATTTCAACCTCTTAATGTTGAAGTGCCCCAGAGTTCAGCCTTTGCATCTCTCCTCTCTTTGCCAACATTCACTTCCTTAGTGATATTTTTTCTCACAGCTTTAAATGCCACCTATATTCTGATAATTCCCACAGTTTTACCTGTATGCCTGACCTTTTCCCCTGAACTCATATATCCAAATGTCTTCTCAGTCTTCCAACTCAGATGTCTAACACCTCATATTTCACACATCTAAAACTGAAAGCCTCATATTCTCCTCCCAAAATGTTCTTCTCAGAGTCTCCCCTCAACTAACGGGTATTCCATCCTTCCAGGTGCTCAAGCCAACAGACTTGGAGGTATCCTTAACTCCTCACTTTCCCTTACACCTTATTACAATGTGTCAACAAATCTTATCGTTTCTACTGCAAAACATACCCAGTATCTACCACTTCTCACCACCTCTACCACTACATACTGAGAGCAAGCCATCCTTGTCTCTCGCCAGATTACTGCAATAGCTTTATGACTGCTTCCTCTTTGTCTTCTATAGTCTATTTTCAGCTCAGAAGCCAGAGTATTACCATTAAAACATTAGAATAGTTTTGCTCAAAAGCCTCCAAGGGATCCCTTACTTGTTTCCAGGAAAGCCAAAATCCTTATAATAGCGTCCAAAGACCCACCTTACCCTTTCTCTTACTTCACTGACTTCATCTGCAACTACTCTCCCCCTTGATCACTCTGTTACAAATGAACTGGCTTCTTGCTGATCCTCAGAATCACCAGGCATGCTCTCATCTCAGGTTCTTCACCTAGAAAGCTTTCCCCCCAAATATCCCCCAAAAGAATGTAAATTCCATGAGGGCAGGGACTTTTGTCTCTCTTTTCTCTGCTATACTCCCAATATATAGAATAGTGGCATGTATTAGGCACCCAATAATTACTACTTCTTAAGAATACCTCTTGTTCATTGGCCTCCACAGACTAGAATAACTTTCCTCTCCTTTACCTACTTACTGAAATCTAACTAAAATATCATCTCAACTCTAAAACCCTGTCTATTATCTCAAATTACACTCCTTTCTCTGAATCATGACAGGCATTATTCTGCACTTCTACTATACAAAAATAAAGAAATGAATGATTGGGAATATGTGTATCATTCAAAGAGACAATATTGAAAATTATTATTCATTCAAATGAAGCAATATAAAAGGCTTCCAGCCGAGATGGTGTTATGAGTTCACACTTTAAACTCGTCCCCCTCTGAACACATATCATAGCAATGACAGATGTTTTAAAAAGCATCTAAATTTTAATTTAAACAACAGCTAATATTATTGCTGTGATATTTTTATCATAAGCTAGCCTATAATAGGCTAAGTAATGAAATGCATAAAATTTTTAAAGTACAATAATATCTCTGTGGTCCTTAATTAAGAACATAATTTTCCACCTAAAATTCTATACTCAACTAAACTATCAAATACAAGAGTATGAAGAAAAGAGTTATTTTCAAACTTATGAGAGATGTTCAGTACCACAATTAAGATAATATTGTAATAAACACTAAAGGGAAGTTGTGACAATAACTTTAAAAACAATGTGCTTACTTTTTACTTCCATATTTAAACATTAAACTTACTTTCTTCATACTGCTATCTGACCAACCCTCCATCCACAACACCTGGCACTTCTTATGCAAAGCAGGATTACTCTCACAGTTTATTATGAAGTTTAAATTTGCAGAATCCATTATCAAGACAATATGCAAGTTTTGTTGAATTCCTAAAAAAATAAGAAAATTATACTCTTGGAATATTACAATAATAATAATTGAAGAAACCTATATATGGTCTGGTTTTATGAAATTAAAATTTTCTGAAATGGGATGGTAGGAGCTGTTTATAAAAAGAACAAGCTATGAAACAGTATTACAGTATAATTTTTATTTTGGTTAAAAAATACGTGTGTGTGTGTGTGTGTGTGTGTGTGTGTGTGTGTGTGTGTGTATGCTAGGATAAAAGATCCAGAAAGGTATGATATTGCTGTTACTTTTCAAATGTGATACTGGATTCTATTTTGTAATTTTTCTTTCAAGGATTTTTGTTTCAATATTCACAAGCAAAACTGATCTCTGGTTTTCTTTTAGGAGAAATACCTTTTCCTTGTTTCAATGTCAATATCATTTTCCCTTTGTAAAAAGGAGTTTGGACACTTTCCTTTATTTTCTATGTTCTGAAACAGTTTAAAATAGCATTGAGATGATCTGTTTCTTAAAGGTGTAGTAGAATTTCCCTGTAAACTTGAAGTGGACAGAAGGGAGGGTAGCTCTTTAACAACTTTCTCTATTTCATCAATAATAAATGTTATTTTAGAAAAATAAAGAAGATCAATGTAATAGTCACGTTTGGGTGCTGCCATCATTGCCTTATTTTTTGTTCATCAATTTTAGATATCTACAGTGCACATGAAACTACTTCTGTAATAATCAAACTTTCTTTAGTTTCAAAAAAACACTACAGAGTCTGGCACAATCTAAATAGTTCAATAATTCTCTAAGACAGGAGGTACTAAAGCACAAATTTCACCACATGAAAACAAAGGTAACAAAGTAAATACTCCAAAGAACATTACCATACTTTCACCCTTCCCTTTCACTAAAATTTTGCTAACTTGTTTTTATTATAGGTTAGCCTTTATGCTACTTATTTGCTACTTATTTGCTAATGAGAAAATGAGGCAAATTAAATGGTATTTATTTCACATGAAACATAGTTTAAATTGATTAATGAATTCTATGGCACTTACTATATGTGAAGTAACTGAAGACTGGTCCAAAAAAACCATCCTGTGAAGCCTGATCTTTAAGAGGCAACAGCAAGGGCTCTAATTCTTCAAGAGTATAGAGTCCAGGAACTTCACCTACAGAACATTACATTTCTTTTGAGTTTTACCTGTATTACACTAATTCAAAACACATTTTACACACACAATGTTTCTTCTATTTTTGTATCAAATAATCTGATGTTATTCAAGCTTTGTTTTCAAAAATAAACAAACCCTATCACCCTTTATATTATTCACAAATCTACATCTATAGCCTTCATTTTATAAAATACAAACTCCTAAGCAAACCATTAAAGACAGTTCATAATCTAGCCATCTATCTGCTTTTCCAAGTCCTTCTCTACCCCAACCCCACAAGACCTTGTATTCTAGCCTCAATGAACTTCTTTGTGTTCCAAAAATTTAATGAAGTACTCCCTCTTCCTGGAATATTATACCCACAGTCTTCCTCTGCCCCTTATCTTCCCCTAAAATTATTGTTTATCCCTCAAGACACTACTTTGTCAACTGCTACGCCCATGAGCCTTTCCTGAATACCCACATGCTAGGTAAAGCATTCTTTTCTCTTGTGTATAACATCCAAACATCACTGTTTAGCATTTACCACATCATTTAATAATGAATGAATTACCACCCTTTCCTGCCCAATTAGATTCTGAATTCCCAGAGGGCAAATATTTGATCATGATCAATATTAACCTTAGGGCATTCTTAGCAAAGTATCTAAAACATAAATATTTGTTAAATAAATGAACAAATGAATGATCAAATCAATGAATGAACTTGTACTAGAAATCAGGAGAACTAGTCATGGCCTGCTACTATATAACAGAATGATGAAAGTCAAATCAAAGGTGATTAAGACTATAAGAATTTGATAGAGGGCTTGAAGCTTGTCTTGTTCACCACCATAAATCCAGTTATTTAATAAATATTTGTTAAACCAATATATTTGTAGTTCACAAGAAACTCTAAGATTAAATGAAAATTCTTTTGCTGCATTCATGTAGAGCCCAACATAGTCTGAATCCCTACTTTTCTTTAGGCTCATCTCAGAGGTACCAGACTGCTCCCCAACCACCAAGCATGTACATATTCAAACGTATACACACATAAATGTGCTCTATGTCCTCCTCTAAATTTCAGCCATACCAAGATACCCTTGATTTCTTAAATTTGGTAAAGAAATCTAGCTCTATTTACATACTCTATAGGGAATAAGAATTTGAAATATAAAAAAGAGACTAAAAGGCCTATTGAGTACTTTCTCTGAAACTATTTTTCAAATACTTTTTTTTTGCCAGAAACGTTGTCAAAATTTAACTTTACCAAAATTTAACTTTATTTATGATTTTTGCTATTATATCTTGATAAAAAGACCAATTTATCTAAATAAAAATAATTACTGGGTTAATGCTTATCTGGATGTTTGCTTTCACAAATTAAAACCAAAACAAAAATACAAAAACCCTGTATATATCTGGCCTACAAGTTTATCTCAGCCAAAATGAACAAAGTCTCCACCTAGTAACAGTTTAAGCAATATGCAGGAATGTGCACCTTAAAAATCAGAAGAGATTATTTATAAAAAGGGCTGCAAACACTTCAAGCTTGCTCAAGACATACCACTTTCACTATACCATTTCCCTTCACTTTGACAGAAATTGACCTACCACTTGTCTAACTAGAGTCTTTCTCATTTGGGCACTAACGTGTAGATACCTCACTTTATAAATAAAATGTTTCCTTCAACCAAAGCTGTTAAATTCTGAAAAAAAAGACTATTTTATCCCAGAGTCTACCTAGCAGGATACAAAACAAGTATTTATTAAAACCTGAGTGGAGCATGAGCATCATGCAAAGTTTGTCCTCGGGTCCCTAGAATGGAACAATTCATATCGTTGAAACTAGCTTTTAACAAGGTTTATTCTGTACTTAAGTACCAAAATACTCTTAGTCCAAGTTTAAAACGAAGCTACCTCCTACTAATTCTACTAACAGTGGTTATGCATTATAAGGAGATTATAATAAACTTCATAAATTCTTCAGAAAAGGAAGAATTGCAGGAAATTGCAGGTATTCTCCTCAGAAAATCACCAAAAAGGTCAGGTGGCTCCAGAGACAAGAGTATAACACAATTCGAGAAATATGAGACCTCATATATCTGAAATATATCTGCTATTATATAACCACATTTAAGGCCATATTATAATTATTCAATTATTCCATTAATGATGGACAGTGAGGTTCTATCAAATTTTTATTACAAATTATACTACATATTTCCTTACATACTAGTTCTTTTATTTCTATAGGTTAAATTTCTATACATAATATAATATACCCTTTGATATAGAAATTATATTATGTATAGAAATTTATTTATTTATTTTTAGCTGCGTTGGGTCTTCGTTGCTGCGCGCGGGCTTCCTTTAGTTGCGGCGAGCAGGGGCTATTCTGTGGTGGCTTCTCTTGTTGCGGAACACAGGCTCTAGGTGCGCAGGCTTCAGTAGTTGTGGTTCACAGGCTCTAGAGCACAGGCTCAGTAGTTGGGACGCACGGGCTTAGCTGCTCCACAGCATGTGGGATCTTCCTAGACCAGGGCTTGAACCCATGTCCCCTGAATTAGCAGGTGGATTCTTAACCACTGCGCCACCAGGGAAGCCCGGTATAACACATTTTTTAAATAAGTACTGGTTGATAACTTTCCTAAAAGGTTATAACAGATAATGGTCCCACCAAAAGTGTGTAAGAGGGCCAATTTTTCAGTATATTCATCAATATTCAATATTTAATCATCATTTTTATATAATTCCACAATCTCTTGGTTTTATAAAAACAGGGTTTCTCAATTCTCCTGCTCTGAGCACGTTTAATGTTTAATCCCATGTCACTTTAGTGAAAGCTATGCCAAGTGTTCTCTGAAACATAATTTTATATAAGATCACTTTACTTGAATAATTTTTACATTATTACTTTTATTTTCTTTAAATAGAACCCATTTACTTGCCTGAAGACAAAAGGCTATTGATCATCTCCAAAAATGTAGGATGTACAAACTGATAATCCTCAAGAAGTAAAACTACTTGTTGTGCTTCAATACCTGCAAGATGTAGCACCTGCACAATAAGAAAATACATTTTGGTACCCATTAAATATTTTTGGCACAGGTAAAAACTTTCATTCTGTATGTAAACTAAGTTGTTTTTCTTGATTGATATTTGAGTAATCAAAATTTAGCCATATAGTCTGGAAAGTAAATCCAGTTCATAAACAAATACTACTGGGAGGAAATTTAATTATTTTACATCTAGGACATTAAAAGCTAGAGGATAATTTTTAAATATACCTACATATGTCCTAAATGCCATCTTTCTGTTTATCTTACCTATCCACATAACATCCCATAATCTGGGGTGCTGAGAGCTAAAAACATAATTTTGTAACAATCATGGAGAAAACAATCATCAAAATTAAAATAAAGACTATGTTGCATATCACAGATTTAAAGGTCTTTAAGGCTTTTAGAATAACTGTGATTTAAAACCAAATAAAACAAAAGACAGTGAGTCACTCACATGTTTGAGATCATTTTTGAACTGCTTCAGTTCATATCCCCTGGAAATCTTTGGTGAAAACAGCACTGCTCCATGCATATGACTGACTAAAGAAGTGATGGTCCGACGACCTACACCACTGCATCCTGCTAACAGAAGTGAACCTCCAGGAAAACTCAGCACTCTGTCTATCCTAGACATATATTCCAGGACTTCTTGGAAAAGTAAAATATCTAAATTCTGGTTATCTCGTCCATAATGAATAAGACCCTTCAAAAGATCACAAAGCATATTATATAATTAATATAAGTCCAAATTACATAATAAAATGTTAGTTATCTAGATTAAGAGATTATATTTTTGGTGCCCTCAAGAAAAGGAGTTAAGTAAATACATGTTGTCTCACACTCTTTTATCTATCCAGTAATCCAGCTTTATGGCATTTTCTAAGGAAAAATTTACATGATGTCAAACAAGTTCACAGGTCCACAACAGTCAGTTACTTTTGAACACCATTAATATAACTAGTAAAAAGCAGTGTAAGATATCAGGTTAATTATAAAGACTTCAAAAGCTCTCAGATTTTTACCACTGGTTACACACCAAATCAGTGTGCACAGACTATAAAACAATCCCCAAACTCTCAAAACGTACTGCCTAAAGATATTTTGTGAACTCTTGTTCTTACACACAGCTCAGCAATGAATCAAAAGCCCACAGAGAGGTAGTATGCCCTGCCAGGAGCTATGTGATAGAGTGAAGAACGAGAGAAAGGACAGCTTTCACATACTTGACAACTTTCGCACATTCCCAAACTTTGCAATATGCATTCCAGGCAAACAAATAAATTTACTAGACCATGAAAGACTTTTCTTGATATAAAATCCATACTAACTTCCATTATAAATATTAATTTTTAAAGCAATCATATATAATACTGTTTCTTCTTATTATAATTAATCTCTAAAACAAAACAAACAAACAAACAAAACTCCATAGGACAGTGCTGCTAAAAGTTTCAGTGAACCAGCAGCATCAACATCATTTGGAAGCCTCTCAGAAATTGGGATTTTCTTCTGATTTTTTTCAGATTCAGATTAGTACCAATTGAATTCAGACTTCTCCGGATGGGATCCAGCCATCAATATTTTCTGGTTCTCAAAGTGATTCTAATGCTCACTAAAGTTTGAGACCACTGCTCTAGAATGAGCAGTTAATATTATATTAACTGTTAATATAATATTAGCAGTTATATTTCCCAATTAATATTAAGCCTTTTTAATAGTTCCAACCTCAGATACCTTTTTCCAGCATGTATTCTAGCAATTTTACACTAATCTGTGTAAGTACATGTGCACCTACTTAGATCTGCCACATTGGGCTAAATTTCAAAAGATACGAACCGGTTTTGCCTATTCTAAGATCTTTCACTTCATGCCCTCAAAAAACTTACAATAAGTATTTTGAAAATGGCTTTAATCATAACCAAATCCCAATTCAAATTCATGATTCATATTATACCTTTTTAATAACATCCTTAAGATCTGCAGAATTTAGTTTTCCAAGTGGTTTTCCGTGTGGAGGCAAAGGTTGTCCTGGGGCTGACCTTATTCCTGAATTATGTCGAGCTCCCCATGTAACATAGAAATTATCTGTAGAAATGAAAGATATTTTTGTTTTATGTGTGTTAATCATAATGGGAGCATCAGTAGATATATTTCACACTAAACCGTTTTTAACTTAATTAGTCCAAATAAGAACATCCCCAGAAAGGCAAAGATTAATTACTTTGAATTGGCAAATAAATAAAACAATCTCAAAATTATTCTTGAAAAAGAACACAGATTTACTAACATCATCAAGAGCCCTAACTTCTAAAATAAAAGAAAAATTAACCAAATTTTAATTAGAAAATAAAAATCCCACAAACTTCCCTTAAATTTATCTATAGCAGTGTTCCTGTTACCATACAAGGAAAATCTGTTCACCATTCTATTGAAGCTTTCGTCTCCTAATTCCTCAGGAAGACTGGTCCATCAGTATCCTCCTTGTCATATGCTGTGCTCAGCAACAGCCCTACCTTCCCTAGACCCCAAGCTACCTCATGTTCTTCTTTCCTTCTCCATCATATTTCTCACATTATCTTCTACTTGCCAAAACCACTATATTAAACTCTTATTTGGGAACAACAGTGCTACCCTAATTGCGAAATCCACACCTTCTTTGTAGTCATTATCCCAATATGACTTGTGTGCATCTCCTTAATGGAGCTTTGAATCTATATTACCGTGCTCATCAAGCCACAACCACTACTCCTTTTCAGTTTTCTACTTATCCCTTATATTCTTATTTTGACTGGGATCCAAATTCAGCCTGTTATGCTTTAATTCTAAATACTCCCCTGGAATTATTTAATCTTATTCTGTGGATTAGATTATCAACTATCTAAATATACACCAAAAACCGATTCACTACGTATCTCTAGGCAAGTCTCCCAGCTCTAGTCTAGTCCCATATTCCCAATTGCTTAATGACATATAACTCATGCATTCATTCATTAAACACTTATCTATCACAGACCTGTATTTAAACATTGTACTTCCTGTTAGAGATAAGTAGTGAATAAGACAAACATAATTTCTACCCTCACAGAACTGATAAACTTTATGTAGATTCCCAAAAGACACTCAAAAAGCTTGCAAACATTCAAACACATGCATAAAACTGAACTCATTATCTTCATGTCTCATCATTTCTCAGCTGGACTACTGCAGCATCCTCCTACTTCATATCCCTGCTACAAGCCTTTACCCCATCAAATATATCCTCACTGCTACTAGAGTAACAAACACGAAAACAAAATCTGATAGTACCACTGCACTACAGTATCACATATAGCCTCCCACTGCCTTAAAAAAAAAAAAAAAAACTTTTCCTAATCAAGGTCCTTTGCAATTTGGCTTCAATTTGGCTCCACTGACTGCTTGAGTCTCTTATCTCCCTCTGTACTCCAATATATACCCCAGCTTTCTCAAGCCTTTGATTCTTTGCATATGCTTTTTCCTTTGTCTGGAATGTCCTTCCCCTCTTCTTCACTTAATTGTATCCTTTAATATACAGTTTGATTTCCTGTAATCGCTCAAAAAAATTAAAGTCTTAGGTGTTAATTTAACAAAATACCTTATAGGACTTATGCTGAAAACTATACAACACTGATGAAAGAAAGCAAAGAGTATCTAAATAAGTGGACAAATATATTATGTTCATGGATCGGAAAAATCAACATAAGAGGTCAATTCTTCCCAAACCAATATACAGAACTAATACAAATCCTACCACAATCTCAACAACATTGTTTATATATACAAGATTATTCTAAAATTTATATGGAAAGGCAAAGGAACTGAAATAGCTAAAACAATTTTAAAGAAGAAGGAATCAGTCAATTGAATTTTAAGACTTATTATACAGCTACAGCAATCAAGACAATGTGGTATTGGCAGAGGGACATATACATCAATGGAACAGAATCAGGAACCCAGAAACAGACTCACACAACTAATTTTTGACTAATGTGCAAAAGCAGTTCAAGGCAGAAGGGTAGCCTATTCAACAAGTGGTGCTGGAACAAGTGGACAACCATAGGCAAAGAAATGAACCATGACCTAAGTCTCACTCCTTACACAGAAATTCACTCAAAATGGACCACTGACTTAAAACATAAAACTATAAAATATTTAGGAAAAAAAAGTGGAGAAAATCTTCAAAATCTAGGACTAGACAGAGTTCTTAAACTTGACACCAAAAAAGCCTTAAAAAGAAAAATTAATAAATTGAGCTTCATAAAATTAAAACCTTTTTTATCTGTGAAAGATTCTATTAAGAAGATGAAAAGACAAGCTACAGAGTGGGAGAATATATTTGCTAACCACATATGTGACAAAAGAATAGCATCTAAAATACATAAAGAACTCTAAAAACTCAATATTAAAAAAAAAATCCAATTAGAAAATGGGCAAAAGACACAAAGAGACATTTCACTGAAGAGGACATACAGAAGACAATTAATCATATGAAAAGATGTTCAACTTCATTAGCTGTCAGCAAGATGCAAAATAAAACCAATATGACATATCAATACACACTTATCAGAATGGCTAAAATAAAAAAATACTGAGAACACCCAGTGCTGGCAAGGATGTGGAGCACTTGGATCACTCATATATTGCTGATGGAAATGTAAAATGAAATACAGCTACTCGAGAAAACAGTGTGGCAGGTTTTTTTTTTTTTAAACTAAGCATACAAGTACCATTCAACCCTGCAACTGCATTCCTGAGCATTTATCTCAGAGAAACAAAAATCTCCACACAAAAACCTGTACATAAATGACTATAGCAGCTTTCCTCCTAATAGCCAAAAACTGAAAACAACTCAGATGCCCTTCCACAAGTAAATGGTGAAAGAAATGGTAGCATGTCTAAATATAATACCTACTCAGCAATAAAAAGGAATAAACTACTGAAACACTCAAGAACCTACATATATCTCCAGAGAATTATTCTGATTGAAAATAAGATTGTTGAAATGACAAAATTGAACACAGAAAAGACGGGTGGTTTCCAGGGGATGGAAGAGGAGTTGATCTATTTTAACTGTATCAATGTCAATATCCAGGTTGTGATATTATACTATTTTTGCCAGATGTTACCGTTGAAGGAAAACAAGTAAAAAGTACATGCGCTCTCTCTGTTGGTTCTTACAACTGTACGTGAATCTACAATTATCTCAAAATAAAAAATTTATTTTAAAAAATTTCAAAGTAACTTCCTCAAAAAGGAATTAGTCTCTACTCTTCTACACCCCTAAAATCTAGCATTTATCCCAAATATATTCAGAAAAGTTAATTAATTGTAAAACACTTCATGCTCTATTGTATTTACCAGTTTAACCATCTATTTGCATAAATCGTTGTGGCACCTAAACATATTAGCAATAGTTATCATTGTAAGCAAGGACTTTCACATCTGTATCTGCCATTAGATAACAAGTTTCTTGAGCACAAGAAAGTATCTAGTTTATTTTTCAGTATCCAAAATTAAAAAATTAATTTTGGATGCTTAAAATTTTTAAGCATCCAAAATTTTTCTTAATAATTTTTCTTAATAGATATTCTACTATGTGAAAATCATATTTGCCTGGATCTAACATATATCAAGCCTGTATTTTTTAAAAACTACAACCCTTCATTAAAAAGTAAAATACTGAGAAAAAAATATTATTTATTGAGTCCTACACAGGAGACTCTAAAAGATACCAAATTCTAGAGAATTCAGATAAGACACTGATACTATCTAATGCCCAAAGGATATGTCACTTTCTTTGCAAGACGAGACACTATTAACTCAATTTTTAGACTGAGAAACATGGCAGCATTTGAGAACAAGAGCCTCTCCATGCTAAGACATGAAAACTACACGCCACAATGACATAAAACCTCACTCAAAATCAAGCCGACTTTGAACTATTAACAGGCTTCTCTCAGCATTTCATCCTGTCTTAGGTTCTTTTGAACTTATTTCCTGATTCTAAGGCTCAAGCAGCACCTAGAAAATTCCTTCTATCAATCTTAACATCCTTTTCACCTTCAAGACTCCCCTTGGCTTATGTCATTACGACCCTGGAACCAATACCAAATCTAGAAAGATACAACATAATGTATTATATGAAATATTTTTGAAGGCTTGCTTTACACTCTAATAGAATAGAAATTCATTTTGTAGCTTGAAAGCAGTTTTATTAGGAAAGAGTTCCATATTATAGTCATCCTCTGTCAAAGGCCTTTTCAACATGTTGATTTTCATTTTATATGCATCACTCCCACAGCATTTCATAATGCAAATTGGTCATTAAGCAGTAATAGTTGCAAACGCAACATAGCTCCTTTGACTGGTGCTATGCTTTGTTTGTTTATCATAATAATGGGTGAAGCTGATAAGAGGGTACACAAGAAGTTCTGTGCTAATGACGTTATGAGTAGTGACAGGAATGAGTCACTTTCTCAAGCGAAAGTTCATTATAATCAAATATGGATTTTCACTATGATCTTTAAGTATCACACACACATGGCTATTTTTATTAGTAAAAGTCCTTCAGGAAATACAATTTTGAATTGCAAATGTTAAACACTACGGTCTGAACAACCCTTTCCAAGAAAACAATTATCGTCATCATATTTTGTTTGGAACATAATTATTGAAATCTAGCAAAGAAGACAGAGCATCCTCTTATGGTAAAAACATTAAAATTATCCAAAGTTTTGGGTTTTTTTGTTTTAATTGATTTTACTGAAGTATAGTTGATTTACAATGCTGTGTTAATTTCTACTCCACAGCAAAGTGATTCAGTAATACATATATAAATTATCCAAAGTTTTGATTTGTTTAGATATATGAAATCATGCTATCAGTAAGAAAAAAAAATTGAAAGTTCTCATAACTTTTATATATTTACATAAACTCTGTAACTATATTACCTGCCATATTGTCTAGTACATCTGAGCCCCAGTCTCCTTGAAACACTGATGTTAAAATACTGTCAAATAAATGAAGTTCCTTTGCACCAACAATTTTGTCACGAAATAAGCGCCGTGCTTCATATGCTACAATTTCTAATACATAATCTAGAGGATGGTTTGAGGATCCTAAAAAAGGCAAAATTTTCTTTAATTATAATAAAATTCAAATGATTTAAAAATGGTCTGTTTCAACATAATATTAGAAAGAAATAGAGAATGAGAATCTACATACCATAATTTTGGCATCAGATAAATAGAATAAAGGGAAAAAGAGTTAGAATTCATTTTGTTAATGAGTTGGTAAACTTTTTTGATTCTTTAAAGGATACGTTAAACACTATTATCTCTAGTTGTTCAATAAAGATATCAATCCCCAAGAGCATATTAAACATGCTTTGGCTACAAAGGATAACGATTATATTTTTTTCCCAAATCAAGTTTTAATAGTGACATTCATAGTTTAGGAGAGGAAGCATAATAAAATATCATAATTTTAATATCATGTTTAAATTTAATATTTAAATTTAATATTAACATTTTAATTTTTAAAATACTATAATTACAATACTCATTTACCTATTACAAATATAGCATACAGCATAAACACACACACACACACACACACACACACACACACACACACACACAATATGACATTCTAAAGAAAGATAAGTGATTTGAAATCATAAAAGCAAAACTTACCTCCTTCTAAATCATATCTGAATAAGCCAAGAACCCACTGGGTAAGGATGCAAGGAGTAAAGAAATAGTGGCTATAATCATCAACTGTAAATTTGGCCCGCACCTGGAAAAAATATAGTAAATGATCTGTCTTCTCTCTTAAATATATAATCATGCTATAAATTTTTCAGTCACCTTAAAGTCATAGAATGTCAATTTCTACCAGTGGCTGGAACTGTATTTCAATATTACTGATTTCCTCAGTTATCTTGTATTCTATATTTTATGCATTTAAAAACATTATCTAAGAGAGGTTGTTCATAAACTTCAACAAACTGCCAAAGGTTGTCCATGGAAAAAAATAAAAGGTTAAAAAGCCCTGCTAAAGAAAGGAATTCAAGGAAAGCTAACCTAAATTTTATAAAATGGTAGCTATAATTCCAAGGTGCTCATGGGTGCAAGACAGACCCATTTTATAATGGTGGGACCCACAGAGCTATCTTATGTTCAAGAAATCATTGAACATTTAACAAATCAAAGCGCCACAACTCAACATATAACCAACGAGAGAAGAGCCTCTCCCTTCCTCTCTACGGATGGAGCCACTGCTCTTATTCTGGCCTTGACTGCCTAACATTTGAATTAATTTAGAAAAACATAGCCTTATCTTTCTCCACTTCTACTCCAATACTATAAAAAGCATCTTCCACAAACACTTCCATAACTTTTGCATGCTATTCCCTTTACCCAAGGAGACCCTCTTTCACCTCCAGCCACTTTGTGAATTTCTCTTTATTTTTCAAAACTTAGATCACATTTCATCTCCTCTTAAAATTTACAATAGCCAGGACATGGAAGCAACCTAAGTGTCCATCGACAGATGAATGGATAAAGAAGATGTGGCACAAATATACAATGGAATATTACTCAGACATAAAAAGAAACGAAATTGAGTTATATGTAGTGAGGTAGATGGACCTAGAGTCTGTCATACAGAGTGAAGTAAGTCAGAAAGAGAAAAACAAATACCGTATGCTAACACATATATATGGAACCTAAAAAAAAAAATGGTTCTTAAGAACTTTAGGGGCAGGACAGGAATAAAGATGCAGACATAGAGAATGGACTTGAGGACACGGGGAGGGGGAAGGGTAAGCTGAGACAAAGTGAGAGAGTGGCATGGACATATATACACTGCCAAATGTAAAATAGATAGCTAGTGGGAAGCAGCCACATAGCACAGGGAGATCAGCTCGGTGCTCTGTGACGACCTAAAGGGGTGGGATAGGGAGGGTGGGAGGGAGACGCAAGAGAGAGGAGATATGGGGATATATGTATATGTATAGCTGATTCACTTTGTTATAAAGCAGAAACTAACACACCATTGTAAAGCAATTATACTCCAATAAAGATGTTAAAAAAAAAAAATCTACCACACACAACAAAGCTATTCACTCTCTCTTCCATGCTATCTCTGTAACTGGTACATATTGTTATTGATAGACTTATTACACTGTATTAATAGTTTATTTATATGATCAGGTCCCTCATTAGACTGTGCATTTCCAGGGAATAGCGACTCAGTCATCTTTGTATCCCTAGGATTGGCACTGGAAAGAGAAGGTACTCAATAAATATCTTCTGCATCCTTAATGCCTATTTTCAAGTATCACCCCACTTTATCAGAGTATTTTAGACATTTCCTCACAGATAAAGGAAAGAAATAAACATCAAGAACTACTCTCGGTTTTAAAGCCTGAAAGACAGAAACTGATAGAAGTCAGGAGAAAGATCTAGTTTTGGAAAGAAGATGAACCCCACTGTAAATAAGCTAAATTTGAAACCAAAGCAGAATGACCATCTACCCACTGATTTATTCATTCAATATTTATTGGGTGTTTATTAAAAACTATGCCAGAAGATACAATAATGACTAACGCACACACAAGCATCTATCCTCACAGAGTCACTCTCCAGTAGAAAAGTATAATAAACGACAGGAAAAGAAAGCCTGAGCATCAACACAAATCAGGATTAAAGGTAGCCCTTTGGGAGTAATACCAATAGACATGAAAACTACAGTGTAAGTGAATATATACCTGTTCATACACTTGTACCATAGATCCTGCTAAGAGATAAATTTTTGACGAAGAACCCCAAATAGTATGATTCCTCAGATTTTTATGTAGAACTGGTTCCAAATATGCTCCATAAATTGTCTGTAATTGCTCTCTTTCTGGGTAACTAAAAAAAAGCATATACGAAAGAAGTTGAAATAAATCAACATTCTAAACTATTTTTTTTTAAAGATTTTTTTAGATGTGGACCATTTTTGAAGTCTTTATTGAACTTGTTACAATATTGCTTCTGTTTTATGTTTTGGTTTTTTGGCCGCGAGGCATGTGGGATCTTAGCTCCCTGACCAGGGATCGAACCTGCACCCCCTGCATTGGAAGGCGAAGTCTTAGCCACTGGACCACCAGGGAAGTCCCCTAAATTATTATTTTAATGTTAAGTTATAGCAGTGGTTTTCAAACTGTGTGGTTTTCAAATTGTAAGGCCTGAATACCTCCAAGGTTTACTCAAGGGCTAAGGCCAGGCTCACAGTCCCTATTGTTACTTCAACTAAATCAGATCCCTGATTATCTGTTTTCAAATACTAAGGATTCTAATAGAGGATTCCAATGAAATTACTTAAAAACATAATTGTTTAAAAGACCACTGATCTTTAGAAAGGGCCAAAGGAAAATTCTGCTTAAGAAAAAGCATTTTGAATTAAGTATAGTCTGTACAAACAGCGTAATCCACCTTAGAACTACAGAAGTGGAAAACAACAAATAAAATCAACCTGTTTCTCCCAAACCAAAATCTATTTCGGTACAGCTTAACTGGTTGCTGTAACATTTCTAAAAGAAGAATGTTAATAGACGGGGGCAGTTTAGCATGAAAGCACAAAAACAAGATTTTGTAAGGCAAAATATAACAGAGGACGCAGCGTCATAAAATTCGAGTCCATGTAACAATTATGGACCATGGAGATGGATGGGTATGTTACGATCAATATTATCAGCCACTAAATGACCTAACTTTACTTTGTTAAAATTTAAATTCTCTTTTTAGTTATCTTCATAAAATTTGATTGTATTTTTGTTTTAAATAACCCATAAAACATTTAAATCTAAAACCCACCATTCAGATTCCTGAGATTGACATTTAGAGACAATACAAAGCAGTTATGTTTTATTTCTAATATATAACAAGCATTGATTAAAGACTTCATCACCCTAAATTACTGCCTACAGTTTAGGAAGGATAGGAAAAAAATAACATCAGAGCTTAAATTTGACTATTTTTATATTCTACATTTTGAAGTAATATCATTAATATATACCTTTCATAAAATGCAATGCATGTCTCCCCAAGTCAAAAAAACTTTTAATACAATGATACGTACTCTACAGCGCAAAGACGAACAATAGAAGTAAATCTGGTAGTAAGCTTATGTCTTCCCAGTCTTCCTCCAGCTGACACAGAAGCCACAATTTGAATATTTTCTAAACCAACCCATTCCAAATTTTCATCATAAAATCCTTGATATGTCAATACCTATTTGACAATAAATATATTTAAGTGTTTTATGCTTAAGATTTTCTAATCATGATATATTTTGCATAAAATTCAATTGTTTCCAAATTCAATCATCATCAGAAGATAATGGTTACTGGGAAATGGGGGGGATAAATTGGGAGATTGGGATCAACATATACACACTACTATGTATAAAATAGATAACTAATAAGGACCTACTGTATAGCACAGGGAACTCTACTCAATACTCTGTAATGACCTATATCGGAAAAGAATCTAAAAAAGAGTGGATATATGTATAGGTATAACTGTCACTTTGCTGTACATCAGAACCTAACACAACACTGTAAATCAACTATACTCCAATAAAAATTTTTTTTTAATTTTAAAAAGACTCTGTGTTCAGTTAATGTTAGCTGAATTATCCTCATTTTTAAAATGCTTTTCAAATAAATATTAAAATCCAGGTGATAGTATAAATCCACCAGCAATTATCAAAAAAAAAGTGAAAGAAATCCGGAAAAATATAAGAATATTTTTTTCTATAAATATTTTATTATATTCTGCAGTTATATAGAAAAGCAAAATGTGAACCAATATGAGTATATTAAGCTCTAATTTAGAATTTAGAGTTTCTAATTTGATGTAAATCACATAAAGAAAAAAAATCTTCCACAGTGACTGAAGCATGACTGAGGAAGTCCAACTGCTCTCAGAAGAATGCATACCTAAAAGAATGAAGCAAAAACTTCCCCAGCTCCAGCACCATCCCCAGCTTCTGCTTTCCTCCTTTTTTTAGGAATAAAGGGTAGGTAAATGGTGTAGGGTAAAGGTTGTTTTTACTCTTTCTGTCATATATCATCTCGATGTAATACTAATTTTTAGATGGAGGAAGATCAAAGAAAGTAGCCCTGGAACAAGTGTGGGATGCTTCAAGAGTTTAATTTCCATGACACATGCTAGATAAAACTAGCCCTAAAGAGGAAAGCAGATTTTCTATCTATAAGAAAAGTTAATGAAATTAAATTGTTTCCAATTATATCAAAACACTTCAAGTGATAAGACCCACCTGCTGCAGGAAAGCTACCAAAGTACTGGTCCCCCATTTATCAAGCTTGGGTAGGTTGATATCTTTTAAGTACAGAACAAGTCTCTCACAGTCTTTTGGTCTATACACTCGACCAGTATTAGTACTGATTACCATGCAAGTCTGGCTCAGTTTCTGCAGGAGATGCCGAGAAGTAGTTTGTGCACTACAGTGAACTGTAGCAATTTGAGTGGACCGGAGTTGGGAAAAGGCATACCTGAGCAGCATCCTAAGAAAGATATAAAACATTTGACTTTGACAATAAAATACTTTTTATATTCAATACAAAATTTCTATTTTTAAATATTTCCATTTCTAAATTACGTATGATGTTTAAGGGAAAAGTGGTAAAAATAGATATGGTTTCCATGACTATCCATAGCTATGAAGGTAAGCTTTCTAATTTTTAGACTGGAAAAAAGTTAAAAAAAATTACTATGACTTTACAGAATTGTTTAATTATTACTAGAAATGTGAAAATAATAATCTATATTTCCTTTATTTCCAAAAAACTACACTCAGGAGGCACTAGAAATAGGTTGAATTCCACTGAATTAAAAGCTATTTTTAAATAGCTAACTTCAAGATTCATTTTTTATAACTACAGCATACAGTAGTTTGCGAGTACATCAGGTATTCACTTTTTATGATTTTACGCACAGATTCTTTTTAAGAGTATCTTCTTCTAATTCCATTGGAAAACACACAACTTGGCAGAAAAAAGGACATATTTTTCTCTATAGTCATATTATTTTTACAAGTAGTGACAATAAAGAGTCCTTCATGAAAATGTAAATGCTACTTTAACCAAAAAAAAGGTAACAAAAGCTGTTAAATCATTTTAAAACAGGAGAGAAGCATAAATCCACAATATGCACCTCGATTAACATTTTTCTACTCTTACCCTTTGCCACATCCTTCTGGTCCGACAAGAATAAATGGCTGTTTACTGTCAGAACTTAACCAAGGTTTGAAATAATCTAGACCTCGTTGCATGTCAGGAGTCTGAATGACTGGAAGAGTTTGGCTATTACTGAAATCATCAGCAGTCAAGTTTTCTGGCTTCTTCAGCACATAAGATGCTAATCGTCCTCTACTCGAGTCATAGTAGGTGTCCATTGGTTTGTGAGGGTCTGGAGGAGATTCTCGTGCCCAATTAAAAACCTTAAGAGGAAAAAGTTGTGATAGATTTTCATATACAGTGCTCCAAACAGAGTATGTGAAATTTTAATTCTTTAAAGTAAATGCTCCAAAGAGAATCATCTTACTTTAAAAAAAAAAAGTTCACATGCACTAAACTTACCTAATATCCTTAATAATTATAGTAACATTTTATCTGAAATATTACTCTCTGAATGATCATTTAAGCAAATAAAAGTCATCTAGTTCACACATGTTGTATAAATATATTCAACTTTTAATTGAATTCTTATGAACACTAAATTACAAATTGTACAATGTAGCACTCCTAGACCCTTCATTTCCAGTACATTTTGGTACTGCACATTCCACTGTCACCACCCCTGCTCTCAACTTGTTCTTCTTTCTTACACGAAAAACTGTTATCTGCACAGATACACAGCAGAGAGTTAGCCCCTAATGCCACTCTTCAACAGCTTTATTCTAAACTTTGGCAATAAAATGTCTCCTTAAAAGCAGCATATAATATGACATTGAGTGGTAGCAGTGAGAAGCATCTGGTAACAGAGGCAACAGAACAGCCATGGAAAGAAAAACAGAACAGAGAAAGCAATAAATGCTGATATCAGTGAAACAAAGTGATAAAAATGCAGAAACATAATGTTGGAGCCAACCCAAAGGAATATGTGTTCAATTATTTCAACAGAGGCCAACAGGAAGAAATTCCTTAATATGTAGAATTTAGTTTTATAAATAACGTGGATGAAATATACCTTTGCATTTAATAAAGAAAAGATTTATAATGATTACTCCATCCAAGCATTCCTAACTGCTAAAACTCTTCTGGTTAAAAAAATGATTAAAAATATGTAATTTTAAGATTAAAAATGAATAAAATAATTATATTTATTTACATAGCCTAGTATCAAAAATATCTAACAAAAAAGGTATAGTCCAAACTTTAGCCTATTAAATATTATTTTATAAAATTTTAATAACATCATAAAATATCACAAACTAGTTCAAAGGAAAAAATAAGTATATATGTACCTATGTACTTATACAGACAGTCCCCAACTTAACAATGGCTCGACTTAAAGATTTTTCAAGTTTACAATAGGGTGAAAGTGATACGCATTCAGTAAAAACCATACTTTGAATTTTGATCTTTTCCCAGGCTAGCGATAATGTGGTAAGATACCTTCTTGTGATGCTGGGCAGTGGCAGTGAGTGGCAGCAAACTGCAGCTCAGGCAGTCAGCCACAACATCACCAGGGTAAACAACTGATATGCTCACAACCATACTGTTTTTAACTTTCTGTATAACAGTCAAGAAATTACATTCTATTTGACATTTTATTATAAAATAGGCTTTGTGTTAGATGATTTTGCCCAACTGTAGTCTAATGTACATGTTCTGAGCACTTTAAGACAGGCTAGACTAAGTTATGATATTTGATAGGTTAGGTGTAGTAAATGCATTTTCGACTTAGGATATTTTCAACTTATGATGGGTTTATCTGGATGTAACCCCATCATAATTCGAGGACGATCTGTATATAAATGCATTACTATTGTACTAAATGCATAATTTCAAAATTTTGAAGTTCTATACCAAGGATCAATGAAAATTAACAAAAAATGTTGACTAAACATAGGCTTTAAATGTGTATTACCTCTTTGGTGAATTCCAGACGTGACTTCATGTTCAGATTTCCACCCAGCCCCCTTATGAGATTAATAATAAATTGATCATGATCTCTGCATCCATGTAGATGTGATAAACCATTCATCACAGTCCCAACCAAACTTGTTTCTACCACATAGTCATTCTGTTGATTAAAATCCATGTTACAGACAAAAGGTAAATATTAACCAGTAAATTAGAACCATACACAGATTGATGTTTACTTATCTTTTCAAGGATCATCTTTAAATTAATCCCCCTACTCAAGTTATAGAAAGTTTAGATTTCAATTTATATATATAAACTTTGAAAATAAAAAGTAATCATAAAAACACAATTGTGTATTTCTAGCTGAAAGTGCTGGAGTCCTCAAATAGATACACAGTCTGTTTACTTCCTAAACCTGAAGAATATTTTTTAAAAAAGGTAAATCAATGAGCATTCGTCTAAAAGTAATAGTCCCTCATTTCCTCTTGCTGATAGAAAAGAAGCTAGAGGCAAAGGCTAGATTAATGGCTCTGGACAAGAAAGAAAAGTAAAAGCAGGCTTAAAAACAATTTGGAACTTTTTCTCTACACAGAATTTTAAAATGAAACTTTTGGACTCCGGTGGTGTAGATGATTTTGATCTGTGGACCTCTGGGGCCCTGTGTAACTGCCAGGGAGTTAGAAGGGGAAAGCATTCTCATTCTTTCTCTAAGTATTTGCTGAGAACCAATTAAGCATTAGGATCTGTATGTGGTGCTAGGTATTTTTTTAAAAAGGTGAATTAAACAGAGCACTTGTCTTAATGGAAGTCAAGTCTAGTAGAGGAGATGGTTAACACATTGTGGCAGAAGCTATAGAGCACAGGAAGAGTGTATTCTAAGAAAGGATAACTCAGATTGAGGGCTCAAGGTCTCTTTGAAAAAGGTGACATTTAAGCTAACATTAAAAGAATGAGATCTATCTGACATGCAGAGAACACAGCATATGCAATGGTAAGCCACCAGCGTAGTTAAGGAATTAAAAGACGCTTATGCCTGAGTAAGCAAAGGGAGAGCAGTTCAAGTCAGAAAGGTAGGCAAGGGCCAGGGAACGTGCAATTGTATAGGCCATGGTAAGGAGTGCAAATTTTATTTTCGGTGCCTTTAAACGTTAAGAGAATCAAACGACCCAATTTATATTTTTTTAAAAAAGCACTCTGCCTGCATAATAAATATTTTTCAAAGAATGGAGAAATAGGTGGAAAAATGGGAAAAAGGGAGGAGATGGGTAGAAATCCAATGGCTTAGGCCATACTAAGAGTTCTAGGCTTTAAAGGCAAGACAAAGGAAACCTATATATTTACTTCTAGATTGTCTGATTTGTTAAATACAAGAAAGTAAAGCTCTAGTTATAAGTAAAATCAGCACTTGACTAGATCATTCATTATAGTATATCTCTCAGAATCCGAACATGGTGAACAAAGCACAGAATAAAGAAAGAAGGAACACTCAACACATAAAAAAAATTTCAAAAAATAACAGGGACCTGACCTCAGAACAGAATTAGTTTATTTTCTAACCGAATCTTTGGTATCCACTCTATGGTTTAATAATCTTTTCCTGTTATCATTTTTATAGTCACAAACCCCTTTTTTTCAATACATTCTGTCTAGTATTATATTTCTCATTCTAACACTAACCACATGCAAGTAGATGACCTCAAGGTATTTGCATTGGAGAGCCTTGTTAGGCTCTGTATGTTTTACATTAATGAAATAATAACACACCCACTGAAAAGGTGCTACAAACATAGGCATCAGGTATTTAATTAAGCTCATATACGCTGATTCACTACTCTGTTATTAACAAACTTTGGTTCTGGGGATACAACAAGGACTACAACAGGCTTAGTGCCCTTGCCCTCAAGGTGCTTATAGTTGAATGAAAGCAATTATAATATAGTTGAAAGACACAGTACATTGCTGCAGAAGCACAAAGAGGTGGACAGCTCAGTCATACTGAGGGCTGGTGGGAGTGGTTCTTCCCTGAAGTCTCCAGGGAAACCTATCTCATTTGCATCATTTCCTCCCAAATTCCTATTCCTCCATCATTCATCCTTACAAAAAAAGTTTAGAAAACTAAAGTGAGATTGCCATTTCTCTACATGATTTGTTCAACCCCAAGTACTGACCTATAAATCAAGTTCAGATTAACAATCAGATACTTTAAAAAAAAAAACCTCATTGCTATTTATTTCCTCTATTTTTATATGTTCATGTTTCTTATAAAAGCAATGACATAAAAGAAAAACCAAGAAAATTTGAAAAAATCATGTAGATACATGAAAATTGTCTTCTTTGCATGCTAAACTTCTCTTCATGCTTCAAATTCAAAATTAAATGTGATCTCCTTTTTAAAATTCTCCTAGAAGGCAGCAATACTCTTTTCATCCTGTTATATTGTGATTATCTTTTTACATGTCATTTTCCTCCATGAGACAAACCCTTCGCAGGGAAAGTGATTGTCCTGTTAATGTTCACCTCACAAAGTCTCGTCTAGGGCGTCTATTAGATATTCAATAGATTTTTGTTGAATAAATGAATGTTTTAATAATGTTATAAATAACTCACCATTCTTTCTCTACTTTAGTATTAACTTGTCATTATTTTTAGCATGATATATATGCAGATATTTATTGACACAGTAAAATGTGACAGCAAGATGGGTTTGCTAGTAAAACTTAGAGAGGCATTCCAATGTTCAAGATTTTTAGGTAAGCAGTGCAAGGTATCGTGGATGGAAGAATTAAAGTGTTTTAAGACTAACACAATAAAAAGTTATACCATGAAATACAGTGGGACAGCAATGAAGACATCTACCCCTCACTCACCCTCATATTCTGTCAGAGCTCTTATACTAAAAGGCAGTTAAATGTAAGCAACACTCAATCATTATACTTCTTGCCTAAATAATTATGAAATATTATAATTATCTTACCTGCTTTAGAACCCATTGTAAAGCCTTTTCAAAATAATCCCCAATCCAGTTTTCAAGATTATTTCTATATTTAGGAGGCTGGTTCCTCAACCAAGATTTTATCAGAGAATTAAGATCCGTCTCTTCATCACTGAAACACATTAACAAACATGTAAGAAACTATTTAGAAAGAAATTGTGAATTTACTTTCAAAATAAATTTCTGCTCCAATAAACATTCTACACATGTACTCTATCTGCTAGTATATAAGAATTCACTTTATTTACTTCCGTATATGTATGTGTGTATATATTACTTCTACATATATACACACATACAGGTATATATATACATATATATGTCATTTTCTATAAAGCAAATAAATTTCATCTATATCATTATAAGTATAAATTAAAGAAGAATTACACATCTACAAGTTAGCCAAAAAGTGGTCTAAACCCTTCCTACCCAAAGTGTGGTCTACAGAATCCTGAGTCCCATCCCAGACTTAATGAAGCAAAATCTTCACTTTAACAATATCCCTGGGTGATTCAAATGCACATTAAACTTCAAGTTGCACTGCATCTTAATGCAGATCTTTAAAAGTACTTTTTCTTTTTCTCTGTCCCCAAAAAAGCCAAATACCTAAATTCCCATGCCACTACTGAAACTAGAAGATCACCCTAAAGTAAAATATATTTTTTTTAGCAAAGCATTTAATTATATAACATCCAATGATTGAAATTAAACATAATATAGACATCTTATTCAAAATTATATGTTGCATATTTGTAAAAATTATAGTAAAAACAACTCATAGATTAATAATTTTAGAAGTTACAAGGGCTCATAATTTTATCATTTTTCCCATCTTCTACCAGTGTTTCATAGCAACACGAGTAAATACTGAGTCCCTGAATTTCTCCTCCCACATTTCTATCCAGTTTAATAAGCAAAAGAAAAAATGAAAAGATCAAAGGTAAATATTTAAATTACATTTGATAAGCTCAAAACAGACAAAGCAAAGATGCTAAACTCCTTCAGAATAAAGACTTTGTTGTCATAGTATCTCCTCAGTGTCCACAGCAACTACATGTCTTGGTTTGTCTAAGACAATCTTGATTTACATCAGTTACCCCAGCATAATTAATAGCATTCTCTTTCATTATTAAAAGGTCCTCATTTGGCCTACTGCAGAGCAAGTGCAAATATCTGCTGAAGAAATGAATAAAACCTAAAACTAAGGTACAACCTAATCAAAAAGCAACTAAAACTAAGTAATATGTTTTTGTATTTTACATGAAACCATATATATTCATTATGCCTCTCACAAACAATATCTGGTTCAACAACAATGTTCAAATCCTCTACAGCAATATGGGGCTATACAGGCATATTGCTCTACAATATGGCATTCTACTTACCCCTTATTTCATTTATATTCTAGCTTATATTATAATTGCTGTTATATTTATCTTATCTCCTTTGTGAACGTATGCTCCATAAAGACAAGCTCTTCATAAATATAAGCCCTTCATAACTGTTAGCTTTACTCCTTTCTTGCTGTCTCTCCTAAAATGCCTAAATTAACATCATATAGTTAATGGGCATTCAATAAATATTTTAAAATTTAGTGATAAACTTCCCTTTTTAAAATGACAGCATCTTATTTACGAAATGAAGAGGCTCATCTTTTTATTTTTTTATTTTTTTTAATTTTATTTATTTATTTATTTTTATTTATGGCTGTATTGGGTCTTCGTTGCTGTGCAAGGGCTTTCTCCAGTTGCGACAAGCGGGGTCCACTCTTCATCACAGTGCGCGGGCCTCTCACTATCGCGGCCTCTCTTGTTGCGGAGCACAGGCTCCAAACGCGCAGGCTCAGTAATTGTGGCTCACGGGCCTAGTTGCTCTGTGGCATGTGGGATCTTCCCAGACCAGGGTTCGAACCCGTATCCCCTGCATTGGCAGGCAGATTCTCAACCACTGCGCCACCAGGGAAGCCTAAACTTCCTTTTCATCCTGTTTTTCTCACAAGATTATAAGAATACATTGAATAAATAAGATAAATTGTGTGAGACACTGCTACAAAAGCTATAAACCCAATGCTGTATTATTTTTTAAATTATTAATACCTCAAAATATTAATTGGGAGTTCATGGCTAGTTTAATATAAATGTTTCCTACAATATTACCAAAGAAGTAAGCAATTAAATAATTTTGGAAACAATCTGAATGAACTTGATAACCCTATCATGTGTCATATAACATTGAAAATGGTTTCAAATGATTCTAAAAGAGTAGAGAACTTTATATAGACCGATAAATATCAAATTCTAAAACATAAACTCAAAAGGTAAAAGAAAACTTTCTAATTACTCATTTTGGGAAGAAATTGGCTCAAATATCCATGTTCTAGTATGTGACTACTGTATATGAAATCTAAAATCAGTTTGTTATTCATTTTTGCTCTTCAAACCTCTTCCAAATACACTGAAGAAAGAAAATACTAAGTAAAGAGGTTTCCAATTTGTAAAACTTCTCTGAACTCAATCATAATATTTAAATAAAAGTTATAGAAAAAAGAAGAAAACAAATTAAATACTTGCTGTTTCATTTAAGTAAACAAAAAATAATTATTTAGTAATTGTGATATAACTACACTGCTTAAATAATTCAACTGCAATAAACAGGAACTCTATGAATGAATTAAAACCTAACAAACAAACAAAGTTAATAAGAATGAGGAAAACAAATATTCACACATTACCCATACATCACTTATTTCACTTAGCTGTGAAACCAAAATAATAATTGAAGAATATTCTAATACAGTGTACGCAAATGCTCTCACCTAAGAAAGATCATTCCCATTCTAGATATTGTGGCTGGTGAGGCACAACTTAAATCATGAGTTTCAAATACAAAGTTAACATTTGGGCCAAACTGAATCCTTTCTCCACTGGGCATAGTGAGTAGTCGATTATCATCCAGAACAGAATTCAGAGATTCTATCCATTCAGGGTCAATATCACCATCACAGATTATCCATGAGCTGACATCTATTTTCAAACAAAAAAAGTAGAGATAAAAATAAATGCAATGATAATAATTCAAAATAAAGAATAAAATAATTATCACTTATTCTTTAGAAGTAATTTCCATATTATTTTATACTGCTGAAGCCGAATATAAAGAACAAAAAGTTGAACAAGTTGAAATTTTTCATGTGAATTTCCACAGTACAAATGTGTGGAGAACCCATGGGCAATCCTGGCTCAGCTGGTCAGAGACCCAGTTATATACTCTGTAATAAAGCTCTATTTATCTATGAACATACAGAACTGGAATCTCAGTAAAAGAAAACATGGTTTGCAAGACCTAGGTATTTCTATTACCACAAGCTTGTGAGATATTCCTTAGACTTTTGTCTTCTACCATGTCATTAGAATGTATGAATGCTTGCTATGTAATAGCACTTTTAGAAAATATGAGAAACCTACTCTTTAGTGTCCTACATGAGAAATAAAAAATACACCACTGTCAAGTTTCTTTGATATATAAAAAGGTGACTTCAAAGGGGAGAAGCAGTGAACAAGTTGTATACACAAGTTTTTCCAAAACAAACTGTTTTTAATATATATTTCCTAAGACGAAAGTGGTTTCAAGTTGTTCTTGGACCTCTGAAACAATTCAAAGAAGAAAATATCACCCATAAAAGTGTGAGAAACAAGCACAGGTATATCTGGTTTTTATTTAGTGTGATAATATCAACTACATTGAAAATGAAGACACTATACACTGAAAATCCCTTCCAATGTCTTAAGACATTCTAAACCTTTCATTCACTGGCTTAGAAAAACAACTATTAATTAAATTATGATCTAACAAAAAGTAGGGAGTCTGACCAAGAATTCTGTTAAACACCAAGCCAAAAAATTTAGACCAGAAAGTCTACTATTTTATGACTCAAATTTTCAAAATTATTGAAAGCACTGTATTCAAACTGATAAGTTCAGACACACATACCAATTTTAATCCCAAATAAAAGCTTGTTATCTTGCTTATTTATGAGGTATTATAACATCAATTCAGCAATCAAAGATATTATGTTTATTCAGTAAATTAATCTAGCTGTAAACTACAATTCACCCAGATTACTCTGAGTTTCTATTATAATAAAAGTTGCTATGGACTAACAGGTAAAAATGATAGCATGTCTTCACCCCTCCAAAGTAAAATATCAAAGTAGATCACTATACGGCAGTTTATGGTCATGTATAAGACTTGAAAAGGATAGCATTATAGACAACCTCTATCATCCTCTAAAAATTATTAAATAAATCAATGAATCACACAATAGAGACCAACCTTGAGGTTCTCGAACTACTTGGCGAGCACTATTTGTCAAAACACCATCAGACCATTCCCTTGTATCCATGTCAATATGGCCTAATAATTGATGTCTAGGCATAGCTTTGGGATTCATGGTATATTGTTTTACCACTTTGCCAATTTTACAAAGTGCTGCCCTTAACATTCTCCAAAGAGTTGATTTTCCAGCACCACTTGGACCAACAATAACAACTCCCATCCTCTGGCATAACTGTTCATACAATTCTAAAGCCTTCTTGATCTAGTAGAAAAGAAACATGTTTATATATGATTTATAGTGTACAATCATACACAGTTCTACTCTCGTTCGATAATAGTTGTTCTACTTCAAACATATAAATTAAGCCTTTTATTTCTTCAGTGGAAGATACAGCCTTAAATAAAAGAATTAATAAATCTGAATATATTTACAATGTGATCTTTAAATTCATATTTCTTTAAAAGAAGAAGTATGCTTTCCAAGTTGACAATATGTTCACTATTGTCTTCACTCACTCATTCATTCAAATAAAATATACTCAATATTTTATTCACTTTGCTAATTCATTCATTCATTTATACCCTGTCTCTCTCCAAAAAAAAAACCTGAGGAGAAAGTATTGATTTTGAACATGTATTAGTGCTACATAAAAAGACCTACTAAAGTGAAGTTCTCCTAAGAAATTGTCAAAGTTAAACTAAATCATACATAATCAACTATCAAAGACACATATGATGGATCTATTATGTGCCAGGCTCCGTAACAGGCACTAGGAATAAAATGGTAAAACAGACATGGATCTCACCTTTCATGGAGACTACTATCTGGTGGGGGAGAATCAAATATTAATATTAAGATTAATCAAACATTAATCAAGTGTGCAATTAGACATTAAATATATATATATATAACAAAGGTAAGGAAAACACATAGCAAGGGGACCTAATTTGGACTTGAAAATTAGGGAAGGCTTCCATGACTGAGTAAGATTTAAGTTGAAAGATGAAAGATAAGTTGAAAGATAAAAGATAAAGATAGTTCATAAAGAATTAACTAGGAGAAAGGATCAATATATTATGAAGTATTCTTGACAGTTACCTGATTGGATATGATTTCATAATTGGCCTCCTCAAAGACTTGCTTTAATGCAGCATTAAGTTCATCATATTCTACTTCTTTAAAGTCAATTCCAGGAAACACATCTTTAATCAGTGCATCAAACCGAGTGCAATCAGCAAATGTAAACTTTGACATTGTATTAAGCCTCAGTGCTTGTACCACAATACGACTTTCATTAACTAGAGAAAAAGTTTCATTTTAAAATAATTAGTTATGAATCTAATGACTATAAAAAGTTTTTACGTGCCTTGATATGCATTATTAGTAATTAAATGATGCACTAGAATTTAGTAACATTTAAAAACATATGCTATCATGTGAATTGGCAAGCTTACTTAACTATCTTTTAACTGCTGAAAAGTATTACTGACTTTTGGACTATTTTTCATAGAATTTGAATCCCAGGGTACCCAGACTTTAATTAATAATAAAAATCATTAACACATTTCTTTGAATAGTACTTTACCATTCTGATGTAATCCTTATAACAACTGTACAGAGTAAGGAAGTATTTCTATTATTATTCCAATTTTACACATGAGAACATTAAGTCTCTAAGGGTTTAAATGACTTATCTGAGAGAGCTCAGTATTAAGTATTATAGGTGGGATTTAATTCCAGATTTAGGTATCATTCCAAATACACCAGCATATTTGCCTTGCAGAGATTTTTGTCCTAAAACTAAAAACTAACAAACTGAGCAAAAATCTTTGATCAGCGTTGCTCAAAACTGGTTCATAAATCTATTCTTAAACCAAATGTAAATACTAATATTGCCAGATTCTTATTTTTTCAAGGATATTAGCTACTAATTGATCAGATACCTATATAAAGGCAAGAAACTATTTTTAGTCTGGTATTTCTCTATACTTGTTTAATATTTCTATCTTTAAATATATATAAAGAGGCTTGGCTGCACTAGAGTTTACTTAAAGCACTGAATTCATAAATGAGCCATCTTTATCTTTTTTATTTTTTTATTTTTTTGAAGTGTAAAACCTAGGTACTACACGGTTGTCTTTTTTTTTTTTTTTTCTAAGATTAATGATTGATTGATTGATTGATTGCGATGTTGGGTCTTCGTTTCTGCACTAGGGCTTTCTCTAGTTGTGGCAAGCGGGGGCCACTCCTCATCGCGGTGCACGGGCCTCTCACTATCGTGGCCTCTCTTGTTGCGGAGCACAGGCTCCAGACGCGCAGGCTCAGTAGTTGTGGCTCCCGGGCCCAGTTGCTCTGTGGCATGTGGGATCCTCCCACACCAGGGCTCGAACCCGTGTCCCCTGAATTGGCAGGCAGACTCCCAACCACTGCGCCACCAGGGAAGCCCAAGCCATCTTTATTTACTACAGGTATGGCTTATATATTTCATGAAAATCACCAGAGATAGACAACTGAAAAATGGTAATATAAGTACTTCAACAAATACCTTATCTGCCCTGGCATATGCCAACCTAATAAAAAAGCTGTAGTTTCCTTTTTTAAAATGTATATTTTGATCATTTAAAGTCCAAATAGGTAATTTCATGTAGTCTTCTTTCTAACGTTATCTTATTTTCATGGTGATTTAACTTAAATTTTAATAGCAACCTAGAGGCTGAATATTCAGCCTTTCATGAAGGCAAACATCAATGGGTGGGGGTAATAACTTACTTTATATAAATGGGGAGAAAAACTGGTAAAGTATAAAAAAATATGCATGAGTCCATACTGATCTGAATAAATGATTTAATAAATACATCATGGAAAAGAGACAAATCTTCTTTACAGAAGAGTTTCAAATAATATATGCAGATACATGCCCCCTCTAAGAGGTGGAGCTTAATCCTTGCCTCCCCACTTTCAAGGTGAGCCAGATTTAGTAACTGGCTTCCAAAGAAGAGAGCAGGGAAAGGGGACAATAACAACTTTACAGTAGAGAAACCTGGCAAACATTAACATAAGTAATGAAGGTGAACATCACCAGTGATGTCACATGGTTATTATGTACGCACTAAAATGACTTAAAAAGGGCACTCCACCTCTGCAGTATGTTTTTCCAAATGTTCACAACTCAATCAAATCATGAGTTAAATATCAGAAAAAAAGCCCAGACTGAGGAAGAGTCTACATGATATCTGACTAGGACCCTGTCAGGGTCATGAATACAAAAACAGACTGAGAAACTGTCACAGAGCAGAGGAGACTTAAGGAGACATGACGACTTAATGCAACATGGCACCCTAGATTCAATCTTGGAACAGAAAGAGGACATTAATGATAAAGCAGGTGAAATCCAAATAAAGTCTGGAGCTTAGTTAATAGTAATATACCAGCCTCAGTTTCCCAGTTTTGACAAATGTACCACAGCAAATAAGAGGGAAACGATGGAAATGCTAACTTTGCAACTTTACTGTAATAAATCTAAAATTATTCTTGTGTTCAAAGGTACTTTTGGGACTTCCCTGGTGGTCCAGTGGGCAAGACTCCACACTCCCCAACACAGGAGGCCTGAGATCGATCCCTGTCGGGGAACTAGATCCCACATGCATGTCACAACTAAGAGTTCACATGCCACAACTAAGAAGCCCACATGCCACAACTAAGAAGCCTGCATGTCGCAACTAAAGAGCCCGCATGCTGCAACAAAAAGATCCCACATGGCACAACGAAGATCCCGCGTGCCGCAACTAAGACCCAGAGCAGCTTAAATAATTAATTTTAAAAAAGGTACTTTTTTGTAATCGTAAAATATTTCTTTAAAAGGGTAATTTTGGAGCCTGAACCAAGATGGTGGAGTAGAAGGACGTGCTCTCACTCCCTCTAGCGAGAACACCAGAATCACAACTAACTGCTGAACAATCATCAACAGGAAGACACTAGAACTCATCGAAAAAGATACCCCACATCCAAAGACAAAGGAGAAGCCACAATGAGACGGTAGGAGGGGCACAATCACAATAAAATCAAATCCCATAACTGCTGGGTGGGAGACTCACAGACTGGAGAACACTTATACCACAGAAGTCCACCCACTGGAGTGAAGACTCTGAGCCCCATGTGATGCTTCCGAACCAGGGGGTCCGGCAACGGGAGGAGGAATTCCTAGTGAATCAGACTTTGAAGACTAGCGAGATTTGATTGCATGACTCTGACAGGACTGGGGTAAACAGAGACTCCACTCTTGGAGGGCACACACAAAGCAGTGTGCACATCGGGACCAAGGGGAAGGAGCAGTGACCACAGGGGAGAGTGAACCAGACCTACCTGCTAGTGTTGGAGGGTATCCTGCAGAGGCAGTGGGTGGCTGTGGCTCACCGTGAGGTCAAGGACACTGGCTGCAGAAGTTCTGGGAAGTACTCTTTGGCATGAGCCCTCCCAGAGTCCTCCATTAGCCCCACCAAAGAGCCTGCAGGTTCCAGTGTTGGGTCGCCTCAGGCCAAGCAACCAACAGGGAGGGAACCCAGCCCCACCCATCAGCAGTCAAGCGGATTAAAGTTTTACTGACCTCTGCCCACCAGAGCAACAGCCAGCTCTACCCACCACCAGTCCCTCCCATCAGGAAACTTGCACAAGCCTCTTAGATAGACTTATCCACCAGAGGGCAGACAACAGAAGCAAGAAGAACTACAATCCTGCAGCCTGTGGAACAAAAACCACATTCACAGAGAGACAGACAAGATGAAAAGGCAGAGGACTATGTACCAGATGAAGGAACAAGATAAAAACCCAGAAAAACAACTAAATGAAGTGGAGATAGGCAACCTTCCAGAAAAAGAATTCAGAATAATGATAGTGAAGATGATCCAGGACCTCGGAAAAAGAATGGAGGCAAAGATCGAGAAGATGCAAGAAATGTTTAACAAAGACGTAGAATAATTAAAGAACAAACAAACAGAGATGAACAATACAATAACTGAAATGAAAACTACACTAGAAGGAATCAATAGCAGAATAACTGAGGCAGAAGAACAAATAAGTGACCTGGAAGACAGAATGGTGGAATTCACTGCTGCGGAACAGAATAAAGAAAAAAGAATGAAAAGAAATGAAGACAGCCTAAGAGACCTCTGGTAAAACATTAAACACAACAACATTCGCATTATAGGGGTCCCAGAAGGAGAAGAGAGAGAGAAAGTACCCGAGAAAATATATGAAGAGATTATAGTCAAAAACTTCCCTAACATGGGAAAGGAAATAGCTACCTAAGTCCAGGAAGCACAGAGAGTCCCATACAAGATAAACCCAAGGAGAAACACGCCTAGACATAATACTCAAATTGGCAAAAATTAAAGACAAAGAAAACTTATTGAAAGCAGCAAGGGAAAAACGACAGATAACATACAAGGGAACTCCCATAAGGTTAACAGCTGATTTCTCAGCAGAAACTCTACAAGCCAGAAGGGAGTGGCATGATATACTTAAAGTGATGAAAGGGAAGAACCCACAACCAAGATTACTCTACCCAGCAAGAATCTCATCCATATTTGATGGAGAAATCAAAAGCTTTACAGACAAGCAAAAGCTAAGAGAATTCAGCACCAACAAACCAACTCTACAACAAATGCTAAAGGAACTTCTCTAAGTAGGAAACGCAAGAGAAGAAAAGGACCTACATAAACAAACCCAAAACGATTAAGAAAATAGTCATAGGAACATAAATATCGATAATTACCTTAAACATGAATGGATCAAATGCTCCAACCAAAAGACACAGGCTTGCTGAATGGATACAAAAACAAGACCCATATATATGATGTCTACAAGAGACCCACTTCAGACCTAGGGACACATACAGACTGAAAGTGAGGGGATGGAAAAAGATACTACATGCAAATGGAAATCAAAAGAAAGCTGGAGTAGCAATATTCATATCAGATAAAATACACTTTAAAATAAAGAATGTTACAAGAGACAAGGAAGGACACTACATAATGATCAAGGGATCAACACAAGAAGATATAACAATTATAAATATATATGCACCCACCATAGGAGCACTCAATACATAAGGCAACTGCTAACAGCTATAAAAGAGGAAATTGAAAGTAACACAGTAATAGTGGGGGACTTTAACACCTCACTTATTACACCAACGGACAGATCATCCAAGGTGAAAATAAATAAGGAAACAGAAGCTTTAAATGACACAATAGACCAGATAGATTTAATTGATATTTATAGGACATTCCATCCTAAAGCAGCAGATTACACTTTCTTCTCAAGTGCGCATGGAACATTCTCCAGGATAGATCACATCTTGGCTCACAAATCAAGCCTCAGTAAATTTAAGAAAATTGAAATCATATCAAGCATCTTTTCTGACCACAACGCTATGAGATTAGAAATGAATTACAGGGAAAAAAATGTAAAAAAACACAAACACATGGAGGGTAAACAATACGTTACTAAATAACCAAGAGATCACTGAAGAAAACAAAGAGGAAATCAAAAAATACCTAGAGACAAATGACAATGAAAACACGATGATCCAAAACCTATGGGATACAGTAAAAGCAGTTCTAAGAGGGAACTTTATAGCTATACAAGCGTACCTCAAGAAACAAAAAAAATCTCAAATAAACAATCTAACCTTACACCTAAAGGAACTAGAGAAAGAAGAACAAACAAAACCCAAAGTTAGCAGAAGGAAAGAAATCATAAAGATCAGAGCAGAAATAAATGAAATAGAAACAAAGACAACAATAGCAAAGATCAATAAAACTAAAAGCTGGTTCTTTGAGAAGATAAACAAAATTGATAAACCATTAACCAGACTCATTAAGAAAAAGATGGAGAGGACTCAAATCAATAAAATTAAAAATGAAAAAGGAGAAGTTACAACAGACACTGCAGAAATACAAAGCATCCTAAGAGACTACTACAAGCAACTCTATGCCAATAAAATGGACAACCTGGAAGAAATGGACAAATTCTTAGAAAGGTATAACCTTCCAAGACTGAACTAGGAAGAAATAGAAAATATGAACAGACCAATCACAAGTAATGAAATTGAAACTGTAATTAAAAATCTTCCAACAAACAAAAGTCCAGGACCAGATGGCTTCACAGGTGAATTCTATCAAACATTTAGAGAAGAGTTAACACCCATCCTTCTCAAACTCTTCCAAAAAATTGTGAAGGAAGGAACACTCTCAAACTCATTCTATGAGGCCACCATCACCCTGATACCAAAACCAGACAAAGATACTACAAAAAAAGAAAATTACTGACCAATATCACTGATGAACATAGATGCAAAAAACCTCAACAAAATACTAGCAAACAGAATCCAACAACACATTAAAAGGATCATACACCACGATCAAGTGGGATTTATCCCAGGGATGCAAGGATTCTTCATTATACGCAAATCAATCAATGTGATACACCATATTAACAAACTGAAGAAGAAAAACCATATGATAATCTCAATAGATGCAGAAAAAGCTTTTCACAAAATTCAACACCCGTTTATGATAAAAACTCTCCAGAAAGTGTGCATAAAGGGAAATTACCTCATCATAATAAAGGCCATATACGACAAACCCACAGCAAGCATCATTCTCAATGGTGAAAAACTGAAAGCATTTCCTCTAAGATCAGGAACGAGACAAGGATGTCCACTCTCACCACTATTATTGAACATAGTTTTGGAAGTCCTAGTCACGGCAATCAGAGAAGAAAAAGAAATAAAAGGAATACAAATTGGAAAAGAAGAAGTAAAACTGTCACTGTTTGCAGATGACATGATACTATACATAGAGAATCCAAAGATGCCACCAGAAAACTACTAGAGCTAATCAATGAATTTGGTAAAGTTGCAGGATACAAAATTAATGCACAGAAATCTCTTGCATTCCTATATACTAATGATGAAAATCTGAAAGAGAAATTAAGGAAACACTCCCATTTACCATTGCAACAAAAAGAATAAAATACCTAGGAATAAACCTACCTAGGGAGACAAAAGACCTGTATGCAGGAAACTATAAGACACTGATGAAAGAAATTAAAGATAATACCAACAGATGGAGAGATATACCATGTTCTTGGATTGGAAGAATCAATATTCTGAAAATAACTATACTACCCAAAGCAATCTACAGAGTCAATGCAATCCCTATCAAATTACCAATGGCATGTTTTACAGAACTAGAACAAAAAATCTTAAAATTTGTATGGAGACACAGAAGACCCCGAATAGCCAAAGCAGTCTTGAGGGAAAAAAGCAGAGCTGGAGGAATCAGACTCCCTGACTTCAGGCTATAATACAAAGCTACAGTAATCAAGACAATATGGTACTGGCCAAAAAACAGAAATATAGATCACTGGAACAAGATAGAAAGCCCAGAGATAAACCCACGCACCTATGGTCAGCTAACCTATGACAAGGGAGGCAAGGATATACAATGGAGAAAAGACAGTCTCTTCAATAAGTTATGCTGGGAAAACTGGACAGCTACATGCAAAAGAATGAAATTAGAACACTCCCTAACACCATACACCAAAAAAACCCTCAAAACTGATTACAGACCTAAATGTAAGACTGGACACTATAAAACTGTTAGAGGAAAACATAGGAAGAACACACTTTGACATAAATCACAGCAAGATCTTTTTTGATCCACCTCCTAGAGGAATGGAAATAAAAACAAAAATAAACAAATGGGACCTAATGAAACTTAAAAGCTTTTGCACAGCAAAGGAAACCATAAACAAGACCAAAAGACAACACTCAGAATGGGAGAAAATATTTGCAAACGAATTAACAGACAAAGGATCAATCTCCAAAATATATAAACAGTTCATGCAGCTCAATATTGAAAAAACAAACAACCCAATCCAAAAAATGGGCAGAAGACCTAAATAGACATTTCTCCAAAGAAGACATACAGATGGCCAAGAAGCACATGAAAAGCTGCTCAACATCACTAATTATTAGAGAAATGCAAATCAAAACTACAATGAGGTATCACCTCACACCAGTCAGAATGGGCATCATCAGATAATCTACAAACAACAAACGCTGGAGAGGGTGTGGAGAAAAGGGAACCCTCTTGCACTGTTGGTGGGAATGTAAATTGATACAGCCACTATGGGGAACAGTATGGAGGTTCCTTAAAAAACTAAAAATAGAATTACCATATGATCCAGCAATCCCACTACTGGGCACATATGGAGAAAACCATAATTCAAAAAGACACATGCACCTCAATGTTCATTGCAGCTCTATTTACAATAGCCAGGTCACGGAAGCAACCTAAATGCCCAACGACAGATAAATGGATAAAGAAGATGTGGTACATATATACAATGGAATATTACTCAGCCATAAAAAGGAACTAAATTTGGTCATTTGTAGAGATGTGGATGGATATACAGACTGTCATACAGAGTGAAGTAAGTCAGAAAGAGAAAAGCAAATATCGTATATTAACGCATATATGTGGAACCTAGAAAAATGGTACAGATGAACTGGTCTGCAGGGCAGAAAGTGAGACACAGATGTAGAGAACAAACGTATGGACACTAAGGGGGGAAAACCACAGTGGGGTGGGGATGGTGGTGTTGTGATGAATTGGGAGATTGGGATTGACATGTATACACTGATGTGTATAAAATGGATGACTAATAAGAACCTGCAGTATAAAAAAATAAACAAGATTAAATTTAAAAATTCAAAAAAAAAAAAGTAAAAGGGTAATTTTGTTTGGTATACTATCTTTGAAAGAGAAAATCTCCATGTGATTCTAAGGTTTCTGTTCTTGTTTTAAGACTAGACAAATTTTCAGACTCTATTCCAGACCTACCAATTCAGGAACTTTGGGCGGGGGGTCCAACAATCTGTGTTTTAACAAGCCTCTAGGTGACTCTAATGCCTGTTAAAGATTGAGAACAAGTGGACTAGACTATTCCTCTATATACCACAACTATTTAATATTTAATGCATGTTTAAAAGTTATGATGAGACATAGGTAAAAATTAGGAAAAATCTCAATAAATTATGGACTTTATTAAAAAATTATGGATCAATGTTGGTTCATTAGTTTCAATAAATGTACAATACTAATGTAAGATGTTAACAGGAGAAACTGGGAGAACGTAATATTCAGAAACCCTCTATACTATATGTATAACTTTTATATAAATCTAAAACAATACTAAATTAAAACTTATTTTAAAAAATAAGATTATAATTGGCATAATGAATCATACCTTTTTGTTTAACACTAGTTTTCTTCAGCTGTCTAAGAAGATTTCCACTTCCTCTCAGAACTGTCTTCAAAGCTCTCAAACCCCAGTCATAATGTTGCTGAGGTGTCAAAAGTTCTCTTAGGTAAAGACATGGAAATCATAAATCATCAAATAGCTATAAGAAATTATTTTTGTAATCATATTAAAAGAAATACAGAATCTAACTACTAACACATAGAAATAAGTCCTAATATTACATTAGTTTATAAAAAGGAACCAAGCAAAACAAAATAATCACTCAAGTAAAATGTTAAAGATGGATGGTTCTCAAGGATCAGGATAAACCTTTCACAAACTGGCTATCATCTTAATGGAGACACTAAATGATAACCACCTGTTACTTTTATTCCTAAAGTCTTTAGTCGATCCATCTTGCTCTCAATCTCTGACACTCTAGTTCTCACTATCTCTTAAGCGATATGGACCAGAATTCTAGGTTGTCCAAAGAAGCTAAAAGTCAATCTCTATTACTAGAAATCAGACATAAAAAAAAAAAAAAAAAAATTGTGAAAGATTCCCTCCAAAGAACAGTAGGCTTTGAGTGGTCAGCTGGTAAATTAGTTTAGTAAGTATCACTTAGCTGGAGTATTCCAATAAAAATATTTTGCAGAAAAAAAGTGAAATTGAATTAATAGTATTTATGAAAAACAAGTAGTTTTGAGCCAGATGTTTCTGTTATTCAAACTAAAATCTTTCTTACCAACACCTTGAGTACAATATAAAATTGTACTTATGAAAATCACCAATATGAAAATCACTGAATAGGTAAATTGGACAAATGTGAAAAATGGTCATTAATAACCCTGATCAATCATTGGAACTACAAAATATTAAAATATTTAAAACAGGAAAACTCACCTGGATAGATTGAAGATAGCTACCAATTTTCTGCCCAACACTTTAGCATCTTTAAAGCCTTCTGAATAGAGAATAACTTCTGCAATAAGCTCATTGTCTGGACGAGACATGGCTACTGGCCTGAAAAGCTGTTTAAGATTATCAGGCAGTTTTTGTCTTCCTCCATAACCTTTTCCAGCAGGATTCATAGTGATAAAAATTCCAGAATTAGAATTTATTTCTACCTGAAATATTAATTTAAAACATAGGCATCAAATATTTGAAACTATAAAACATATTGCAAATAGAAGTTTTATTGTGACATATTTCTACACATACATCTTATACCTTAGCAAAAAGCAACCACTAGTGTGCTAAACATCTCCTTACTCAACATATAATAAACTCCTTAGGAACTACACTACTTTATAGAGGCTCTTTATAATCAGTTTTTTGAGGCTGAAAGTTTAAGTGATGGTAACTAGTTTGAATGTCTATTCATTCATTCAACATACATTTACCAAAAGCCTTCCTTGTGTTAGGCACTTTGCTAAGTACACAGAGACAACACAACTCTGAACTAAAGTCAGTAATAGTTTATGCCCTTCTGGAGTTTATAGTCTATTGAATATTAGAAAGAAGCAATCATAGTTAATAAATCCTATGACAGCAAAGAGCAAAACAGCATGAGAGTATCTAATAGGAGCATTTTCAACAAAGCACTAAGAATAGAAAAGCAGAATTATAATGTATAAACAATGAATGGGCAAGTAGGAAGTAGAAATACCTAGAGTAAAAAACCTGGCTATAAAGGAAAGAAAACAAAAAGCATGGTTGGAAGGAAAGATGAATTAAGGGAAGGTTTGCTTATGTTTTAATTATACTAAACATTATATTACAGTGTCATTATATCTAATATAATATTATATATTATTAAGAAGGAAAATATGTGATTATGTTTAAAAGCCAATGAGAAATGGGTAGAAGGACAGAGATAACACTGAAGAGAAGGTCCCTGGGAAGCAGATTCCAAAGTATAGATGGAAAAATTAGTTTGAGTTGGGAAAAAGGACAATTTTTCTTTCTAAGAGGAGGAAATGACAAAAAATGAACAGGGAAGAAAATAAATTTTGATGACAGAGAGGTAAAAACTGAAGAATTTCTCTTTTTTTGTGAAGAAAGAGTTGAAACATCATGTAAGTAACAGGCAATGTTAGAACTGGTCCTACTTTCTTGGTCTACCCTGAAAAACTTGTATTGGGAAAATGTTATTATGGGGAAGAGGATAATTTCACAGTTCTTTCAACTTTCGGTGTATTCACCATTACACATTATATAGAGAAATCTATGTTTTATATACAAATAAGTTTAAGTTCTAATGACAATGAATGTATACCTCCTATGGGGAGAAGTGAGCAACAGAAGAATAGTTAAGTATTTATTGTTTTAAGATTCATATAGAATAGTGATTAAAAACATGAATTTCAGAATTAGACAGACGTGGGTTCGATTTCCAGCTCCACTTCTTACGTTTAACATATCAAGCCCTAGCTTCCTCATCCATAAAGTTAAAAAAATATAATAGTACCTAACTCAAAGGATTGTTATGAGTACTAAATGAAACAATGCATAAAAGCACTAAGCACAGTGGCATAGAGTGTTTGATAAATGTTAGCAAATATTATTATAACTGGATTATTCAATATCGAAAGTTTGAAGATGAATGGTGGAAATGGGACCCAAAAAGGGTGAGAAACTCAGAGACAATTCACAGGTAAAAAGGTTTAACACACTGGTCACAAATTAGAAACAGAGGTGCCAGGAGAAATAAACATAGACTATTTGCCTGAGTATGAGTAACACAAAGTCTTATAAAATAGTTTAATTCTTTAAATTCCCAATATATGCTATACCTCCTTGCCAAGCAGTTCACATACAGTTCTATGATTCTTCAGAGCATCTTGAATTGTCTGGATTTGCATAGAAACTGCTGACAGTACAGATTCTTCCAGTCTATTGAACTCATCAAAACAACCCCAGGCCCCACACTTTACCAAACCAACAAATATTCGTCCCATTGACTTCACATCGATGCCCTTAAAAATAACAATAAAAATTATATTCAGTAAAAATAATTAAAATCTCTAATAATAATTTAATACTTTATGTCATTTAGTGAGAAGGTAATCATTTCACCCATCTATGCCTCTTTAGTTCTTTTTAAGCAGAGATTAAACAGCTACTCTTTCAAAACCTAGGATGGTTTCAAGGAGTAAACAAAATAATTCATGTGAAAGTGTTCTGCAAAATACACAGAACTAAACAAGTATAAGATTTTGTTTCAGTTATTCTTTAAGTCAAAATACACATAATGTTTTGAAAATGGTAACTTAATAAGAATTTAAGATTTTTCCTCTGACATAAAGCTTCATTCTGTATTTAAAATTATTTCTATGTAATAGTTCTCTTTAGAAAAGTTTTTGGACTATACTATGTGCAACCTCTCTCCATTTTACTTCTCAAATAAAATCCACTTTCAAGTGATTTAAAAGAAGAGTGATTTTAAAATAGAGCATTTCATATATAAGTATGTGAAAACTATTCCAAACATCTAAGACACTATTACATCGTTTGATAATTATTTATTCTACCTCATCACAATTAAAAACTAAAACTTGTCTTCCAAGAAGTCCACCTAAAGCCTTTACTGATTCAGTTTTTCCAGTTCCAGCTGGTCCGTAAGGATTTCCTCCAAGTCCCATCTTCATGGCTTGAGTGAGAGTTAAGTAGCACTTGTCTGTCAGTGGAGTGTAAACCAGCTTGGGAGCATTACCCTACACAAGGGAAATATAAATTTCAAATATTCATATTCTATTCAATATGTACAAATATTATATAGTGTAGTTTAATAGCGATTCTAGCTAAAAAGTTAAAAAGGCAACAAATAGTTTAAAGTTGTTAACATAGAAAAAAATATACAAAATTTTTTTTAGTAATTCAAGAAACCTTCTAAAGCGCAAACTGGAATTAAACTTAGTTATTTCTCAAGCATGTATTTTTATTCTATCCTCAGTTGACATACTGTTAGGTTTTCCAAATAGTCTCTCAAGTTCTTGATAATGTCACAAAGATATACCTCTAAGGCAGACAAATCCAGAAACTGTATACAATTATACACTTTCCAATACAATTCAATATAATTATGTACAATAATCATCCTATTTTGTATTTTAAAATTCATGTAAATTACTTCCTGGAATCTTACAAGCTTCAAAAATCAGAACTACTTTGGAAACCTCAAAGTATAATTAATTTGAAAAATTCCTTATGAAATTAATAATCTTAACCTATCAAATAATTCTCAAAATTTCTACTAAATTTTAGCGGAAATAGAGTCCAATTCAAGCTGCATTTTATAGAGTTTTTCTTTAATTTAGGTGGACAGATTTGGGTCTCAAAATACATTTCCTTTTTGAAAGAGCCAGCTGGCAACTCTCCTGACATATGCTTATTAACATAAATGTCAAATATATCCTTATGATTGATTCACTATGATGGAAAAAGGCAGAGAGGATACAGCTGGATTTTTTGAGAACAGGTTACATGAGCTAGGTTATTTGCTTGAAAATTCTTTTACCTTACAAACAGAGAATATTTAACAAACATACTTTGACATATTAACAATTGCACTAATTTTGGCCTTGTAAAAGGAGGCACAAACCAAATTGTTTCCATTGAGGTTCCCTAATATTCAGTTCTCTTTAGATTAAAGCTATATTTCAATCTGTATAAATAAATGCTGCTCTAAGAAAAGGTACATTTAGAGAATTCAGCACAACACTGCCATTATTTTAACTTTTTTTGTATATAGAATTTTTTCCAATATAACATCTTTTTAATTATGATGAAATAGAAGACAATAATCCAAAAAAAATTCTTAAAAGTTACAGCTAAAATAAAAATAACTCTTTCATCCAATAGCAAATTTCCTTTAAAGTAAATAATTTCTAACCGGAAAAATTAAACATTTCTGCCACAAGTCATACCTGGTACTCATAAGTATACTGAAGTTCAGAATCCACCATTTGAACGTAACATGTGTGATCACTTTTCATATAGAATCTAACTTGTTTTTTCCAAGCCCAGTCTTCAGTTGTATGAACTTGAACTTGGTTTAACTGCTTCACCACATCAATATTATGAATAATATCAAGAATAAGTGCTTTAAGTTTAAGCTCCAGAATGCCAGATTCTGTATACAATTAAAGTAATTGGGGAAAATGTTAGCCTGTGATTTATGTACTTTATGATTTTATATATATACACACACACACACATATATGATTTCTCAATAAATGAATTTAAATGCTAATTTCATGATACATTTGAATAGTATAGTAATATATATCATGCAAGTCAAAAGAATGTCAAATCCACCAATAAGAATTGTGTGTGTGAAAACTAAGATATCAAAATTCAACGAAACCAGGGTTCTGGTTCCTTATGCAAGGGAGTAAGCACACTCAGCCTGTCTCTCCCTCTGAATGCAGGTATAAAACACGGACAACATACATTGAACTGCTATTTAGGACTCTGAAAAAGTAAAGAGTATCAGGCAAATTGCGGAAGGGCAGAATTAGAAGTGCCACCAAACCAGTGGTAAATTTACCTTTTTTCTTTTCCCTTTTCCTCTTTTATATCCATGGGTCTGGATTCAATGCTGCCAGAAACCCATACTGGTGTAGACAGAGAGAGGTCCAGGAGAAGGCTTTTAACTCAGACTTGAAAAGCAGAAAAGGAGTCTCAACGCTGGCAGCTGAGACCCAGAAATGCCTAAAACTCTGAAGGAAGGGAACTTTCCTCTGAAATCAGAGGAGCTATGATCCCAAGACAGTGGGACTAACTCAAATTGCTCTTTTTGTCTCTTTTCTCCCATCAACTGGTCCAAGACATGGGCGCAGTCACAGAAAGTGTGAAGGAGAGTACAGTACATGAAACTCCAGCTTTCTGGCCAGAGGACCAAAAGAGGAGCCCAAGAGAACCACAAAATCACTGCTAAGACCATGGAAGGGGAGAAGATTGCGAAAACGACCCTATAAACTTTATGAACCCTTGAGCTCAGCCTGAGCTGTGCAGACCTCATCCTAAACATTAAACCAAAGACTTTGATAACTGGCCACTAGGTGGCACACATGTGGGGAAGATCTCAAGAGTATAGCAAAGACAGAACAGACATTGGAACCACAACCCACAGAAAGCTGGCTGAAACTTGTGGCCTGAACCCAACAAGATCACTTGCTAGCAGAAAAATATCAACATTATCCAGCAAATTTAAATAAGACTCAGACTCTTATAACACAATATTCAAAATGTCCAGGATACAATCCAAAATCATTCAACATGAAAAGAACCAAAAAAATCAACTCACATCAGAAAAGACAATAATAAAGGTGAAATGAAGACATTCTCAAGAGAAGGAAATCTATAAGATTCATAGTCAGCAAACGGGCTCTAAAAGAAACACTAAAGAAAATTCTTCAAAGAAAGAAAATGACAGCAGAAGGAAACTTGGAGCATCAGGATGAAGGATGGGCAACAGAAATGGTAAGCATCTAGATAAATATAATAGACTATTCTCAGGTCCTTTAAAATACATTTGACGGTTAAAGAAAAACATTATAATCTCATGGAGTTTTCAATGTATATAGATATCTATATACATTGAAAACAACATAAAAAGGGGAGGATAAAGAAACCCATATGGTGGTAAGTTTTCTACATTCCACTTAAAATAGTAAATTATTGATTCTAAGTACAATATAAAAGTATGTATACTGTAATTCCTAAAGTAACCTCCAAAATAGACACATAGATGATTGACTGACAGACAAAAGCACAATAGATAAATTAAGACAGAATACTAAAAAAATGTTCAAATAACCCAAAAGTAGGCAGAAAATGGAATATTTTCCCATACCAGTATTCCCTGGATCCTCAGAACTTGTATCAATGTTAGTATAGTGCTCTAACTTATTCACCAGTTGTGTTTCAATCTGATGAAGACTATGATCTTTGATGGCATTTTCTACATCTTCAGTGAATTTAATCTGCTCTGCCAAGCATAATATCTAATGAATAAAGAGAAAAATTATTTTTAAAAGCTGAATTTACTTAGAAATATTTTATAAATTTAAGGAAAGATACCTTTTTCCAAATTTCCAATTACATATTGGATTTCTCTACCTGAATGTCTTACTGGCACCTCAAATATTAATAGAGCAATACATTTGTAGAAAAAGCATGTGTGATGCAGCCCAAGCTTACTTCTCAGAGCTCATCTTTTACTATTCTCCTATAGGCCTATTTTTGGGTCTTAGAGCCCACCAAGCTTATTATAACCTAAGTGCTTTGTACTTTCTTCCCATGACTCTCCTCATAAATGGCTTCTTTTTAACCAGTAAGATGCAAAGATATCAGAGTATGATGCATTCTATTTAATAAAAAGAGTAATCTTCTAGCATTCCAAAATAATCTCTCAGTATACTACTGAAGTCTACAATTTCAAAACACCAATTTTATCCTAAATTAGTCTGTCTTAATCTTTCAATTTAATACCCATAAACAGAAACTAAATACAGATCAACTTCACATTTACATAAAACACGAAATATTAATGCCGTTTGAGAGGATTTCTATAATATTATCAATATAGCAAGGTTACTGATAAAGCAAATGATATATTTAAACACCAGATTTTGTAAACTTGTATTAAAATACTTTGATACAGTTCTTAGATGAACAAGGAAAACCAATATCCTCCTTTAAACTAAAGACATGATCCATCATCGTATAAAAACACTAAACCTACTGACCAATTAACTACTGAACAGATTGGTTTTTTTCTTATATATACCTTTTAGCATCCAGAAAATATCATCAAATGCCTCTATTTATCAGATTCATTCATTATCTATATATAATTTTAATACTTAATATAGCAGGCTAAGCTGCTGTTTGCTCTTAGAACATTGTACAAATACCACATTAAGTTCTTTAACAAAAGAGAAAGCCAATTAGTAACTTTCCAGGGCAAAGTCACCTCTCATACTTTGTAGTACAAAACTCACCAGCTTCTTTAATCAAGTATATGGTGAAGCGTTTAAACAGATCCAAATCTGCTTTGTGAGAAAAGACTTTGCTTTTTAATTTTCATATGAAAATCTCCACTTGCCACCTTGAAACTAATACTCATATATATGGATTTCCACTCAGGCAATACTACTGAATTTCTGTATTATAAATAAATTTTAATAATAATGCACAGCAATATCTCAATTTTTAACAGTCTGCTATACGATTTCTATGAGAGGCTAACAGAAATGATACTCAAGATACAGTCTTAACTAATTCTCGTGTCACATTACCATTAAGATACCTGGACAAACACTAACATTGTCTAAAATGTAACGGTCGCTAAGGGTGCTCTGCAAACATTATATAATTTAACCTTCAAAATGAGTTGCCGTGGAGGTATTATTATACCCTCTTAACTAAGTGTCAAAAAGAATCACTCAAAGTATAACTGGCAAAGGTAGGATTTGAACCAAGGTCTGTCAGATTTTTTCTACTTTATCATGCTGCCTCCTTCCCACACCAGAAAGGGCTTTCTGGTCCTTACAAAGATGTCTTTAGAGAACTGAATTAATAGTACACAGTAACTTGTACCAGACATTCATGTAACCAGTTATACTATTCAATCCCCTTACATAAATGCTCTTGAGATAAATTTTTCTTAACATTAACTGCTAATAAACTAGAATTCTTTGTTTTGATAGATTATGAACTGTATGCATGTTTAGTAGTTCATATGTTTACTTGACTGCTCAGAGCCCAGAACTAAGTTTCAGGCTCAAATCCAGCAACATTCTTCAGCCTATAGCTCCCAGTATATCTCCTGATATAACTGTCATTTCCTCAATCTAATTATTATGCAATTCTTACTTCTGTATATTTTTTAATATTGTGTCTTTTACTCTAAGTCAATTTAAATCCTACCTGGAAGTTGACAGAGTACTAGGAAACATTTCCAGAGATAATAAAGCATTTTGACTCTGACTTTGCAATGGCATTATTATTCATCAATGACTACTTTTATTTTTCTCTAAGAACTTAACAAGATTTTTTAAACATATTTTAGTTTGACTTAAACAGCTAAAAGATACAAAATGATATGAGTGATAAAATGGCTATGAATCCAAAATGTTCCAAGTTTCCTAATTAACTTCTCATGCTTTAAAAGAACCAACATAAAACCCTGTTCCAATAGCTACTAAATATTTTAATCTGAAAAGCAAAAAATAGTTAGGTAGATTTTCCTGTGAGAAATCATAGAACATCTCAATACCTGCCTTTCATAGTCCCTAAGAACTGAAGTTCCTGATATCCTACCTCCGTAGTGTTAGTCTCAACCAGCAATAAAACTAATCCTGAACAAGGCAGGATATTTAACCCAAGTCTTAGTGCTACACTTTAATAAGGCCCAGAACAAGTTTTGTAAGATACATATCTAGCATCCAGTGTTTCAGGAATGAGTTCCTATGAACATTGACCTGCAGCAATCTCTATAACAACCATGAAACCTAGTGCTCTTCTTCCCTGCCAAAGTTCTAGTTCAGTACTGTGACTATGTTTCAGACCTACACTAACACTACTAAACTCCCACCAGCTCCAACTCCTAGATGAGTCCATGGGAAGGGTGGGAGACAATGTTATAGATCCTGTGCCTCTCCATCAACGATGAACTAATCATCCGGAACCAGGAAACTAATACATGACTAATTCTGCCTCCCAGTTCCACTCCCCAGTGGCCTGGGTAGTTTAGATCTCAGCAGGCCTTCTGCTTGAAAGCATCTGAATTATGGCAAACTAATGGAGCGAGAAGAGAATTTCACTATCGTGCTGTTGCTCCCTCACATTTAACAGTTGAGGGACTGAGACTCAGAAATTAAGCAATTAGTCAATGTTAACTGTTAGATAAAGAGAAAACAAAGATCCCAGTTGTCTAAGCCTCCTGACCTCTAGGTCAGGGATCTTCCAATGACACCATGCCTACCTGTACTCTAGACATAAGCCCCCTTACCTGTGAAGGGAAAAAGGATGGGTCAATTGCACCTTGAGAACTTCGTCCAGCAGTGACACATTCCGTCAACAACTCTTTCAAAGTTTGCTTCATTTCCAAGGCTAAATCATTTAACCAAGTCTGAAAATAAAATTAGAAAATATATTATTTCTTATTACACAAGTCATAAAACAAAAACATAAGCTAATGACTCTATTCTTTTATTTCAGGAGGAAGGTTATGATTTCTTATTGACTCTCACACTCCCAAAATGTGTTGTATGGTATATAATTTTTATTAATAAATGATTTAAATGAAGAAAACTATTTTTTCGCCTCTTGGGATAATGTTAAGTGTGAAAACTCAAAAATTTGTAGTTAGTTATCACTATCACCATCTATACAAACCAAAAAAATATGAACATTTAAAAACTAACCCATTCATTTCATCATTATGATAAATCAAACTAGATAGCTGGGCCAATAAATTAGAGTAACAATGACTAGCTAAGTCCCCTGGCTCACACTATCCTGATGATCTTATATTCAGAAAGCTGTAACCATAGGAAGGGATTGCTTCGTTAAGGTGAACCATATTATTTAAGGAGTGAAGATCCCTCTTCAAACAAAACTAATTCTGTTTCAAGGTCAAAACAATACATTTTTCACTCATTTGATTATAGATAAAATAATAAAAGTTTAAACTAAAGTTAAAATAATAATGATGATTGATAAAAATAGCAATGAATATTTAAGAATCACTACTTAACTTTTAAAAACTGTATCATTTGCAATAAAAGATAAGAGCAAAAACTACAATCTTAAATAGCTTTTCATCATTACCTATTTTAAGTTCTAGCTTTTTACTGTTTATCTTTAGAGCACTTTCCAGTATTAAAAATGGCACAAACTTTTGCCCAGTTCAAAAGCCACTGCAGCTAAAAAGTAAGAAGCTCTCAGTGCAAGGCAGCAGACACCTACTCTGCTAATCATCACAAGAGCTCCCGGAGCGCTGCACTACCCCCAGCTGCTAAAAGCTCTTTCTCTCTCTGTTCATCCAGTCCTAATAAAATCACAAGAAAGGAAAACAACAGCAAAAACAACAAATCTCTTCACCAAATATGGGAGCTACTTAACAAACCTTCTATCCTTTCAACCACTTGATTTATATACTCAACATCCAAAAAAATGTTGAGGCCTAACCAGGAATGGACTTTTTACTAAACTGTACAGATACATGCATGATAAGGCATGGCCCTGACTTGCAGTTGAAAGATACCTTTAGAACTTAAAAATTACAATTCAATGTGTTACATCCTATTGCTGTTGGCTTTAGCTGTATAACTGTAATAGGCTTTTGACAGTTCACTTTTAGTCCTGCAGAACCAATTAATCAATAGTTGTACTATAAATGCACTAGTTTCAAGTTTACTTGTTCACTTAAATCATCTCATACAACTCAGATTTTAAAGAAAAAAAAAAAAAAAAGAACAAAGACTTATTGAGTAGTTATGTTCCAAACACTATAGTGTACCTAAAGCCAATTATCTCATTTAATTTTCAACAGAAAGTCTTTGCTAGTAGGACTCCCATTTTACAGTTAAGAAAACTGAGACTCTAAGTTATATAGCTAATAAGTTGTGGAGTTACAATTAATATCCAACTCTTCTTGACTCCAAAGCAAAAGTTGTTTTCAAAATTACATGCTGCCTTCCAAAGACTAAAAATATATATTGTCTTTAATATCAAATCATTCTGAACCTAACAAAACAAATTATTTTTTAAGATATGTTTCCAAAAGGCCTAAATTAACCAACTTACTCTACAAATTGACTGAATTAATTTTGATACAAAGTTCATATCGTTAATTCTTTATACTTTCACACTTGAAAAATTACTTACCTCTACATTATTTGACAGAAGAACTTTGTTTTTAAAAGGTACAACCTCTCCCTCTAAAGATTTCATTGCAGTTATATGTTTTGATTCCTCATCAAAGCACACACTGTTAATGCCTACATTACAAAAGCAACAATTTATATGCAAAAGCTTTATTAAAGACATAATTATTAGACAGTATATATGATCACCACATAATACATAAAGTATACTTCATAATATAGAATATATTAGAATTATATTAATTCAATTATATAATGAAATAGAACAGCTTTTCATAACCCAAAACTGGAAACAACTGAATGCCCATCAGGTGAATAGAGAAACTGTGATATATTTGAACAATTGACTATTTTAAGCAATAAAAAGGAATAAAACATAGTTTTAGGTATCTTGAAACCATTATGATGAGTGAAAAAAAGCAGGCACAAATGAGTGCATAAGAATATGTACCAGTGATTCCACTTACATTATATGAGACAAAAAGATAATAGGAAAGGGGGAGAGCAAACAAGACTTCCCTTCCCCAAAATTTGCACTCACTTTATAGTATATAAAAAAACACATTACCTAATTTTGATCTTTAGAAAAACCCTATAAGTTACTATTTACAATTTAAAGAAAGAAACTAGATTTCAGAGAGGTAAATTAATAGCTAATAAATAGTAGAGGTAGAGCTTGGAAGCAAGCTTTCTGATTCCAAGAGCTCTTTCTACTATCTTCCACAGGCAAAATCACAGTTACAGATATAAGCACTCTAAAGCTTCAGATATACAGTGGTTAATAAATACTTCTGTAAAGCACCAGAGAGTAAATATCTTAGGTTTTTACAGGTCATAAGGTCTCGGTGTCAATTACTCAACTCTGCTTGTAGCACAAAAGCAGCTATAGACAATAATGGACATGGCTGTATTCCTTCCAACAAAACCTTATTTAAAAAAAAAAAAAAAACAGAGCTAGTCAGATTTGGCCTGTGGGCCTACAGTTTGCTAATCCCTGACTTCAAGTGAAGATGATGAAAAGTTTTTACTTCTTAAAGTTAATTTGAAAAATACAGCTCTTTTCCAACAAATAATATTTCAAGAAAATAATAATCATCGTGTTTGTAGCAAACCAATTCCGAATGCGATTACCCAACTAAAATGATTCAACAACATCGAAGCATATGGTACTATTACTCTACACTTTTTACCAGGTAATCTCACCTCTTCCTATAGCCTAATTATCATCTATACACAGATGACTCCCAATTTTACATTTCCATCCCACGTATCTCCTCTAACAATAATTGCCTACTGAGTATCTCCACTGGGACATCACTCAAGAGACCTTAAACTCAATAATGAATGGACATGTTCTCCTTCACTTCAGACCTCTGCACATCCTATTCCCTCTGCCTCCCCATTTTTCCTCTAGCTAAGACCTATAAATTCTTCAGATCTCACCTGAGATGTCATCTTTACATACCCAAAACTGAGCTAAATGTCTTCACAGATGCAGCTATAACACCACATACTTATGTCGACCATAGAAATTGTCGTATATTATATTTGTCAACTTACTAGCTTGCCTCGCCCACTAAACTAGAGTTCTTTGAGTGTATGACCTGTATTTTATTCAACAGTCTGCCTAAGAGCCTAACACTATGTGTGGCAGATAACTGAAACTCAATAAATATCTGTTGAATAAATGTTCAATCTTACCAGCAAACAGTTTCTTAAGGTGAGACTGAATCACTGATGGGTTGGTAGACTGGCCCAGTATTTCTAATAAGTCATCATCACCAATAAAGTAAAATCTTGGGAATGCTGAGCGTTTTTCCTAAAAAAAAAGAATAATCTCTTTTCAAATAATTAAGATATTAAAGCACTTTATAATTTATTATACAAAGATTTTTTTTAAAAAAACATGCCTCCAAGAATTCATTTAATGATTTCTGACATCTTTGAAGCTGATCAAGTATCGTTAGTAGAGAATTTCTGATTCCTGCATGAGTAGTTAACGTTGTGACTCTATTATCTTTCTTGATGTCAGTCATTATTGATCTGCAGAAGAAAAAAAGTTATTTTCACATCGATTTTAACAGTTTTTGGCTGAAAGAGGGATATGGAGACTTTTTTTTTGCTTGCTTAAAACAAACTAGTAACATCAGTATAACAGCAATACATTATTATACTTCTAATAAATACTCCTCAAAGTTAATAATACCCTATTACCATTTTTAACCTCCATTATTGCACATTCTCCTATTTCATTCACTCACTAAACAAATATTAAGTCTTACCTCATAGAGATAATGGCGCAGTGACAGAGAAAGATATTAAATAATTTCTCCAAATATTCAAATAAAATTATGATAAATGCTAAGAAAGAAAAGCACAAAGGACTGTTTTGTACTAAGAAAGAATTAGTACAAAGGCTAATGCGGAAATCCCTAACCTATGACTTATTTGAGGAAGTAATTTAAGCTGAGATTTGAATGATAATGAAAAAGAAAAAGGCACTGAGTAGGAGGGAAACAGTTTCTGGCAAAGACCCTGAGAAAGGGCGTGGTATGTTAGAGAAACTAAAGGCTAGAGTCACTAAAGCAAAAAATAAAAAAAATAAAAAGAGAGAGAGAGAGCAGCACAAGAAAAGGCTAGAGAAATGGACAAGGAGCAGATCCTTAGATCTGCTTTATCCTCAGAGCAACTGAAAGTCATTTTTAAGTTTTACTTAATGGAATAAAGGAAAGAAGTAATGTGGACTTCATTTTTAAAAGACTACTCTGGCTGTTGTGTGAAAAACTTACTGGAGAAGACAAGAATAAGAATAAGTCAAAAGATTAGCCAGTAGTACGAGTGACAACAAAATTACTTCAGAATAAAATCAAAGAAGTAGAGATATAAAAGATATAATAAAATTGATTAGTAGATTAGAATCAACAAAATTTGGTAACAAATGGATTTGGAAATGGAGGAAGAGGTCAAAGATATCCATTATGCTTCTGCCTTGAGCAGTTAGGTGGTACCATTTATCGGGAAAGAAACCAGAGAGAAAAGAAAAGGGACTGTAGGAAAGGGACTGGGGGTAAATTCATGAATTTAGTTTTGACATGTTGAGTATATTTAATACATTGGGAGCTCAGAAAAGAAATATGAGCTCAATAAATAAGTTGAGGAGACCTCAGCAAATAGATGAGAATTGATTCTGAGAGTGGTTAAGATCATTAAGGAGAGAATATAGAGTGAGAAAACCTAAAGCTGAAAGGTGGAGAATGTCTACATCTAAATGTTTAGAGAGGGCTGAGGACTAGGAATCAGGAGTGGAACCAGAGAAACGGGCAGAAAACCAAAAAGGACAGGATCACAGAAGCCAAAAGAATAGACTTTCTAAGAAAGAAGAAATTTTCAACTCTATTAGATACTAGTCAGAGATAAAGTAAAATGAGAAATAAAAAATGCCCATCAGATTTACAATGGGAAAGTAATTGGTAACTTTAAGAAATACTAGCTATATATTAGTAATATTATTATTATTACTACTATACTATGGAAATATTATTAATATAGGTAGAGTGGTAAAGACAGAAACCAGATCAAAATGATTCAAGAAGTAAATGACTGAATGAGAGAAACTAATTTCTCAGAAGGACCCAGTAGAAAAAAAGTTGAAGACACAGATGACGCTAATAATGTAAAAGTAATTAGCTTGTATTAAGTACCTCACCATATGAATAAAAACCATCATATGTGTCTTTGTCTTATGTAGTTGTACTGACCTAAAATCTTCATCAACTCTGTTGAAGCGCATCTGTTCTTTTGGCAATGCTCCACGGCCAAAAATGGGTTCCAAATATACCCACTTTCTCTGAATATGGTTTAAATTCTGTAGGTACTCATCTAACTCTGCAAGTTTTCTTTCCCAAATTGACACTTTATCTTCAAATCCTTTATAACAAGGAGAATCCTTTAAGGACTGAAGAAGGCACCTATTATCTCCAACTTGATTTACTATATCTTTCCAGTCTTTAATCAGCTTGATAGTTCGACTTTGGCTGTCTTCATAATCAACCAATGTAAATACTGCTCCAACTCCCCAAAGATCAAGTTCTCGTAAAGCTTCTCTGATTGTAACTTCACCTTGTGCCCGACTATTTAAATCCTATTTAACACAAAATATCCATGTTTATTATTTCAACATTATCATATAAATAAGTTATATCTATTTTATAAGAAGATATATTTTTATTTGGCTTTTCACCATAAGGAAAAAACAAAAATTTAAGTGGATATATTTTCATCAATCCAAGAGAATTACTGGCAAATGTATTAAGGGATACCAGATATCTAGTTCACATGGTCAAATATATACAGAGTTCTGCCTTATGCTTTTTACTTCTAAAAAAAAAAAAAAAAACCAAATTTAAGCATCCATTGCAAACGACAAAAATATTTAAAATTTTGCAGAACTCAGCCATTTTATTGTAATTTAACTGTAAGTTCCAATACATCTAAAATGATTAGTAACCATCTAGAATTACCTCCTACAGCAGTCATGCTTTATAACCTTATAATTATCTACATATGCTCCAGGATTATCAGCAAAGATGAAAGTATACATATTAGATAATATATTAGAAAATAAAACAATTTGACATCAAAAGTCCTTTTATTTTTTTACATTGAATGGGAAGAACACAAAATAGAAAGTCTGCTACTTATGATATAATTGTGCAAGTTTTACTTTCACCTGAGACCTATGCTAAAACTGATTAGCAAATTGGTTCCTTGTTTAGTTCTCTGTATTTTTGTACCCCTTAGCTTCTATTTATAATATACCCTATGATTTTAAATGTGTTTTATAAAATGCTTTGTACTTGTTTGCTTTTTGATTAAAGCTGACTTCCTTCATAAAGACATATTTTATTTCAGATGTTTCCTCTCTCTCAAAGAAGGAGCTTATATTGTTTCTATAACCCCATCAATAGATTCAGATGTATTACTAATGAAAGAATAATGGAAAAATGGAACACTGTCACTATTTTAAGGAAAGAAAGAAATTTAACTTGCTGTTTTATTTAAATAAAATATAAAGCAAAAATGTGTGTCAACAAAGGTCAGATCTATGAGATATTTATAAAAGTGATTCTTACTTTAAGGTCTGAAGCTTTGGCAACAATTGTAGCAGCTACTCTAAGCAGATCACCAAACAGTAATTTATCTAGACTAGTCCCCTTAGGAAGGCCAAGTAGACGAAAAAGGTCAAGCCAGTGATCTGGAGAAAGATGCTCCCCTCTCACATATTTCAAGATAGGGACCGCAATCTGTTAAAAAAGAAGAAAAAAAGACATATGTATGTATATATACAAGCAAAATGTAAATTATTATTTAATTTTATTATAATTATCTATAAGATTTTTAATTACTGTATTATCGTATTTAACAATCTTAAAATCAAATTCTTAAAAAGAATTGTATAAAACTTTTTATTAAACATTGCTGTGGATACATGCAAATTTCCCTTGGTAGCTTGATATACTTTAAAACATGACCTAAAATATTTCTATTTTTATAAATTTAGCAAATGACCTATATCCTAAATATGCTAAATGACCCATATCCTAATTTCTAAGTTATAAATACTCCAACATATAACTTTAACCATAAATTTCTTAGTTATAACTTCTTTCAAACTGAAGCAGAAATATCAGTAACTTCTATGGTTTACTCTATACTTTCTATTTTTTTCATGTAATGGAATCATTAAAAATATATAAACTAAAATTACAGTTCAGTCACTACATAATAAAAAGATACATGAAAGCTCCAAACACCATTTTTAAATAGTAAGATAAGTAAAACTATCTTACCTTATATTTGTCAACCTCTGATTGTAATTTCACCGTCATTACCGAATGTTCTTCAACCTTTCTTAATCTGTCATGCCAATTCATCAAAAATTCCTCAAACAGATATGTCTTAGTCCTGTAAAATACCAGAAACATACCTTACAATTTACATCCCCAAAAAATACCACAAAACTATCAGAATCTAAATACTGTTTATGAATCAAACCTAAAAGTAATCCAATCTTCATTGGCCATTTCTTGAAATCCTTGCTGAAACTCTTCATAAAGGGCCCAAATTTGTGCACAGCTCTCAATGTCCTTAGAGATGCTATATGCCAAGGAGAAGTTGGGCTCTTCTAGGCCAAAATGATGGCAATCATCACTATAGAAACAAGTAGTAAATATCATTAATGTTTTAAAAAGAAAAACTGTTAAATATCAATAAGTTTAACTAATTAATATTTACTGCATTCCCTGTGTGTGTTTGTGTGCATGTATCTGACAGCAGAGGTAGACAGTGGGAGGCTATGTCTACTTTACATAAGAATTTTACTTTAACTACTTAGGAACGAGCTCTTCCAAATTCATTAATATGCATTTTTTCCAAAGAAGTCAAAGTAAAATTGGTAATATATATCAATATATTTTATGTACATAATACATGTCATATATATATATATATTCAGAATTGCACAAATTTATGGATTAATCTGAGAACAGATTAAAGAATATCCATTAATATTCTTCTAGGTTGAAAGAATTCACTTCTAGAATGTAAGATATTCTTCATCTAATTAATGTAATGTCATTTAATAAGCATGGTACTAAAACCCCCACTCACCTATGAAGCCAGTTAATTTATGGATGCATTTACCTAAATGGACCAAACCTAAAACAATTATTAAACTTAATATCTTATATTATTATAACATAAAACAACAAATATTTTTCTTTGAAGTCTCATCATTTTGCTAGGTTCATTTTTTTCCCAGAAGCTCTAAAAGTAATTGTCCATTAATTTTATATATTCCATTTTTAAATACAATGAGATCACATAAAGCAATATTCCAACTCCCTAATTTAACTTTTAAGTAAATTTAATTTTCTATTATTATTTTTCTTATTTAATTTGCTATTATAACTTCTATTATTTCTATTTCTAGGCCTAACCAGAAATCTGCTTTTCTCTTAAAATCCTAATATAATTCAACAACTCCTACGAAAGCAGTAGCATGAACACTTAATACTGGTATTTTTAAAACTGCTGAAGTTTATAAGGAAAGACATTAAGATAATAGATATAAGAACACTACTAGCTTAATATATAAATACAAAACTCTTTTTTCCAAAATGTGCACTATCAGTTTTAAAGAATAAACATACACTAGCTTTTTTCTTATGACTTCAAGATCATCAAACTCAATTTTTTTCTCTTTTATTGACTTTGCACTTTTATCAAGAGTATTTTGCTGGCCAGTTTCAATAACATCATCACCAGGCTTTAGTTGGTCCCAACGAGCTTTAAATTTTTCCAGTTCTTGATAATAGATCTGAAGACGTGATTTCACATTTCCTTTCATCACTTCAATCTATAAGCCAATAGAGTTTACATAATTTAATTCAAAGTAAAATCTTACTTTATATTCACATTTTTATTTCCAACATTTCAATTTAAAGGTCAAAAAATATCAGTATCAGCTTTTCAAAGATTATTCTTTATTATTGATTTCAAGTACAATAAAATAACTCAAAAATAAATTAGACCATAAATTTACAAAAACAAGAGATATACTGCAAACATCATCATTACAAAATCGTTCGTGTGATTAACAGCATCCATCATAACTATCAACAAAATCAATGTGATAAAAAAATTTGATCAATGACCTCCAGTTGTTCTACCTGATTATACAGCTGTTTAATAAAGGAGGGCATTTCCCAGTCTCCCATGCAGCTAACAGCCATAAGACTAAGTTCTGGTCAATAGAATATGAGTGTAATAGATGTGTACAACTTCCAGATTGTACCCTTAAAAGATACCATACACAGTAGGTAAATAAATTTATTCATAAGAAAGACTGAAAATAATGTCACATACATTCCTGGTATGGTAGGAAGCAAAGATAAACTATGTGACATGATCATCGTTTATACAGTGTTTTACTGTATGGAAGTACTGAGGGAGGTCAATTTCATCAGCAATATATTGGGTTGGCCAAAAAGTTCCTTGAGGTTTTTCCATAAGATGTTACAGAAAACCTGAGCTTATAAATTCTTATAAACCTGAGCTATAATGGAATAAAGATAAGTAAGAAATCTTAAATGAGAAAAAAACTGTTTCCATTTTAACAAAATGACCAAAAGGTTCTTACCTGATCTTTAATCATAAGTTGGTGACTTTCCATCATCAACTCAAATTTATCCCACTTAGCTTTCAGATTACTAATTGTTTCTAAACCTCCACCTGCCACAGTCCGTAAAAGTCTGTTTTTATCTTCAGCTTCTTGAAATAAGGGCAAAATCTAAAAGTTAAAAAATGACATGTGAAAAACAACATATTTTATCAAATTTATTAAGATTCCATTCATTTAAAATTGTTTCATGATTTGCTTTTTAAATCAAGATTTTTGCTTTTACATAATTTGTTGGTTTTTGCTTTTGTTTTTGGTTATTTAGTAACATATTGTTTAGTCTCCACGTGTTTGTGTTTTTTACCTTTTTTTCCCTGTAATTCATTTCTAATCTCATAGCGTTGTGGTCAGAAAAGATGCTTGATATGATTTCAATTTTCTTAAATTTACTGAGGCTTGATTTGTGACCCAAGATGTGATCTATCCTGGAGAATGTTCCATGCACACTTGAGAAGAAAGTGTAATCTGCTGTTTTAGGATGGAATGTCCTATAAATATCAATTAAATCTGTCTGGTCTATTGTGTCATTTAAAGCTTTTGTTTCCTTATTTATTTTCACTTTGGATGACCTGTCCATTGGTGTAAGTGAGGTGTTAAAGCCCCCCACTATTACTGTGTTACTGTCGATTTCCTCTTTTATAGCTGTTAGCAGTTGCCTTATGTGTTGAGGTGCTCCTATGTTGGGTGCATATATATTTATAATTGTTATATCTTTATCTTGGATTGATCCCTTGATCATTATGTAGTGTCCTTCCTTGTCTCTTGTAACATTCTTTATTTTAAAGTCAATTTATCTGATATGAGTACTGCTACTCCAGCTTTCTTTTGATTTCCATTTGCATGTAGTATCTTTTTCCATCCCCTCACTTTCAGTCTGTATGTGCCCCTAGGTCTGAAGTGGATCTCTTGTAGACAGCATATATATGGGTCTTATTTTTGTATCCATTCAGCAAGCCTGTGTCTTTTGGTTGGAGCATTTAATCCATTCACGTTTAAGGTAATTATCGCCATGTATGTTCCTATGACCATTTTCTTAATTGTTTTGGGTTTGTTTTTGTAGGTCCTTTTCTTCTCTTGTGTTTCCCACTTAGAGAAGTTCCTTTAGCATTTGTTGTAAAGCTGGTTTGGTGGTGCTGAATTCTCTTAGCTTTTGCTTGTGTGTAAAGCTTTTGATTTCTCCATCGAATCTGAATGAGATCCTTGCCGGGTAGGGTAATCTTGGTTGTAGGTTCTTCCCTTTCATCACTTTAAGTATATCATGCCACTCCCTTCTGGCTTGTGGAGTTTCTGCTGAGAAATCAGCTGTTAACCTTATGGGAGTTCCCTTGTATGTTATCTGTCATTTTTCCCTTGCTGCTTTCAATAATTTTTCTTTGTCTTTAATTTTTGCCAATTTGATTACTATGTGCCTTGGCATGTTTCTCCTTGGGTTTATCCTGTATGGGACTCTATATCCTTTCCCATGTTAGGGAAGTTTTTGACTATAATCTTTTCAAATATTTTCTCAGGTCCTTTCTCTCTCTCTTCTCCTTCTGGGACCCCTATAATGCGAATGTTGTTGCGTTTAATGTTGTGCCAGAGGTCTCTTAGGCTGTCTTCATTTCTTTTCATTCTTTTTTCTTTATTCTGTTCTGCAGCAGTGAATTCCACCATTCTGTCTTACAGGTCACTTATCCGTCCTTCTGCCTCAGTTATTCTGCTATTGATTCCTTCTAGTGTAGTTTTCATTTCGGTTTTCATTTCGGTTGTTCATCTCTGTTTGTTTGTTCTTTAATTATTCTACGTCTTTGTTAAACATTTCTTGCATCTTCTCGATCTTTGCCTCCATTCTTTTTCCGAGGTCCTGGATCATCTTCACTATCATTATTCTGAATTCTTTTTCTGGAAGGTTGCCTATCTCCACTTCATTTAGTTGTTTTTCTGGGGTTTTATCTTGTTCCTTCATCTGGTACATAGCCCCCTGCCTTTTCATCTTGTCTACCTTTCTGTGAATGTGGTTTTTGTTCCTCAGGTTGCAGGATTGTAGTTCTTCTTGCTTCTGCTCTCTGCTCTCTGGTGGATGAGGCTATCTAAGAGGCTTGTGCAAGTTTCCTGATGGGAGGGACTATACATAATTTGTTAAATTCCTGGATATAAAGTTTCTAACATTATTATATGCAAACTCAACTAAGACACTCAAACATCAAAAGTTAAAAAGGATAATAAAAGTGGTAATATGAAACTGAATTAAATCATGAATATAGGAAGACAATACTATAGCTGTTCAAAGTGAAGTTTTTATTATAAAAGTTCCATTCATAAGAAAATGCTAAAGAGGCTTCTAAAATTAGTGACTATCTAAAAGCATAGATTAACTAAATTATCCTACTTAACAGAGAAGGGTAAGTCATGGAAAAAAAGGTACTTAAGAAAGGGAAAACTGAAGAATTGGAACCAAACTCCTGTATTCAGCTTCCGCTTGAAATGCCCTGAGCTGTGTATAATGAGCAGTCTGTTAAACAGTCTAGGTGTAGGTCAGTAAGTGCTAAACTACTCAAATTGCTTCTAGGCCTTTTAAAGCACCATAAAACAACGGTGTCCTATAATTTATACCTGTACTTTTTCTACTCAACAAAGCAATAATATCTACTGAAAGATATTTAAAAATCACTGTGCAAATATAATAGACAAAAAAAAAAAAAATTAAAACATATCTCAATGACCAGCTTGCAATTTCTGGGCAGGATCAGTTTCACCTGAGAAACAGAAAAACAATGGACCAAGAATCCATGTTGTACTAGGAAAATCAGTGACAGAAAAAATAGAGCAGGATTCTAATTTCCTATATGTGAACAGAACTTAGCCTGTGAAGACATTACAACAGTTTTCAAGTATACCTGCATGCATTCCTACTTCTTCAAATCCACGTGCCAACAGAGAGACATACCAAAACACAATTCTGTAACATCTTGCTGCTTAAAACCCAGCAACGACTCCTCAATGTCCACAAAATCAAACCTAAGATCCTTAATGTGACTCACATGACCTAATTCTGCCTGGCTCTTTATACTGTCTGGTGTCACTTCCTGCCTCACATGTTGTTCCCACATACATCTATTTCTCATAGTTTTTGTGATGACACACTTTCATCCCACTTCATTATCAATCTCCTTAGCTGCCTCCATCTATGCTTGAACTCTAAACTTCAGAAAGCTCAAACCTGGTCCTATAACCTCTACAGTTTGTTATCAACCAGATGATCTAGTTCAATCCTGTGGCTTTAAACATCATGAATCTTAAGATGACTTCCAAATTTATATCTCTAGTCTTCACCTTTACTCTAAATTCCATACTCCTCATTCTACCTGACATCTCAATCCCCACCACTTCCAATCTCCAAACAACTCCCCTCTCTAGTCATCCTCATCTCAGTAAATGTTACCATTAGCTTCCCAGCTGCCCAAGCCCAAAACCTAGGAGACATGTTTATTGCTTTTTCTCTAAGCTCCGTCTACTTCTAATACATCAGAAGACCTTGGTGCTAACTCTAAAGTGCATCATCAATTTCTCCGGTTCTCTCCACCTCCTCTGCTACTCCATGGTACAAGCTTCCATCATCTCTTGTATACCAGTTGCAATATCATACTAACTGGACTCTTTGCTACTGTTGTCTCCCTCCAATCCATTCTTTACAGAGCAGCCAGAGTAATCACTTCAAAATGTAAACCAGACCATATCCCTTCTCTGCTTAAATCCCTGTAAGGACTTTCTATTACTTTCAGAAAAAAACCCCAAAATCCTTATGATTGTTTAAAAGTACCTTCATAATCTGGCCCTTGCCTACCCCTCCAATTTCACCTCAAACCATTTTTTCCTTGAATAATATGGCTTTCTTGATAACTAAGTTTCTTGACAATATTTTCACCTATCTTCCTTAGGCATACCAAACTCCTTCTCTACCTTAAGATCTTTGTATTTGTTGTTCTATCTCCCCCTAAATCTCGGAATGGTTGCCTCCTTAAGTTTTTCAGGTCTCAGTGCAGATAGATGTCATCTATCTGATAAGGTATCCACGAATGCCCACTCTAAGAAACACGCCCCAGTTTATCATGCACTGCTCTAGCTCCTCTTGCTCCTCTCTTTCTCTCTGTCTCTGTCTCTGTCTCTCCCTCTCTCTCTCTCTGACACACACACACACACACACACGAATGCAAATTTCATGAGAATAGAGCATGTTCATAGCTGTAGCCACAACTCCTAGCACAATGCCTAGAATATATCAGGTGATCTATAAGTATCTGTCAAATAAATAAATGAATGAACGTCTCTGCTAAATCAAGCTAACTGCCACAGCTCATAATGCTATTCCTTCTTTAGTTATTTCCTTCTACTAGACAAGTACATTATTTTATTTGCCTTTAAATCCTCTTTATACATTTAAGCCTTCCATATAAAAGTTTACAATTCCTTCCACCATGAAGGTATATTATTTCACTTACCTCTAATCTATCTAATAATTTTAAGCCTATCACATAATAGGAACATATAAAACTTTGTATTCTATTTTGAATTATTTCTCCTCCTTCTTCTAAACATAACTAAGATCATCTATAATATGTTCTATAAAATTTTGACTTGCTTATTCTAGGCTCTAGCCTTCTAGATACTGTTTTTATGAATCCTTCACCACTTCTTTTATCTTTGTCTCTAATTATGAGCTCCTCCATCATATGTGAGAGTGTGTGTGTGTGTGTGTGTGTGTGTGTGTGTGTGTGTTCCTAATTCAGCTCTAACTTCATACTTCAGCATCTTAAAAGCACAACCCTGGAAGTAACAGCATGAATTATTTAAGTTTAGTTTTATTCTAATAAGCCACATCATAAAAGAGAGCACAAATACTTCTGAAAATAATAATAAGCATTATTGTTACTGTTTCATTACACCAACATAACATCAAGAGTCCAATCATGAACTGATCAATTGGACTAGATTTTATAGACTTCCTTATAATATTGCAATTATATGATATTTCTAAATAGTCACATAAAATTACCTAATTTAATCATCCCCAGTACAGTAAAAGAATAAATTACTTTGTGATTCTCACCTCTGGCTTCCGTTCTTGTAGCTTACTATATTGTAAATTTGCATTACCTATCTCTTCCACAGACTGGGGCATAACTGTTAAGACTGCCATAGCTTCAGTAACGAATGTATCAATTTCATGTAAATGAGCTGAAATAGGTAACATTGAAATATAAAAAAGTTATTATTAACACCAAAAATATTTAATTACATAATTTCTAAACCAAGGAATGTTAGAAGTAATCACTATATGAAATACATTAAATCCTAAGTAGCCATTTGCTTTCATAAAGCAAAATTCAAAATGTAGAATAAGCAAAGAAATTTCTTCTCATGAAACTGTAATTGTTTTACATGACACTTAAAATTTTTGAGAAGAAATTTAAAATGTACTCACTCTTAGTAAATTTTACTGAAAATTGGTAACTTTTTCAGTCTTTTAAATAATATGCTAAAACACCACAGCTTAAAGGAAAAAAGAAACACTGATATTTTGGAAAATAGTACAGGCATACCTCATTTTATTGTGCTTCACTTTATTGTGCTTTGCAGATATTGCAGTTTTTACAAATTGAAGGTCTGTGGCAACTCTGCATGGAGCAAGTTTATCAGTGCCATTTTTCCAACAGCATTTGCTTGCTTCATGCCTCTGTGTCACGTCTTGGTAATTGTCCCAATATTTCAAACTTTTCCATTATTAATTACATTTGTTATGGTGATCTGTGATCAGTGATCTTTGATGTTACTATTGTAATTGTTTTGGGGCACCATGAACCACACCCACGTAAGACAGTGAACTTAACTGACAAATGTCGTATATATTCTGACTGTTTCACCTCTCTATTCCCTGAGACACAAAAATATTGAAATTGGGCCAATTAATAAGGCTACAATGGCCCCTGAGTATTCAAGTGAAAGAAAGAGTGCTCTCACTTTAAACCAAAAGCTAGAAATGATTAAGCTTAGTGAGGAAGGCATGTCTAACGACGAGACAGGCCAAAAACTAGGCCTCTTGCACCAAACAGTTAGCCAAGGAAAAGTTCTTAAGGGAAATTAAATATGCTGTACTCCAGTGAACACAAATGATAAGAAAGCAAAACAGGATTACTGTTTATATGGAGCAAGTTTTAGTGATCTGGATAGAAGATCAAACCAGCTACAAGAGCCCCTTAAGCCACAGCATAATCCAGAGCAAGGCCCCAACTGTCTTCAATTATATAAAGACTGAGAGAGGTGAGGAAGCTGCAGAAGAAAATTTGAAGCTAACAGAGGTTGGTTCATGAGATTTAAAGAAAGAAGCAATCTCCACAACATAAAAAGTACAAGATAAAGCAGCATGTGTTGATACACGAGCTGCAGCAAGTTATCCAGATGATCTAGCTAAGACAGTTAACGAAAGCTGCTCCACTAAACAACAGATTTTCAATGGAGATGAAGAAGCCTTCTATTAGAAGAAGATACCATCGAGGACTTTCACAGCTAGAGAGAAGTCAATGCCTGGATTCAAAGATTCAAAAGACAGGCTGACTCTCTTGTTAGAGGCTAATGCAGCTGGTAACTTTAAGTTGATTCCAATGCTCATTTGCCATTCAAAAAATCATAGCACCTTTATTTTGAATCTATTTTCCCTCTGCTCCAGAAATGGAACAACAAAGCCTGATGACAGCACATCTGTTTACAATATGGTTTACTGAATATTTTAAGCTCACTGCTGAGAGCTACTGCTCAGAAAAAAAAGATTCCTTTCAAAATACAACTGCTCATTGACAATGCACCTGGTCACCCAAGTGCTCTGATGGAGATGTACAAGATTCATGTTGTTTTCATGCCTGCTAACACAACATCCATTCTGCCGCTCATGGATCAATAAGTAATTTCAACATTCAAGTCTTATTATTTAAGAAATACATTTCATAAGGCTATAGCTGCAACAGAGAGTGATTTCTCTGATGCATCCGGGCAGAATAAATTGAAAATCTTCTGAAAGGGATTCACCATTCCAGATGCCATTAAGAGCATTCGTGATTCATGGAAAGAGGTCAAAATATCAATGTTAACAGGAGTTTGGAAGAAGTTGATTCCAACCCTCATGGATGACTTTGAGGGATTCAAGACTTCAGTGGAGGAAGTAACTAAAGATAAGATAAAAATAGCAAGAGAACTAGAATTAGAGGTGGAGCTTAAAGATGTGAATGAATTCCTGCAATCTCATGATAAAACTTTCACAAATGAGGAGTTGCTTCTTATGGATAAGCAAAGAAAGTGGTTACTTGTAATTTTGAGAATCTAGTCCTGGTGAAGATGCTGTGAAGATTGTTGAAATGACAACAAAGGATTTAGAATATTGAATAAACTTAGTTAATGAAGCAGCAGCAGGGTTTGAGGAGGCTGACTCCAATTCTGAAAGAAGTATTACTGTGGGTAAAATGCTATCAAACAGCATTGCACGCTACAGAGAAAGGAAGAGTCAATCGATGCAGCACACTCCAGTGTTGTCTTATTTTAAGAAACTGCCACGGCCACCCCACCCTTCAGCAACCACCACCCTGATCAGTCAGCAGCCATCAACATCAAGGCAAGACCCTCCACCAGCAAAAAGATTATGACTCACTGAAGGCTCAGGTGATGGTTAGCATTTTTTAGCAATAAAGCATTTTTTAACTAAGGTATGTAAATTGTTTATTCAGACATAATGCTTACTGCACACTTAACAGACTACAGTATATGTAAACATAACTTTTATATGCACTGGGAGACCAAAAAATTCCCATGGCTCTCTTTATCACAATATTCTTTATTGCAGTGGTCTGGAACTAAACCCACAATATCTCCAAGTTATGCCTGTAGTCATTTGAAGAGATAAGGATAAATACATTATACCAGAATTACCTCCTTTCTCAGTAGCATATGCAACAAACTGATACTAGCTCACACTGCAAATAATAAAAAATGCCTTCAATTTTTAGACCTCTCAGGAGTTGAATATGGAGTTTCCTACTTTATTAAAATTACTTTAAGCACATTTTATTTCATATTACTTTCTAGATTATCTTTTATTTTAATCATCATTGAGATTCATATTTCATAACTATAAAAATGTAAAAGTGTCTTTACCTTGAATGGACTTCTTCAAAGAAAGAACAAGCACGTCAAATAACTTCTGGATGAGATCATCAATCACAGTCTTCACAGGGTTACAATTAATATTTAAACAATCTACCTTGACAGTACTGAAAAATGCCAAAGGACATATTTTGACATGAAAAAGACTAATTACAGGAAAAGAGTCTCATTATAATATGATTTTGTGTAATACATTTTACAATATCACCCAAACATATTATTGTGATCTTTAAGCACATTTAGATTTCATTTAGCAAAAATGCCTTACACATACTAATATGAAGTTTTTCATTAAACAATGACTTTGTTATAATACTACAGTTTTTAATAATCCAATGTATCAGTTTAAAAAAAAAGCAGCACATTATGAATTACTAAAGTATCAACATGAATATATTTAAATTTTTACATGCTTTACTTGTCACAGTATGTAACGTACTTATTTAAAGATTTATAAAATAAATTATTATCCTGTAGTCAAAGTACAAGCAATAATGATAGGGAAAATAAAACAAACATAGAAAGTGAATATAGATTATGAAGACACTAAAGCAATAAAACATACCATTTTATACCTATCTAATTCACAAAAATGCAATGAATTGTTAATTCATATCTTCAATCGTGGGCAAATAGAGAACTCTCAGAACTGTTGGTCAGAGTATAAAATAATACAACTTTTGCAAGGGCAATTTACTTATATCAAATAATTTTAAAATAGATATATTCTTTTATCTTAGTAACTTCACTTTTAGAATTTATCCTAAGGAGATTTTCAGGGCAGACTCCAAGATTTACATACAGGTATCTTCTTCAAAGTATTAATTATAATAGTGAAAAAATAGAAGTAAACTAAATACCAGAATGGCTAAATAAATTATTATATATCTATACAATTTAAAATCATTATTTTTGAGGACCAGATAATGACATGGTGAAATACTAATGATTAGTGTTAAATAAAAATAGCAGGATACAGTATGATCCAAATTTTGTAAGCAGATGTACTAATATGTCCAAAACATCAAATATTAACAGCAATTGTCATTATGCCTTTTTATATTTTAAAAAATTTATAAAACAAATGTACTATTTTAATAATCAGAAAAAAGGCATATATTTTTAAGAACATTAATTCTTTGCATGGTACTCTGAATACAAATTATAATGTTCTAAACAAACAAAAGTTGAACCAGACTCATTCATCTGAGTAAACCTCATATTTATCTTAAATTATATCAAGTAAAAACAAAGTCTGGAAATTTTGGTCAAAAAAATTATTTAGAAAGACCCTTTTTAAAACATAGAACCAGGTGATATTCTTAGAAAGCAAGTTATAAGTGTTAAATACAGTTTCATTATAAAAATACAATTTTCTCTTAAAGTTTTATTTATTTATTCTCAATCACCCACTAACTGGAGAGGTTTAAACTCCAGTTCTTAACCACCAAAACCTAAGAGTCAATTTGTCTTATACATGAAGTTATTTGATTTTTGAAATCCTGACACAAAATGTCTAAATTTCTAACATTTGATATATGAAAATAGATGATTTTGGTAAACCTAAAAAAATTATACCATATTTTACTAATGAATTAATACATAAAGTGATATGATTACAGCAGAGTTGTACACACTGAATCTTGTGGACAAGACTAATGTTCACCTTTCAATTGAAAATATTTTTAATGTGCAATTGAGGCTTCATTCAGCCATAGATAGAATGGGATGGACATAGATGGCCTACCCCAAAAGTATATCCTTACTACAGTATCTGAAATACATCATCAGAATATGGCTTTTCTAATCTTACAGCATATTTCCCAAAAGTACCCATAAAATAATTATCTGTGTGTATATATATGTGTGTATTAGCTTAGATGAATACATGTTAACTTATAAGCAAGAAACAGAAAAATGAAATATGGCATGTAGGACAGGCATTCTTTTTGTTTTGTTTAGCTTTGACAGTGAAGTATAAATAGAAACCCCATTTATAGAAAAGGACAAACAAATAGCAGTAGCAGCAGTAGAGGTCTTGGGCAGTCAGGTGACAGCATAAAGTCAAACAAAAATGGGCTCAAAGAGAGTATCCAACAGAGAAATCTCATGTTCAAACATTACAAAAACACTGTCTTTTCCTTACTTCAAAGTAACATTAATGGCACTATTATTATCTTAGTCATCCAAGTTCAAACCTTCAAGTCATTCGTCTCTTCTCTATTCCTCATCCCTCATCTTCCTTCAAAAGTAAGACCCCTTAATACCTCATAATATTTCCTCCTCCACATTTTGAATACCAACAACTTGAATCAATTAATTATTACTGGGCTTCTGGATGAAGACAGACGAACCTCTCTTCCTCCAGGATCTCTTGATTCCACCATACAACTCATTATTTCCAGATTAACATTCTTAATGTATAGCTTTGGTACTAACACCCTTCTGTTTAGAAACCTTCAACAACTGATCATTCTAACACGAATAACATCCAAATTCCCTGTTTTAGAATGTAAGACTCTCCCAAATCTGTACTTTATCTACCCCTTTCCAGAAATATCTCCTCTAGTCCCTAATAAAACATTAACTCTAATCAAATTCTCAATTAACCAACTTCTGTTTTCAGTACATAAATCCCTTTCCTGAGAGACTCTGCTTTAACCTCCAATTCTCATTTCTACCCATCAAAATCCTAGTTCAAGTATTTCTATCTTAATGAAGCTTTCCCCTATTTTGCCACAAATGGATGGGATGTCATCATCCTGTAAATCTCTATAGCCTTTAGTCCAGTCTCTAATATGGAATATAGACTATTCTATCTAGTATTAATAACAATTAATAACAACTAGCATTTATTGAGAACTTAACCTATACCATTAATTTATATGCAAATTACTCATTTAATCCTCAAAACACTGAGATAAATAATATAGTTGTAATTACTTTAAAGCTGAGGAAATGGAGGTTCACAGGGTCGAAATGACTGTCAAACTCATGCAGCTAGTAAGAGCCATCTACCTCCAGAACCCACTCTCTCAACGCCTGCGTGTACTTGACTTAATCATCAAACATACTTGTCTTACTGCACTACGAGAGAGCAAGCAACTTCATCTCAGGAACTCTGTCTTCATCTTTCTACTCCCACAGGACAAGGTTTTGCATATTGTAAATGAGCACCAAATAGTTATTGAAAGAAAGAACAAATGGATTAATAAAAGTGATATTATACTTTATAGGTAATATATATACAATTAAACAAGGCCCTTCCTTCCCAGGGCTTATTGCATAGAATGGTTCCAGTGATATGAATTTCAGAGAGTGAGGGGGATGTTCTGGGTTATGAAATGCCCCTCAGAAGGTCTCCTCCACATTTAGGGCAATACCCAGATGCAGCACTATTTTGTGTGCCTCCCAGGGCATTTTGAAAGGGGGCAGAGCCATACAAAATTGGAGTCAAATGTCCTCCAGTATGCTCTCAGTAGTAGATTCTTACCATTCTTAGACTGTGCCCATGCACATCAAATATTAGATCCTCACACCAGATCTGGAGAGAAGCCTCTTCCCCCAGTCTGTCCTATCCAACTAGGTCTCAGCCAGCCAAACCTCTAGAAGAGGTTTTCTTAGTCTCAGCAATTCTCTACTCAGATGATTCTCAAGTGTCATAGCTGAGCTCTAGAGGAGGTAAGACCGATGACTGGACTTCAGTACCACTAAGTGAAGAGTACCCATACTATCCCATGGCAAGAACTGCTATGATACATAAGTACTACTTTAACTTCTGTATTATACCTTGGAAGTCGTTCTACTTCTTTCCCTTTTATTTTCAGTGCTTTAAAATTTTTCTCCCAATCATGTACTGTAGAAAGATGCTTTTCCACTAGAGCTTCCATATCAACTTGCCCAATTACAATCCATTCCTGTATAAATGGAAAACATATTATTAAAAAAATAGAATAAGTTAACATTTAAAAGATTAGAGTCCAACTATTAAAAACAATAAAAAGGGGCAAATGTGAGGTTTCAAGTAAATTTCAGTTTAAGTATGTAAATGTAATCATTATCACATAGCCTAAAGAATGAACAGGAAAAGAAAACAATACATAAAAATATACTGATCATAAAACTTTTTTGAAGAGACTGCAAAAAACTTTTCTTTAGATTCTCTTCTCAAGTTTGACGTGTCAAAGACAGAATCACTTCTGCAAAGCCAAGAGCTACTATAGGCAACAAATTCGAAAGTATCCAGATTCAATTAATTCCAGAAAAATAAAACAGAAGAAGCACTGCAGCGGCAGTTAAGAAACTGGATGAATTCTCAGTCATATGCCTCAGGATCAATCAAATGAGCAATAAATGCAATAGGGGTTTATCTCTGGAGAGTTAATATGATGCACCTTAACAAAAGTAAGAAATTAAATCATCTCAATTTCATTAACGTTGAGGGCTTCCCTTCATGGATTGCTCTCAATCCAAAGAATAAAGAAAAGGATATATTTTCCTGAAAGGAATTAAAAATGACACAACAGAGTCACGTCAAATTACAAGTTGATACAACATTCAAAAAAAGAAAAGAAACTAGTTTCTCAATCTTCAAATAGAGAGAAAATAATTTAGGATAACGTTTTTCTCATCTATAGCATAAATCTAGATTGTATAAGAATTCTAAACTTTGGCTCTCTGGTTTGCATATTTTTACTTTATGCCACACAAGATAATTTGTTGATTGGTACATTTAATACTAATTCAATTAATCAGATGAATATTACAATAGAAGGACAGAAAATTACATGTTCTATACCTTATGTTGATGTAAAACAGCTGACAATCTCCTAAATAGATCTTCTGCTTTGCTGAAAATAGTCAGAAATCCACTTGCATTTCTATCAATCATAATAGAAAAAATAGATTCATCTCCTGCGTCACCCACTCCCTTAAACTGATTAGGAATGCCGATGAATCTCTTCATTTCTCTATAATATTTAGCTCGAATTTCTTCAAAAGGAGGCTTGAATTGTAATCGTCCTTGTCTGAAAGCAAATAAATAACTTTAACATATAAATTACTGGAAAATTATAGATTGAAAATTAAATTGGGTTTTAAAAATCTTACTTGTATGTTAAGTCTATATTTATTTCTGGCAGATTCTCATTAAGTGCTTCTAAGCCCATCTGATACTGATGTTCCAGAGCTTTGTACAGTTGATGATTCCAGTGCTGTTTCCACGCATGCATGTCACTTGCTTGGAATCCCTAATGTGTTATATTCACATTTTTTATTTAATAATTAGGTGGTAGAATGGGTTTTCATTTAATGCTTTCATATCACATTTGGTAAAATTATAAACAAAAAAACCCTCATCTTAAATATCTTACAACATGTAATTCCTTAATTGCTACTTGCATATATAAAGTCAAATATGAAAATCTCTAATCTTCATGCTTATAAATAGTACACAAAAAGATCAGAAAAATTTTAAAAATCAAGTTAATAGTAAATGCATTTTACATATGGACTTTATGATCCTATTAAAACAATAACAACAACAGGAACAATAGTTTATTTTGTAAATTTCTTAGTCCTTTTTCAAAAATTCCCATCAAGTATAACTCTTCTATTCCCTTCACTCCCTAAATAATCCATTGCACATTTAAAAACATGACAAATTTAAAATACAAGAATGCACAGTATAGTTTACATACTTTTTTGCTTCCACATAACCATAAACATATCAATTCTAATACTTTAATTTTTATTTTTTTCTTAAAGTTCTAAGACCTGAAAAATATATGTAAATGTTTAAGATACTTACCTCATATTCCACTAAGATCCCTTTACCACCTACTAGGTAGACTCTGTGCTAACTACTTTTGTACAGATCATCTCATATCAAAATGCATGTGGAACTGACATTTTACCCAAAAAGAAGAAAAAATTCTGAAACAGAGTTATTTCAATCATTAGGTTTCTGCCTAAACTTAACTTTGTCACAACAGACGTAACAATCACCTAAAAGAAAACTAACAAATGATAGATATTTAAGCACCGCATCAGAGAAACTATTTACAAAGTCTAAATTGAGGGATCTGGCATTCCGTAAGACAAACAGAAACATATTTTTAAATGTAAATGCATTGCTAATTTATGGTCTTTATATATAATTCAGTCAAATTCTAAATTTATGAGGAATTCATTAGTAAAGATTTACAGATAACCTTTATGAACTTTTCATCAATTCATATATTCACATTCTGAAAAGGTCATATTTCAAAGTGTAGACACAAAGTAAAACACACTTTACCTGTGCTTCTACACTTGCTAAGCCAGTCCTTAATTCTTGTAATCCATCTTTCCACCGCTGTTGCTGCCGAAGCAAATCAATGTTCATAAGAACTACCACCTATTAAAAATTAGAACATAATAATTTCAGTAGAAAATCTTGACAGGCACCACCTTACCCAAGTGATAAAGGTTAACTCAACCTATAATAAGACATATCAATACCTAATCAATGTACTGAGAAAGGCAAAATATCACTTCTGTGGTATTCCTACCAAAATTGTATAATCTCAATCTAAAATGAGAAAGCATCATACAAAACCAAATCAAGAGACATTACAAAATAACTGACCAGTACTCATCGAAAGTATCAAGGTCATGAAAAACAAGGTAAGACTGAGGAGTAGGAGACTACAGAGCCTCAACATTTAAATACAAGGTGGGATCCTGGATTGGACACTCAAAAAGAAAAAGGACATCAGTGGAAAAAGTTATAAAATTCAAAACAGTTCATTTCCTAGTTTTGATAAATGTACTATGGTTACATAAGTTGGTGACAATAGGGTAAACTGGGTGAAGGGCAAATGTGAACTCTTTAAACTATTTTTGCAACTTTAAGTCTCAAATTATTTCCAAATAGGAAGTTATTTAAAATTATAACCTAATTATTTTTTAAATAATACTATTCATAGCTTATTAAATTTTATAAATAAAGTATACCTTTTCACAAAATGTAATGTGCCATTTTCTCAGTCTTCTATTTTCAGTGGCAAGTCGTTCAGCAGCATTTTGGAGTTTTTGGATGTAGCCTTCTAATTCTTTAGGATTATCCCAAGTAACTTGTGACTTTCCCCCTCTTCCTGCTTTTGAATTCTAAGGTTCAACAAATGACATTCAGTATTTAACACGTTTCTTTTTTTGAAAAGATTCAATATTCTACAGCATTAGTCCAATTATCACTAACATTGACCTGCAATAAAAGAGCACACAATAGTTTTTTCCATTTTATAAATGACAAGGCATTCTGCCCAGAATTGAGTAGCCCCATTCCTTCCAAGTTCTCTCTCTTACAACTAAAACACCCTGGACATAACACAACAAACAAGCATAGGAAGACTAAAAGATAGAAATAAGGAGGTGGACAGCCTAGAAACCTTGGGAATTGAGGAACAACACACCTGGGTTTCCTTAATGTCTCCCTCATATCCCGGACAGGATGCTGGAGAAGTCTCCAACCTGGAACCACCCCCAGAGACAGACAAAAAACCTCCAAAAGAAGCCTGTTCCCTTTATCCACAGGACCAGGAAAACAGTGGCCTAATGACAGAAAACCTTTTTAGCAATAACCACCCTACTCCAATTCAACACCAACTGAAACCCATCCCCTTCTTCAGTTTCACTGGGATCAGGAAGTGAGCTGATCTTCCATCCCCTGCTTATGTCAGTGGGGCTTAACAGAGAGCTGAGCCTCTACCCCCATTATGCTGCAACAGAGCAGTGTGAATCAGCCCTCCACATCCTCCAAATCATGTCAATAGAGCTTAGAAGGGAGCTAGGCTTACACTCTACTTGGAGGCAACAAGACACTGCCAATTGGAGTCCCACTTTCATGGGACGGTGTCAGTAGGGGAAAGGGGGGCACTAAACTTCAACTCCACTCATCTGAAAAGGAAGCAGTGCAAGTCAGTGTTCCATTTTTGTCAGGATGGTATCTGCAGAGCCCAGCAGAAATTTTAACATATACACTCACCCTGTCCTCAAGCTGTACCTCACTGTTTCAGAGAGAAACAACGCATCACTTAGAAAGGAATACAAATTTGAATGGCAGTGGATTTCTCAGCTGAAACCATGAGGGCCAGGAGGAAGTGGAACAACATTTTAAAGTGCTAAAAGAAAACAACTGTCGGGCTTCCCTGGTGGCGCAGTGGTTAAGAATCTGCCTGCCAATGCAGGGGACCCGTGTTCGAGCCCTGGTCCGGGAAGATCCCACATGCCGCGGAGCAACTAAGCCCATGCACCACAACTACTGACCCTGCGCTCTAGAGCCCACGAGCCACAACTAATGAAGCCCGTGAGCCTAGAGCCCGTGCTCCGTAACAAGAGAAGCCACCGCAATGAGAAGCTCACGCACTGCAACAAAGAGCAGCCCCCACTCGCCGCAACTAGAAGAAAGCCCATGTGCAGCAAGGAAAACCCAATGCAGCCAAAAATAAATAAATAAAATAAAATAAATAAAACATTAAAAAATTAAATTAAGTAACTTAGAAACAATTTCTCTAAAAAAAAGAAAAAAGAAAAGAATAGAAAACAACTGTCAACCATGAATTATATATCTGGTGAAAATATCCTTCAGGAATGAGGGAAAATAAAAACATTCTCAAACAAAAACTAAGAGAATTTGTCACTAGCAAACCTACTCTTAAAACTATGGCTAAAGGAAGTTTTCTCAATAAGAAGGAAGTGATTTTTTTAAAAAAGCGTGGAACTTTAGAAAGGATAAAAGAACATTGGGATGTGGAAAATGTAAATAAAAAATAAACTATCCTTCTCATGAGTTTCTTAAATCATATTTGATGATTGAAGCAAACCCCATCTGATGCAGTGTTTTATGTATGTAAAGGATACTAAATATTTAAGACAAATATATAAAAGTGAATAGGGAAAAGAGACCTAACTACAAGTAAGGTTTCTATACTTCACTTGAACTGGTAAATATTAAGGCATAGCAAGTCTCTGGCATATAGTGACCCTCAATAAACAGCTGATGAATGAATGAAACTAAACAATTATAATAAATTCAATAGAATACTCTGTGAATCAGTTCAAAAGTATTTACTGAATAATTACTACACACTACTTACTGTCGTATTACTAGAGTATAAAAATAAATAAATTAGAGTTCCTGCTCTCCAATATAGAGAGTGGCCAGGGGAGTATTAAGAACATTAGTGTTCCTTCTCCTCCTATCTTAGTTTTTGTCCCCTACTATGTCTCATTTAACATATGCTAAATATAATTATTTACTACTCGCAACCCAATTTCTCAAAATAAGCTTCCTCTTTAGAAATATCAACAGATGTAATTTTGAATACATTTATTAGAGAAGAAAGGGCTCTGAACACTCTGATTTAAAACATTATCTATTAGGTGAAAAGTTTAAAAATAATAAAGTATTATCCCATTTTCAAAAAGTACACTTGTAAATATGCACAGAAAAAAAAGTTTAAAAAGATATATACACTTAAGAATGGCCAACTCTTGGTAGTACAATCATAAAACATTTGTTCTTTTTGTTTACCTATATTTTTGAAACTTTCCATCATAAACTCATATTGAGCTTTGTCTATAAGAAAAAATTTTTAATAACATCTATAATATGAATTATATAACTTCTAGTAAATTTTAAGCCTGAGAACTAGTGTGCATTAAAAAGTTAACTTAGCAGGTCTGACTGCTATCCCTTAAAAGGTCTGCTTAAAAGATTGGCCATTAGCTGGCATCTGAGAACTTGGATTTTGGAAGAGTTCCCACCACTCTAATTTTTAAGAGTGGCTCACTGTACCTAAACAATATGGTTTATGCTGAACACTTGACTGTCTTCTGGGAATCTGGAATTTTGGTACATATTAAGGCAGAAGATACCTACATGACGAGTCCCCAGTAAAAGCCTGGGCAATGAGTTGCTAATGATCTTTCCTAGTAAAGCAATATTTCACATGTGTTACTTCTTGCTGGAGAAATTAAACATGCCCTGGGTGATTCCGGTGGGAAAGGACTCTTGAAAGCTTGCACCTGGTTTCCCCAGGACTTCACCCCATGTACCTTTCCCTTTGCTGATTTTGCTTTGCATCCTCTCACTGCAATAAATCATAAGTAAATCATCTGTGAGTACAGCTATACCCTGAGGCCTATACGTCCTCCTAGTAAATCACAGAACCTGGGGGTGGTCTTGAGAACCATGACACAACTAGCTATCCACTTTAAATGAAAGAAGAATTAATGGGTATATCCCTCTTCTACTTGTCTTTTAAAGTATTTCTTGTCTGTGAAGACTAAAAATGTTTATTTCAAAAAGTGAGCAGGGGCTTCCCTGGTGGCACAGTGGTTAAGAATCCGCTTGCCAATGCAGGGGACACGGGTTTGAGCCCTGGTCCAGGAAGATCCCACATGCCACGGAGCATCTAAGCCCGTGCACCACAACTACTGAGCCTGCGCTCTAGAGCCTGCGAGCCACAACTACTGGGGCCCGTGTGCCTAGATCCCGTGCTCCGCAACAGGAGAAGCCACCGCAATGAGAAACCCGCGCACCGCAACAAAGAGCAGTCCCTGCTCGCCGCAACTAGAGAAAGCCCGCGCACAGCAACGGAGACCCAACACAGCCAAAATAAATAAATAAATAAATGTATTAAAAAAAAAAAAAAAGTGAGCAGTCACATACTAACAGTTTAAAAACTAGTGTGGGTTTTCCTAATTTCATATGTGTGGATATTTAAATAAGCATAGATAAAGAGCAAATAAAACTTAAATTATAAAATCAGGAGATGATGGAAAAGCACTGAAGAGTCTTGTATATAAGGACCTCGCACTTCAGTGAATAAGTAAATATAATAGCATACAAGTTTGTATACAGTAAGTCCCCTACATATGAACAAGTTCCATTCCGAGAGCACGTTCGTAAGTCCAATTTGTTTACAAATCCAACAAAGTTAGCCTAGGTACCCAACTAACACAATCGGCTATATTGTACTGTACTGTAATAGGTTTTTAATACTTTTCACACAAATAATACATAAAAAACAAACAGACACAAAAAATTAAAACATTTTTAATCTTAGCAGTACAGTACCTTGAAAAGTACAGTAGTACAGTACAACAGCTGGCATAAAGGGGTTGGCATCAAGTGAACAGGCAAGAAGAGTTACTGACTGGAGGAGGGAGAATGGGTGGAAGATGGTACAGCTGAAGGATCGTCAGCAACAGGAGTCGGAAGGCAAGCTGCAGTTTCACTCATGCCTGATGTTGATGGAATGCACCTTCACATCTTTGAAAGTTCACAACTTGAAGGTTCATAGGTAGGGGACTTACTGTACTATATATATATATATATAAATATATATATATAAATTCAATTGATCAAAATCAGCACAAAAATATGTGAAACATTATAACTGTTTAAATCTATAGTTGTAAAAAATGTTACTTGTTAAGACTGAAGGAAGTCACTGGGGAGCAAAATAAAGCCTTAGATCAATGGCTGTGTTAAGCTGAAGGGTATATGAAAAAACTAAGAAATAAGAAACACTTCACATGTAAAATCTAATTATAATAGCATAAAAAGTCCATTTACCTTAATTATCTGTTCAAACGCTAAGGCAGATTGTAACATCATTGGTCTCTGACTTTGAATCATTTGTTGATCGATAGAATTGTAAAAATGTGCCACCTACAAAGTAAAATTCCAATTAGGAACGATTAATAATAAATAGCAACTTAATTTAAAATTTTTCATTTTTAATTATTTGAATGGAAATATTAACTCTTCTCAATTATAAAATTTAGCAAAAAATTAGTTTTTCATCTCCAATAGAGCACTTACGCATGTATTAACATACAAGAGCAGCAAGCGTAAGTATGTGCTGAGTTCATATAATCTGCCAAGTCATGTTCTGGTGGGTGATTAAACAAAGACTATAAAACCTAGTCTCTGGAATCAAGAAGTTCACAGTCTCATAGGGAACACAGAGGAAACCAGTAAAGCATGTTAAAGTGCTAAAAAACTGAACTTATTCTTGCAACTCTAAGAACCTGTTCCTTCGTCAGTATATAACACAATGATTTATCCATTTCTCAGACCAAAAAAAATCTTTGAGTTGTCCTTAACTCTTCTCTCACATCCCACACCAGTAGAAGTCTATTGACTATACCTTCAAAACATATATTGAATTCAACCACTTCACCCACCTCCATCAATCCCACCCCAATTCAAGCACCCTCATCTCCTGGCAAGACCAGTGCAACAGTATCTGAACTGGTCTGTTTCCAACTGTGGCCCTATGGTCTATTCAAAGCATTCAAAGTAGCCAGAATAGTCTTTTCTTAAACATAAATCATATCATACCTTTAGCCTATTCAAAACTTTCAAATGATTCCCCAAAATATTTGAGAATAAAATGTAAAATCCTAAAATTCTTACCTAAAACCTTCCAATGGTTTCCCAACACACTTAAGAATGAAATCCAAATCTAAAATCCTTACCTTGGCACATTATACATAAACTGGTCTTTAGCCCCACACAAACCCCTCCCTAATTGCACTGCAGTGAAATTGGCCTCCTTGCTGTTTCCCTAACTCTAGAGTCTTCCCTAAGAAACTCTGAAAGTCATTCATTCCCTCTGCCTGCAACAGTCTTCCTCCAGATATCTGCATGGTTCTTTCGCTCATTTTGCCATGTCTCTTCTCAAATATTACATTTTCATTAAGGTCTCCCCTGGCCATTCTGTATAAAATAGCAGCATTTATCACAGTCCTATTACTGTTTTCTTTTTCTTCAAATATGTGCTTATCACTACCTAACACTGTATTATTCATGCATTTGCTATCTATGTCCCGTAATAGTGTCACTCAGTAAACGTTTGTTGAATTAATCAATGAATCAAAAAATAGGGATACCTACAAGGTACCATGGTGGACAAAAGAGGACAATGCCAGCTCTGTCAGGGAAAAAGGACAGGTTCAGGGAAGAAGACCAAGCGGACACCGTGGAATGAGTTTAATTAAGGACTTTAAGAAGACTGTCTTAATTTTTGTACCCTTAGCATGTCAAAACTTCTTGGCACAGAGTAGGTGCTTAAAAAATGTTTCTTAACTAATTTTATAGCAAGTCACTTCTTTCCACTAGTATGCATAAAAATATACTTTATTTCGTGGGGAATAACCACTCTATTTGTTCTGTGCCATAATAGTAGTCCCAGAAAAAGCCCCATCAGGAAAACTAGAAGCAAAATAATATATAAAATTACAGCAATCTGGCCATACTGTTTTCTATCCAATATCCTACTTCATACCCCCCACTCTAGCTAAATGTGTGCTCATAAGTAAAGGTATACACAATAGATTCTCCCAGTTGATCTTTCAGGGGTAAATATAAATACTATATGACCATTCAAACATCTTTTGAGCTTTTATTTTGTTAGACTAAATACTTAGGATAGAGAAGTCAGCAAGCCTCTCTGCTTTGGAATATATAGTCCCTCTATCTGAAATGATCACTCACACTACCTTGTGCTCTTGAGAAAACATAGGTATACTCTTTCAAACTCACATTAAACATCATTCCTCTGTAAAGATTTATCTGATACCATCTCTACCCTACCCAGGAAAATAATTGAAAATTCCCACCTCTATGCTTTCACAGGACTTTCTGAACATCTACCTATAATACAGTATTCATTAAACACTGTGTCTACTTGTTCACTATCTGTCATCACTATATGAATTATAATGGAATAAATATGGGCTTTGGAGTCAGGGAGACTTGGTATTAAATCCTAACTTCATAACTTACTAGCTGTGTAGTACTGGGAAAACTATGTTACAACTCTGATCCCCAATTAGATCAGTGAAAAATGGGGGTGGGGGTAATTGAAATAACATAAATACAGTATCTACCAGAAGCCCTGATATTTAATGAGAACTCAATGTTTAGTTTGCTTTCTCCCATTAGACCAGTGGTTCTCAACCATGGCTGATTTGCACACAAGGGGACATTTGGCAATGTCTGGAGATATTTTTGATTGTCAGGACTAGGTAGGTGCTACTGGCCAGGGATGCTGCTAAACATCCTACAATGCACAGGACACCCCCCACAAAAAAGAAGTGGTCCAAAAGTACCATGGCTGAGAAACCCTGTACCAGAGTGTGACAGTAATATATTCATTTTTATATCCTCACTACACTGTGCCTGGCAGTACAAGTGCTCAAAGAACCTTTGTTGGATGAAAGAGTGAGAAACCAAATACACACAAGATACTGTTCCTGCCCTCTAAGATCTATTAATCAAATGAGAGAAAAAATATAAAACTCCAATACTACATAAAAGTGTTCTAAGAGTGATTTGCACACTGCACACAAAATAAGGAACAATCAATTAAAAGAAGACACAACAATTAAAGTGACTTTTGAGTTGGGAATTAAAGGATAACTTGAAGTTCTTCAATCAGAGGGAACAGGTATCAGTGCATAATGACAAGTTCAGAGAAGAGCCAAGTTTCGTATTACTAAAGCACAGGGTGCAACATGAGAGGGAAGAGTATAGGGAGTGAAGGCCACAATCAGTAAGGTCAGCTAGGGTATGATTAAGAAGGGTCTTAAAAAAAAAAAAAAAAAAAAGAAGGGTCTTGTATACATGCTAAGGAGAGAGACAATGAAGTAATAATAGTTGGTTTTAAACAGGTAAATGATTTGATGGCAGTGTGCTTCAGGTAGACCAAGGAAATGACCAAAAACAAAGACCAGTCCATCAGCTCGGTAATTTTCTAAGAATCTGCCCCTAGAAGGCAGACAAAGGACCCTTAATTAGAAAGCCCTTTAAGATCCATGCTAGTAACATAAAAGAAGAAAAAAAGAGAAAATAATATTCTATTTTTCTAAATGCTTTTAGAATGAAAAGCAGTAACAGTAATACCTCAAATTAATAAAAGTCCCATATAGGGGATTACAAAGCAAATTTTGTAATGCAGTCATTTAGCAAACTGTAACTTCACAAGACTTAATGGTGCTATTCTATTAGCCTAACAAAATCAAAAGCAGAAAGCAAAGCCCTTAAAATACTCTAATGTAATGAACTCAGAATAGCCATGTTTTCAAAAATATCATTTCTTACTTGTTTCAGAATAATTGCTTGCTTGCAGAATTTCTGTGCAATGTTTGCAACTTGCTGTATTTTGGCAGGAATAACAAAGCCAAATGCAGAAAGCTGACGAACTTCTCTCAGAAGAATCACCAACCGATCTGAATAATGCACTTTTAATGATCCATCATTAGGATCCAACTCCATAATTTGACTATTAGCCTCAATACTACAATACAAAATAAATAACTTTTTAAATTTCATGTTCTCACTCTTTTGACTGATGAAAAACATAATTTTATACTTACAGAAAAGTTGTAAAAACTATTAACTCAAAGTAAAAATAAGATTTTAATTATAGTTTTCAAGTTATATTTTTTTCACACAGTATTTCACAATTCAGATCTTGATAACAAACTACAATATCCAAAATATACCATCGTATCAATATTTCAACCAAGCAGCTTTTGAAGTCAGAAAAATCAATATCTTAACCTTCAGCTAAGACTCAAAATAGACATCAAATCCATCATAAAGAGAAAAGGTTTTTATTCATTTTCTAAAAAGGTATCTTAGATTTTTAGTCAGCCTCTTGGTTCTTTAAGACTCTCATTAAAGGATCAATAATAAATAACATCAAAATACTAGGAGTAGAGATATTCAAATGTTTCATTCTTCTACTCTTCATTTCACTATGTAAAGACTGTCTTTTCTCTGTGTTTCTTCTAAAAGCCACAATAGCAAATTTTACATTGGGGCACTCAAGTCTCCAGGGACTGTGAAAATGCTGAGGGAAATTAAAAGCATTATGTTTTCATGACCCTTCTTTCAGGATCATGTTTATATAATGCTTTCTTTCAAATCACTTTCAAAATTAGGAGAACTTGCAGGTCTTAGAAAGTAAGTTACTGAAAAGCAAAGAACAAATCTATTCAGCCTACTTAATAACGCATAAAACAAAGCATAATAAAAAGCAGATACTTTAAAATGTCTTAAAATAATAATTTAGCCCAAACTGTCCTATAAGAACATAAAGCCTATCAGAAAATTGTAACAGTGACACTTTTTGCCTTTATTTGAAACCAATATTCAAAATTAGTTTCTACCTACCAGCATATCCTGAAATATGAAATACACACTTGATTCTATGCGACAATGATGGGTTTTACCCAAAAAAATGTGAGAGTCAGAAGTTTCATCACCAAATGAGAAAAAAATAGGTTGAATAAAGTTAAACAGGCTTTTTTACTGCAGATCTCAGTCCTTTTGGTACTCCGTCTTACACAGTGGATCTCCACCAGAGCCGTAGTGATAAACGTGCAAATTCTCCAAAATTAATTGACTAAAGAACTCTTTACTTTTTTTGGGGGGTGGGGGGGATCATCTCTAATCTTTTAGGCTCAGGGTAGAAAGGGAAAGAGTTAAATGACATAAAGTTATAATCATTATGCTTTATCACCTTTGGTTCTTTCATTCTTCTTCCAAAACCAAAATGCAAGATAAAAGAAAAAAAATTATTCATTCAGTTTAGGAAGCTACCACTTTGGGCCTAATTATTCATTGCAGCAGTATAGGGAAAACAAACAGAATTTCATATTATGGCCAAAGTTACTTTTAAAAAGTAACAAGTTTCTAAAAACTAAAACATGGTAAGTTTCTAAAACTACAGACAATAATATAATGGGGAAAGTTGACCTGAACAAATAAACAATGGTTTTTCTAGGCCATCCATTTTAAATACCCATTGGAATAATTAGGGTAACCTATTAAATTACATTCAATATAGCTTAATAAATATTTACCAAATCCTTATTATGTTGGACAACATGAAGAAATATTCTTCATCTCAAGGAGCTTAAAAATAACAAAGTTTTAGTTTACAATATGTATGGGGGGTATATAATATTAATGTAAAAAGGTAGGAAAACATACGTATACCAGTAACAAAAAACCATGGGAGCATGAAAACCTAATTCCAAAATAAGAATCTGCAGTTCTGGGGCATAGATATGAGAAGCAAAAGGAAGGCAGTCAAAGTTTCCAACCTTAATGACTTAAAAGTTGATCATCAAAACCTAAACAAAAAAAAAAAAATTCTAAAAGCAGCAGCAAGTTTGGAGAAAGGAGAGAGGAGTAGAGATGATTAATTACATCTTGTCATTTGGATTAATAACACAAGAAAAAAGATTCTTGTGTAGATTTCACTGTTTAGTATACTTATACTTACCACAAACCGGATTTGGAATCAGACAAGCCAGATTGAATATCCCTGGACCAATCATCAAATTGTTCTTGTTCATATAGTTTAAACTGGTCTAAGAGATCTTCAGCACTTCGATGGAAAGATCGAAATCCTGACAAGTCAGATAAAAGAGCCTCTGCAATCTTGATAGTATCATCCACCTTAAAAAGCCAAATTACAAGAATATTTATTATTTAAATTCTAACAAAATTAGCATAAAATCAGCTCTCTTCTCTGTTCTGTGATTCAGAAATTATTTTCCCATTCATCTGTAAACAGTAAAATAGAAGATTTGCCAGTGAATTTAAGAATATCAACCCCTACTTTGCTTCTGAACTATACAACCTCAGAATAGCAAAACACAGAAGATAACACATACAAGGCATAATTTGAAGGGTACAATAAGGGAAATTCAGGTGAAACTCCAAGAATTCAGCAATACTCCTAAATATGTTATGCAATAATTTGAGCCCTTTATTAAATGCTGTGGTTAAGAGCTCAAACAATAATTAGGCCAATTTGGATGCCAATTAAAGAAGAGAAATGCCTTTCCTCCACAAGTATACAAAGAACATTGTCGCAACTTGGAAAGCTGACTAACAAAGTTAGGCAGAATATTACAGAAAAAACATTAAAATATAAACTTGAATAAATAGAAATATGCTTTTTATAAATATTTCATATTTATATTCTCAAATATGCTAGCCTTTATAACACTCTATATTTGCTTGCTCTTAATCATACATTAAAACCAATTAATATTTATTACATGAGTCGAATGCAAGGTATTGTACCACATACTAATTAGTAAGCACATAAGATTCTTAGGTCAACTTTGATAATATTAAAATAATAGTCTTTTAATTCTATAAATTGCTGCCACTACCTTAGGCAATACCATAATTACTTTTCACCATTCCTTTAACTTCCTTTCAACGTAGGATGATTTATTTACATAAACATACTTGCAGATAGACTTTGTACGTACCAAAATTCTACAAAGATACACTTCAAAGAATTTAAAAATCCTTTGAAAATTATATATTTTTCATACTTTTCACTTTTTCAGAGTTCTACATTTCCACATGAAAATTAGACGAAAATGCCAAGGAAAACAGAGAATGTTTTCTTAATGTTTTCACTACAGTTCTAGAGTGCCTTCTACATTAATTTAGCACATTTTACAATTAGTATTCTTCAACATTTATTAAAACTAATACCTTCAGTTCCAACTGACGAACCCAAACTATATTATTGACAACTTCTGAAAGGTTTTTGCCAGAAAGTGGTCCAGATGCGTCACCAGGAATTCCACGGCATCGGTTTTCAAAATCTAATCGAAAGTCTATAAAATTTAAATCAAATAAATGATTACACACATTCAGCAAAGATTTCCTAAATGCCTTCCATGTACCAAACACTATGCCAAATACTGTGAATAGAAAAATAGTAACAGTTGGTCCTTTACTCTCAGGGACCTCACCACACATCAAGTGAGAGAGAAAATAACCAGTTAATTCAAGAAATCTGTCATTTATTACAGAAATAGTAAATTAATCTTCAACATACAGATGTCATAAAATATAATATCTTAATCCTAAGCGGTATACAACAAAGGAAAAAGTAATCTACAAAAATACTTTTTCAAGCAAACACTATAATGTCTGATAAACTTTTACCTTTAACTGAGTCCATAAGTCTTGCCAGTAAAGTTTCTCTTTCTAGCATCAATTCTTTGCTTATGGTTGGACGCTTCACCAACTCTTTATATTTCAGAAATGCTTGAAGAAGCTAATATGAAACAAATAAGTATATGTTCATCCCAAGTGAATCAACTAGGTAAAAACATGAGTATCTCCTCAAACATCTTAAGGGAAATATTAAAAGTTAAATATTTCAATATTTTACCTGCTGTGGACTATCCTGAATTTCTGAAATATAATTTTTTAATTTTCCTGCTATTTTTTGTTCCACAGGTGCAATAATTTTTTCATATTGAGACACTGCAGCTTTCCATAAAGGCTAAACAAATTAACAATATTGTTAGACTTTAATATATTTTAAATCGGCCTTTAAAAAGAACAACACAAACAGGAAATTATATAGACAAACACATATATATTCAACCTCAGTATATGGATTATACTGCACAGGATTCAGGCCAGTAAAAGGTTCAAATACTCGAGCCAGGCATATGATTTTCTCATCACTGGCAGGTGAAAAATAGAGAAGTTTCTCATGAATTGTTCTAAGAGCCAAGACCTAAAACATAAAATATTAAAACAACAAATTTATTTAAATCAATACATCAGCACAAATAGTCTAAAATCTAAAGATATTGGGCAAGAATTTCTTTAACCTAGGTTCTCTGAAATGAACAATAAACCTGAACTGTAATCTTGGTAATTACTACTCATCAATAATCAAAGTGATACTCAAAGACATACCGTATCACACACTACTATCAATCAGTGTGCTCAAATCTAGTTAACATATATAAAATCTAAATATTTTTAAACTATGTTTAAAGCTCATTTAGGTAAAGTTTTAGAGTCTCTCCTCCTTACTATAGTAAAAACTTCTGATTTCCATTATTCTGCCTTAAATTGCACTTCTAATAATGAAACAATATGTTAACAACTCCATTATGTATAATCTATGAACAGTTGGAAAACAATTTATTTCATTTTGTATTTAAAATTTCTACCAACCATCAAAAGGTAATCAAAAAGGCTAAGTAAAAATGCTATAATCTTCCATTTGAGTTGAAAATATCAGAACAAACTCATGATTTATTTTTCTCTTGATAAAAACAAAAGTACCAATTTAACAATGCTGTCTACTGAGACAGCCTAAAAGCACTGATAATTAAATAACATTTACCACTTCTTCAACCAGATTGTTGTTGTTAAATACCATTTTCTACTAATAAGAACCAGGATCTTTGGAGAAATGCCTAATTCCAGGTATGAAACAGAAAATGTAGATGGGCCAGTACATTTTGAGGGGCCAGAATGTAAGGAAGTTATCAAAGAAATACTGGATTCATGTCAAAAATGACACAGAGCCAATGTAAAGGGGTACTCACTGTCCAAAGATGGGACAATCTGAATATAGTAATAATAACTACGATAAAAAAATAAATAAATAACTACGATAAAAACTACAATGGGTTGAAACTCATAAAATATAAAAACTCATAGGTTCATAATGATACTATTTAAAAAACATTTCATTGATTGCCTATGGAACTTACTGATACTAACTTATTGTTCATTGTACTAAAAATGATAAATAAAAACTAATTGTCTATACTACCATTCCTATACAAACCATATTTCAGGGTCACTAAAAAACTGATGAAGACATGTTCTTCCAACATCACTAATAAATGCACAAAGAACAACAGAATTAAAAAATCATCATTTTCCAACTCCTCATGATAAATCATTCAGAAAAAGCTGATGAAGAGCATTATAACAGATGGATCAGGCTAATCATACATGAACCCACAGATCAAACTTAACTCATGAAAGTGGGAAAACCAGACATTACCTGCCTCCTCTAATGTATAAGAACTATATAGTACTGCTTACGAAGCAACCTGGTTCAAGTAAACCAACATTTAGTAACTAAAAAAATTTCTGAGACAATCAGGAAACTTGAATATTGATTAGATACATAATGATATTACAAAATTATTGTCATTTTGTTGGGGGTGATATTGGTATTATGATTATGATTTAAGGGTAAAAGTATACGATTTCTTGGATTGGCTTTAAAAATACTCCAGCAAAAAAACAGAAAGCAGGGGAAACAAAGATGGAACAGGAACTGAACATTGTCAGTGGCTGCTGAAACTGAGTGATGGATACACTGACATCCACTGTACTATGTTACTTTTGTGTATGTTTGAAATTTCTCATAATGAAAAGGTTTAAAAACACAACAACAGGAATTCCCTGTTGGTCCAGTGGTTAGGACTCAGCACTTTCACTGCCTGGGCCTAGGTTCAGTCCCTGGTCTGGGAACTAAGATACCCCAAACTGCACAGCATGGCCAAAAAAAAAAAAAATTACAAGAACAATGGTTCCCTTAAGCCCGAAGGGAAAAAATCACTTTGCAATCTTCACATATTCTCATTTTGCCTGCCCCTTCAAGCTAAACATCTAAGTTCTATACTGAAACTCATAACTTATATAAATTAAGCAGCTGTTTCAAATATTTCCACTGAGTACTCCCTGAAAAGCTGTCTCTGCCTGTAAAAATTTCAACAGCCAAGAGAAAGTCTGAGAGCTTCCACACCTAGACAACTGGGTTGACTGTCTTTTTACAACAAAGAACAAAATAAAAGTTCACAACTTACAAACTGAATAGCCACAAACCAAAAAAAAGAAAGGAAGCAGAAACCAGCACTTAGTACCCACTGGGCACCTGGTACTGTACCACACAACTTCATAAGTCATCTCATATGAACTTTACCTCTTATTCTCTCCCAAAAGTTTAAACAAGTTCTATCAGATGTGTAGTTCTTATTAATTATAAAACGCATTCTCAAACAAGTGAGGACCTACTTCACACTTAAAAACAAAGATCCAAATAATCAAATATACCTCTTCAAGGCGCTTGCCAAGTTTGTCAAGTGTTTCAGGAAAATATTTTTCATTTTTCCACAGATGAGGTACATAGCGCTGCCACACCTGACCTGTTAGATGACTACAGGCAGTCACCCACTGTTCACATATTGAAATCCCAGCTTTCATATTTTCCTTCACAAGATAATAAGGATCTTCCCATAGGTTCAAAGTTCCCAACTTTTTCTGAACAAATCTTCCAAAGGAGCCACCTAATAAAACGTAAAACAAACTTTTTAATGAACATATCTTTTTACCAAATAATTATGAAATATATGCTTTTTACAAAATTAAAATAATACACAAATTAGCAAACCAAGGATCTATGAAATACCACATCCACACCTTTAGACGGGCACTGTTAATAACAAATATTTTTTTAAAACACACATGCACACACATATTTGTATTTCTGCATCTTTCAATATATCACGCATATCTTTGAAGTATAGAAATATATACACATTTTTTAAAGGCTGCAGAGCCCACAGTATGGATATAGCATTACATGACCAATTCTCAATTGCTATTTGTTTCTACTCTCATTTTACAAACAATGCTGTAATAAATATCCTTTTATATACACATTTACATACTTGTCTAACATTTTCTTAGGATAACAATGAGAAAGGTATATTCTGGGTCAAAAAGTATATGTATTTTTAATGTCAACAGATAACCCAATGTATATTAAACTTTCCAGTTCATTACAAAATAAAGTCTAAATTAATACACAGATAGGGACGAAAAATCTATGTTAATTTAGTTATATTATAGTCAAAGAATCTGATACTATGATTTAAATTAACCAATTATTTACAAATATCTACTTAAATAATCCTATATGATTTGCTCTAAGAGTTACTTTAAGCAACAATTATTGTATTAAGGAACATTTTCGGAAAAAACAGAAAACAAAATAAGTCAGGCTTCCAAAATTGCAAAAGTTTATTTCTTTACTAGTACCTATAATATCTAAGAGATGTAACATTCGTGACTCAGGATAATGATCACGTTCTGTCTGTCTCCACACATCATCTACAACATCCCGAGTTGTCTCCACCAAGTCAACCACTTCCAGTAAGGACAGACCATCCAAGTTATAAAACTCCTAAAACCAAAATGCATTCATTTTTAAACATAATTATATTTGTACCTTGGGCAGTATAGTCAAAATGTTCTCAGACTTTTTCAAATGCTAACATCTCTAATATCTGCCATATTATTTTCTCCTCTTCTTCTCTCAGATGATATATTACTTCTTTAAGCAAATACCCTATAAGTTCCTTCACAAACATAAATTTCATGAAAGCCAGAAGGAAAAATAAGAATTGCATAAACTCTATAAATTTATTTTTACCCTTGGCCTAAGTTCCTTTAAATTCAGGACATTTGTTTTATTTACGTAATAGAAGTGGCCTTAACACCATATGTACACTACCCATTTCACCTCATATATCTTTATTGATTCATTTCCTGGGTTGCCCAATGTTACCAATAATACAAACATAGTACATAGTATATCACTGCTAGGAAAAAAAGTTTTAAACCATTTCAAACACTTCATTCAAATGATATTAATGTAATAATATCGGGAACGAATAAAAAATTACTAAATATTTATTTTGAAAATATTTGAAAAGAATAGATTTTGTAAAAAACACTCAAAATGGTCACTTATTTAACCTCCCCACAGATACACCAAGGAATAATCAATCTAATAAGTATCAAACTAAGACTTTTTATATTTCAGATTCCTCCAAAATGCTAATTTGAATAAAGTAAACAATTTTTCCAAAGAACATATTACCTCCGCAGGATAAACCTCTGTTAGTATTAGGTTTCTGTTTTTTTCCTATCTACCTGCAGGAAAGTAATTATGTTTTTGAGAAAAATATTTTCTAGAGATTAGAATTTAACTTTTTTAAAAGTTTGGACTTCTAAGTTGCACTCAGGTTAAATACATATCTTAAGTAAACCCTGCTACATCTGAAGAATATATTTTGTCCAGAACCATCAAGTAATGATTTTAAAACAGAGATAAATCTAGTAAAAATTGAATGCTAAGGTACTTCTATCAAAACCTGATATATAACTATGTATGAATCACGTACTCTTGCAATTGTTTCAAATAATTCTTTAAAATAACTGGCTCTTTCTTTACTAATCTGTTTACTTCCACGATGAGCTTGTTCTATCCAAAACTGGAACTCATCACTTGGTGTAAGAATACCTGAAAAGCGAGAAGGAAAAATGAGAAATATCAACTGTTATCATGCTGATCATTTTGAAATGTAAAGAAATATTGAAACACTATATTGTGCACCAGGAACTAACATAGTTTTGTAAGTCAATTACACTTCAAAATCTCACAAACAAATAAACTCATAGAAAAAGAGATCAGATTGCTGGTTAACAGAGGTGGGGGTGGGGAGAGGGGGAATTGGATGAAGGTGCTCAAAAGGAACAAACTACTAGTTATAAGATAAATGAGTACTAAAGATATAATGTACAACATGATAAATATAATTAATACTGCTTTGTTATATATGAAAGTTCTTAAGAGAATAAATGCTGAGATTTCTCCTCATAAGGAAAAAATTTTTGTTTCATTTCTTTAATTTTGTATCTATATGACATAATAGATGTTCACTAAATTTACTGTGAATATCATTTCACGATGTATATAAGTCGAATCATTATACTGTACACTTTAAACTTACACAGTGCTGTATGTCAATTATCTCAATAAAACTAGAAGAAAGAAAGAAAGAAAGGAAGGAAGGAAGGAAGGAAGGAAGGAAGGAAGGAAGGAAGGAAGGAAGAAAAGAATAGAATCATTTGAAAATGAAAAGCCAGCAAGACACTGGTTTCATTTGCTGATTTTGCACATTTCTGTATTCTTAAGGATGCACAGAAAATAATTTTTACAATTTCTATGAACAAAAACAAACTACAAAAACAACCCCAAAACAATTAACAAAATGGCAATCAGTACACACTTATCAATAACTACTTTAAATTGGCTGAATGGATACAAAAACAAAACCCATATATATGTTGGCTGCTAGAGACCTGCTTCAGATCTAAAGCCACACTCAGACTGAAAGGGGATGGGAAAACGTATTCCATGCAAATGGAAATCAAAAAGCAATACTTATGTCAGATAAAAAAAGACTTTAAAGACTGTCACACATGATTTTGTGGTACAAACTTTCTGTACGGTTTTTCTTATAGTCCAAATAATTACTAAAAAGCGTCCCTACAAGGATAAATAAAAACACCGCAAAAGGAATACTTAATGTCTTTTAACTTTTTATTTTTAAAAAATATTAAAACACTGATTTTAACTCTTATTTATGTGGAAAATTATCTGTATAAGAAAATCTAAGTTGGAATAAAGAAAATTTGCCTAATTACAGTCAAAAAAAAAAAAAAAGACTTTCACAAATAATGAAGAAGGACATTACACACTGATCAAGGGATCAACCTAAGAAGATATAACACGATGTAAGTATATATCCACCCAACATAGGAGCACCTAATACATAAAGCAAATATTAATAGACATAAAGGGAGAAACTGACAGTAATAAATTCATAGTAGAGAACTTTAACATCCCACTTAACATCAATGGACAGATCATCCAGACAGAAAATCAATAAGGAAACAATGGCCTTAAATAACACATTAGACAAAATAAACTTAATATATATATATATAGAACATTCCATCCACAAGCAGCAGAATATACATTTATTTCAAATGCACATGGTACATTCTCCAGGACAGATCACATGCTAGGCCACAAAAATAAGATGCAGCAAATTTAAAGAAAACTGAAATCATATCAAGCATCTTTCCTGACCACAATGCTCTGAGACTGGAAATCAACCAGAAGGAAAAAACTGCAAAAAAACACAAATATGCAGAGACTAAATAACATGCTACAAACAATCAATGGATCACAGAGGAAAAATCAAAAAATACCTGAAGAAAAATGAAAATAAAAACACAACAATCTAAAATCTACATGATGCAGCAAAAGCAGTTCTAAGAGGCAAGTTTATAGCAATACAAGCCTATTCAAGAAATAAGAAAAATCTCAAAAAAACAACTTAACCTTACACCTAAAGGAACTAGAAAAAAGAAGAACAAGCAAAACCAAAAGTTAGCAGAAAGAAAGAAATCATAAAGATCAGAGCAGAAATAAATGAAACAGAGACTTAAAAAAAAAAATAGAAAAGATCAATGAAACTAAGAGCTGGTTCTTTGAAAAATTAAATGTCACCGACAAACTTTGCCACGCTCATCAAGAAAAAAAGAAAGAGGGCCCAAATCAATAAAATCAGAAATGAAAAAAGCAGTTACAACTGACACCACAGATATAGAAAGGATCATAAGATATTATTAAGAACAATTATACACCAATAAAATGAACAACCTAAAAGAAAAGGACAAATCCCTAGAAATGTACAGTTTCCCAAGACTGAACAAGGAAGAAGTAGAAAATATGAGTAGACCAATTACCAGTAATGAAATTGAATCATTTCATTACTGGTAATTGTAAAAAATAACTCCAAAAAACAAAAGTCCAGAACTAGAGGGCTTCACATCACATGGTTTGGTGAATTCTACCAAATATGTATAGAAGGGTTAACGCCTATCATACTCAAATTATTCCCAAAAACTGCAGAGGAAGATATGCTTCCATACTCATTTTCCAAAGCCAGCATCTCCCTAAAATCAGAACCAGACAAAGATATCACAAAAAAAGAAAAAAAAAGAAAATTACAGGCCAATATCAGTGATGAATATAGATGCAAAATTCCTCAACAAAATATTAGCAAACCAAATTCAACAATACATTAAAAGGTCCATATACCACAATCAAGTGGGTTTTATTCCAGGGATGCAAGGATGATTCAAATCCAAAAATCAATCAACGTGATATACCACGTTAACAAATTGAAGAATAAAAATCATATGACCATCTCAATAGATACAGAAAAAATTTGACAAAAGTCAGCATCCATTTATGATTAAAAACTCTCAACAACAAAGTGGATATAGAGGGAACACACCTCAACATAATCAATAACATATATGATAAGCCCACAGCTAACATCATACTCAACGGTGAAAAGCTGAAAGCATCTCCTCTAACATCAGGAACAAGACAAGGATGGCCATTCTCACCACTTTTATTCAACACAGTATTAGAGGTCCTAGCCATAGCAATCAGACAAAAAGAATAAATAAAAGGAATCCAAATTGGAAAGGAAGAAGCAAAACTGTCACTGTTTGCAGGTGACATGATACTATACATAGAAAATCCTCAAGATGCCACAAAAAAACTATTAGAGCTCATCAATGAATTTGGTAAAATTTCAGGATATAAAATTAATACACAGAAATCTGTTGTATTTCTATACACTAACAACAAACTATCAGAAAGAGAAATTTAAAAAACAATCACATCAAAAAGAATAAAATACCTAGGAATAAAACTACCTAACGAGGTAAAAAGCCTGTATGCAGAAAAGTATAAGACATTGATGAAAAAACTGAAGACAACACAAACAAATGGAAAGATATACCACATTCACGGATTGGAAGAATTAATAATGTTATAATGAGCATACTACCCAAGGCAATCCATAGATTCAATGCAATCCCTATCAAAATACCAATGGCATTTTTCACAGAATTAGGAAAAATGATCCTAAAGTTTGTCTGGAAACACAAAAAAAACCCCAAATAACCAAAACAATCTTGAGAAAGAAGAACAAAGCTGGAGTTATCATGCTCCCTGATCTCAAACTATACTGCAAAGCTACAGTCATCAAAACAGTATGGTACTAGCACAAATACAGATACATAGATCAATGGAAAGAACAGCGACCCCAGAAATGAACTCACACTTATGGCAATTAATCTATGACAAAGGAAGCAAGAATATACAAAGGGGAAAAGACAGCCTCTTCAGTAAATGGTGTTGGAAAAGCTGGACCTACATGCAAAAGAATTAAACTGGACTTTTCTCTCCCATCATACACAAAATTAAGTTCAAAATGGATTAAAGACTTAAATGTAAGACCTGAAACCATAACTTCTAGAAGAAAACATAGGGAGTACACTCTGTCACTGGTCTTAGTAATATTTTCTTGGATCTGGCTTCTCAGGCAAGGGAAACAAAAGCAAAAATAAACAGATGGGACTACATAAAATTAAAAAGCTTTTGCACAGCTAAGGAAACTATCAACAAAATGAAAAGGCCACCTACTGAATGGGAGAAGATATTTGCAAACAATATATCAGATAAGGGGTTAATATCCATAATATATAAAGAATTCATATAACTCTGTATCAAAAAAAAAACAACCCAATTAAAAAATAGGCGGAGGTGTCCAGTTTTCCCAGCACCACTTATTGAAGAGACTGTCTTTTCTCCATTGTATATCTTTGCCTCCTTTGTCATAGATTAGTTGACCATAGGTGCGTGGGTTAATCTCTGGGCTTTCTATCTTGTTCCATTGATCTATGTTTCTGTTTTTGTGCCAGTACCATACTGTCTTGATTACTGTAGCTTTGTAGTATAGTCTGAAGTCTGGGAGTCTGATTCCTCCAGCTCCATTTTTTTCCCTCAAGACTGCTTTGGCTATTCGGGGTCTTTTGTGTCTCCATACAAATTTTAAGATGATTTGTTCTAGCTCCGTAAAAAATGCCATTGGTAATTTGATAGGGATTGCATTGAATCTGTAGATTGCTTTGGGTAGTATACTCATTTTCACAATGTTGATTCTTCCAATCCAAGAACATGGTATATCTCTCCATCTGTTGGTATCATCTTTAATTTCTTTCATCAGTGTCTTATAGTTTTCAGCATAAACCAGCTACATGTAAAAGAATGAAATTAGAATACTCCCTAACACCATACACAAAAATAAACTCAAAATGGATTAGAGACCTAAATATAAGACTGGACACTATAAAACTCTTAGAGGAAAACATAGGAAGAACACTCTTTGACATAAATCACAGCAAGATCTTTTTTGACCCACCTCCTAGAGTAATGGAAATAAAAACAAAAATAAACAAATGGGACCTAATGAAACTTCAAAGCTTTTGCACAGCAAAGGAAACCATAAACAAGACGAAAAGACAACCCTCAGAATGGGAGAAAATATTTGCAAATGAATCAACGGACAAAGGATTAATCTCCAAAATATATAAACAGCTCATTCAGCTCAATATCAAAGAAACAAACACCCCAATCCAAAAATGGGCAGAAGACCTAAATAGACATTTCTCCAAAGAAGACATACAGATGGCCACGAAGCACATGAAAAGATGCTCAACATCACTAATTATTAGAGAAATGCAAATCAAAACTACAATGAGGTATCACCTCACTCCTGTTAGAATGGGCATCATCAGAAAATCTACAAACAACAAATGCTGGAGAGGGTGTGGAGAAAAGGGAACCCTCTTGCACTGTTGGTGGGAATGTAAATTGATACAGCCACTATGGAGAACAGTATGGAGGTTCCTTAAAAAACTAAAAATAGAATTACCATATGACCCAGCAATCCCACTACTGGGCATATACCCAGAGAAAACCGTAATTCAAAAAGACACATGCACCCGAATGTTCATTGCAGCACTATTTACAATAGCCAGGTCATGGAAGCAACCTAAATGCCCATCAACAGACGAATGGATAAAGAAGTTGTGGTACATATATACAATGGAATATTACTCAGCCATAAAAAGGAACGAAATTGAGTCATTTGTTGAGACATGGATGGATCTAGAGACTGTCATACAGAGTGAAGTAAGTCAGAAAGAGAAAAACAAATATCGTATATTAATGCATGTATGCGGAACCTAGAAAAATGGTACAGATGAGCCAGTTTGCAGGGCAGAAGTTGAGACACAAATGTAGAGAATGGTCATATGGACACCAAGGGGGGAAAACTGCGGTGAGGTGGGGATGGTGGTGTGCTGGATTGGGCAATTGGGATTGACATGTATACACTGATGTGTATGAAACTGATGCCTAATAAGAACCTGCAGTATAAAAAAACAAACAAAACAACTAATACTAAACTTTCATTGGGTTATTTGTATGGAAATATGTTAATATAAATGTTTCAGACATTACATGAAATTTCTAAAAATCTTATATTTGTATTTGTATGGAAATATGTATGGAAATATGTTAATATAAATGTTTCAGACATTACATGAAATTTCTAAAAATCTTCTATGTTCTGGTATAATGTTATAAGTAATAATCCTAGTTATTACTTTAAAATGTATATCTCAGAAATAACTAATTTTCTTGTCAACTGCATTATTATGAACTTTCATCAAATCTTTAACCGTGGTCATTTTTAAGTCTTTTGTCATTTACAGACAGTTCTGGGTGTACTCTGATGATTTTGCAAATATGTTCCTATAAAAGGGTTCCATCTTCAAGAAATTCATGGAAAAGACTCTGACAAGTACAGGTTTCTGGTAACTGACTGTACTGCTGAACTGAATGAATAAGCATTTTCAGAACTCTAATGAAAAACTGATGAACTCATAAAAGTGCTAACAAAAGATCAAGATGAAAAAAAAAATTAATTACATGGGACTGAGTGAACTGATGAGGATGAGTATAATTTTTGTGACTTTCTGTCTGAATTTAAAAAAAAAAAAAATCCCACAAGGACTCAGAGGCAAAGAATATACAAATCAATTTTCACTGCAAAGTAAAGGAGCTGTTACAGTGGAGGATTACTGGACTGAATGTCAATATTATGACATAGTATGAGTGTGTTTCATGTTTGGTAATTGCAATCATTGTTGCTTTTGTTGTGGTCATCCATGTACAATGCTTGGTGTCAGTCTATTTATGTCTTGTAAAAATAAAATACAGTGTGTGTGTGTGTGAATAAAAAAAAAAAAAAAAAAAAAAAAAAGAATAAACAAATACCTACTAAAAAAAAAAAAAAAAAAAAATAGGCGGAGGATCTGAATAAACATTTCTACAAAGGACACATACAGATGGCCAACAGGCACATGAAAATGCTCAACATCACTAATCATCAGCAAAATGCAAATCAAAACCACAATGAGATACCACCTCACACTGTCAATGACTTATCAAAAAGGCAACAAATGGGCTTCCCTGGTGGCGCAATGGTTGAGAATCTGCCTGCCAATGCAGGGGGGACACGGGTTCGAGCCCTGGTCTGGGAAGATCCCACATGCCGTGGAGCAACTAGGCCCGTGAGCCACAACTACTGAACCTGCACGTCTGGAGCCTGTGCTCCGCAGCAAGAGAGGCCGCGATAGTGAGAGGCCCGTGCACCGCGATGAAGAGTGGCCCCTGCTTGCCGAAACTAGAGAAAGCCCTCGCACAGAAATGAAGACCCAACACGCCAAAAATTAATTAATTAATTAATTATTTTTTTTTAAAAAAGGCAACAAATAACAAGTGTTGGTGGGAAGGTAAAGTAGAGCAGCCACTATGGAAAACAGTATGCAGATTACTCAAAAAATTAAAAATAGAACTACTATATGATCCAGCAATTACACTTCTGGGCATTTATCTGAAAAAAACAAAAACACTAATTAAAAAAGATATATGCTCTCCTATGTTCATAGCAGCATTATTTACAGTAGCCAAGATATGGAAGCAACCTAAGTGCCCATCAACAGATGAATGGATAAAGAAGATGTGGGGTGTATATATATACATATATATGTGTGTGTGTATATATATATAAATAAATATAATGGAATATTACTCAGCCGTAAAAAAGAATGAAATCTTGCCATTTGTGACAACATGGATGGACCTAGATGACATTACACTAAGTTAAATAAGTCAGGCAGAGAAAGACAAATGCTGTATGATCTCACTTATATGTGGAATCTAAGAAACAAAACAAATGAACAAATAAAACAAAAGCAGAGTTATAGAGATTTGGCACCACCAGGAGCCAATCCCAGCTTGTGGTTGGAGTGAGGCCCAAGCTGTAGGGCCACCATGTGCTCACCAGTGCCCACCCATCATGTCTGGCTTCAACTACAAGTTCCTGAAGAAGTCCAAGCAACAGCTGCTGTGCCCGCTGTGCAGGAGAAATATTAAAAAAAAAAAAAAGCAGAATTACAGATATAGAGAACAAACAGGTGGTTACCAGAGGGAAGGGGGTTGAGGGAGGAAAGAAATGGGTGAGGGAGATTAAGATTTATTTTGTAACTGCCAGTTACAAAATAAAGAAGTCATTGGTATGAAATGTATACTGTGGGGAATATAGTCAAGAACTATGCAATACCTTTCTATGGTGACACACTGTCACTAGACTCATCATGATGATCATTTTGAAATGTACAGAAATACCAAATCACTATGTTGTGTAACAGGAACTAACATACTGTTGTAGGTCAATTATACAAAAAAACACACAAACAAACAAAAGTAAATCAGACTTGTAGTTACCAGAGGTGGGGGATGGGAGGAAGGAGAATTGGATGAGGTGGTCAAAAGGTACAACTTCCAAAAGATAAATAAGTAGTAGGGATGTAATATACAACATGATAAATATAATTAGCACTGCTGTATGTTATATATGAAAGTTAACAGAGTAAATCCTAAGAGTTCTCAGCACAAGAAAAGAAAATTTTTTTCTATTCCTTTAATTTTGTATCCATATGAGGTGATGGATGTTCACTAAACTTATTGTGATAATCATTGCTTGATGTATTTAAGTCAAATCTCTATGCTACACACCTTAAGCTTATACAGTGCTGTATGTCAATTATATCTCAATTAAACTGGAAGGAAAAATAAGCAAATTAAAATAGTTTTCTTTTTCCCAATGAAATGGGCAACCTCTAGTTGCTTAATCCCATGCTGGAAGTAAATTCACTATTCTTTCTGGTTGTATGAGATTCAAAAAGCATCTATTTTACTATTCAAAGTATAAAACTACAACTAATATTTTAAACTAATGATTTGTGTATGTCATGCATTTCACCTTAACTGTTCTTATGAAATAATTTACCTATAGCCACAAAATTACAATTAGCTTCAGGAAAAAAATACGTTTTAAAATAAAAGTCATTGGCTTATTATCTTCGCAAATATACAATTAGCATCAATCCTCATTATTCACAGGTTCTGGATTTATGACGTCACCTACTCGTTAACATTTATATGTACCCAAAGTCAATACTCTCAATGTTTTTGTGGTCATTTGCAGACATGCGCAGAGCTGAGAAAAATTTGAGTTGCCCAATGCATATGTTCCCAGCTAAGGATGAACAAAGCAACACTGCTTTCTTATTTTCTATCACCTACTGTAAACAAATGTCTTTTTTGTAGTCTATGTAGTGCCATGTTTTTCACATTTTTGTACTTTTTGTTGGTGATTTTGCTGTTTAAAATGGCCCCCAAGCATGGTTCTGAAGTGCTGTCTAGTGTTCCTAGCACAAGAACACTGTGAAGTACCTTACAGAGAAAATACTTGTGTTAGATAAGCTTCATTCAGGCAAGAGTTACAGTGCTGTTGCCCTTAAGCTCAATGACAATTCATCAACAATATATATTAAATAACGTGTCTAAACCAAACGCACCTAAAACAAGGTTATGTGTTGAGCAGTTGGTGAAAATCTTATGACCAGAGGCTCACAGGACCCTAGGAGCAATGCTTCAGTATTCGCTAATTTAGTGTTCACAGTGACTTTATAGAACAGAACTACTGCAAATAATGAGAATCAACTATATTTTCTATTTCCATGAACTGCACATTATTAAAGATCACATTTTCCTCTTCTCCAAATCCATATGTAAATCTATTCATTTAAAAGCAGCTCAAGCTCACAGAAGATCCAAAGTGTGGAAAGAAATCTTTGAAGAAGTGTATTAATTTACTAATGTATTAATAAGGCAATTGTTTTGATTTTCTTTGATAAAACTATGGGTAAATACCTCGTGTGTCATCTTCCTTAAATTTCAGTTTTGATAAGTTAGTATCTGATCTTCGTAGCACTATACCCAAGCCTGCTTCTAGTTCACTCAAAAGATTCTGAAGTTTGGGATCAAGGTTTCTGCTCCATTCCTGATCCTAAATAAAAACAGACAAGAGCATACAATGATCAAAATCTTGCCAATCAAACTGGCTTCCTAAAACACTGTCAAAAGAACTAAGTCCAAATATATCTGTTTCACCCAAAGCCTGACACTACCTCCATCTCATAAGGGAAGGGAAAAAGTCCTTTCAACAGTTAAAACTTTATAAAGATCATTTACTATAGCAATTTAAGAGCTGATGTAGATTGCATTTTACATCTTTCTCCAATTTCTCTATTTGTCAATAAAGCCTACATTAAAATTTTTTTAAATTACAAAGAAAAAATATTTTAATTTAAAAACTAAAATACTAATGATATTACCAGTAAATAAAATAATAAATATTTACGTTTGTGTGTATGAAAGCATTTACCCAAATACTTAGGCTAAAAGCAACAACAACCATACAAGCTACTTTAATTTACTCACCTTTAACAACATTGGCGCAAATACTTGCCGTACTGCTTGGTAAAGGGAATTTATAGGTGATTCTAACATAGATGAAACAAGAATGTTTTTATGTAGATTCTGATCAGTAATTACTTCAGGTCGCAGCTTGAAAAACACCAGCACTTTATCTTTTGTGTCGGCAAAATCAATCTAAAGTGGTAAACAAATGATTTTTAATGTTATTTTCATAAAGTTAATACTTGAAAATTTATATATTTCCCTAAAATGTTGTATTACTGTAATTTTACCCCTTGGAAAAAGTATACTTTAGAAATAATTATAGTATATTACAACCAATCCTTAAAAAACCCTGAGTTTTAAAAATGTATCCCCACTTATATGTGATTGTATCATAAAGCTACTTTGATAAATGGTTTATAAACAAAAAGCACTATATGAATATTGTTAACATCCACTCCAGACAGATTCAGTAATACTACAGATCAAAGCTGTGTGCCCCAGGTACACAATGGTGACTAGTATACTTCTTCACTCTACTCCAGAAACTCTATAACAAGGATGCTAATTACCCTCTTACATGAAACTAAGTTCAATATAAACTCAGAACTACCAAAACAAACTTAGGTTGTCCATCTCCTAAAATCATCTTTATCTGAACAAACATTTTTTCCTTAAAGTATCTGAGATCAAACTTTTTTACTAAATTGTCATATAACTAGATTATCACCTCACACTGGTCAGAATGGCTATCATCAAAAAATCTACAAACAATAGATGCTAGAGAGGGTGTGGAGAAAAGGGAACCCTCTTGCACTGTTGGTGGGAATGTAAATTGATACAGCCACTAAGGAGAACAGTATGGAGGTTCCTTAAAAAACTAAAAATAGAACTACCATGTGACCCAGCAATCTCACTACTGGGCATATACCCTAAGAAAACCATAATTCAAAAGGACACATGTACCCCAATGTTCATTGCAGCACTATTTACAACAGCCAGGACAAGGAAACAACCTAAATGTTCAAGGACAGATGAATGGATAAAGAAGATCTGGTACATATATACAATGGAATATTACTCAGCCACAAAAAGGAACAAAATTAGATCATTTGTAGAGATGTGGATGGACCTAGAGTCCGTCATACAGAGTGAAGTAAGCCAGAAAGAGAAAAACAAATATCGTATATTAACGCATATATGTGGAATCTAAAAAAATGGTACAGACGAACCTATTTGCAGGGCAGGAAAAGAGACGTAGACTTAGAGAACGCACATGTGGACATGGGGTGGAGGGGGAGGGTAGGACAAATTAGGAGATTAGGGTTGACATATATACACTACCATGTGTAAAATAGATAGCTAGTAGGAACATGCTATAAAGCACAGGAAGCTCAGCTCGGTGCTCTGCGACAACCTAGATGGGTGGGATGGGGGAGGTGGTGGAAGGGAGGTCCAAGAGGGAGGGGATATAGGTATACATATAGCTGATTCACCTCCTTGCACAGCAGAAACTAACACAACATTGTAAAGCAACTATACTCCAATAAAAAAAAAAGGTGAGTGAGTTTTTGTGCTACTTTTCTTTTATCCTAATCATTGTATTTTTTTAGCCACTAGGAAGGAATTGGCATTTACTCAGTATTGCTGCTTTTCTCAAACTCTCATTTTCACGCATTAGAACTCTATTGCTAGCATGATCATTTTTTTTTTTTTTTTTTTTTAAATTTTTATTTATTTATTTATTTATGTATTTTTGGCTGTGTTGGGTCTTCGTTTCTGTGCGAGGGCTTTCTCTAGTTGCGGCGAGAGGGGGCCACTCTTCATCGTGGTGCACGGGCCTCTCACTATCATGGCCTCTCTTGTTGCGGAGCACAGGCTCCAGACACGCAGGCTCAGTAATTGTGGCTCACGGGCCCAGTTGCTCCGCGGCATGTGGGATCTTCCCAGACCAGGGCTCGAACCCGTGTCCCCTGCATTAGCAAGCAGACTCTCAACCACTGCGCCACCAGGGAAGCCCTAGCATGATCATTTTATTCCAATTACAAGCGAGAATAACAAGCTGCAGATACGTAGATTTGAAAAATTCATTCCTTAGTAATTAAATAGGCCATACCTTTAAACTTCCCTCCTCTCACCTATCTGAAGAAAGAATATTCAGAAAATACATATTTTAACATCATACTTTGAAAACAGTATCTATAGTCACTGGCCAAGGCACCCTGGGGCATCAATCAGGACAATGAGCTTTGCCCTAGGCAAAGTCAGAGTTAAAGCAAAGGATAAGTTGGCTACAGCTGTTCATCATTCCCTGAGTAAAGAAAAACTGAGAATGAGCACTCCTAGCCACCTCTCCTCCAAGTTTCCCTATCATTGGCAACTGCTGTTTCCTCTTAACTGACTATAATTTGGTAATTATTAAGGTGTAAAGTTGGTTCTTTTATGAGGTTGCAAAATACCTCTATCACCTACTGGGATCGATCAGGGATCAGCATACCACAACTTTCTGCCTGTTTTGTACAGCCCACAAGCTAAAAATTATTTCCACATTTTCTGAAAAAAACGAAAGAATAATAACATTTCATGAGATGAAATTCAAGTATCAGTGTCCATAAATAAAGTGGAATGCAGCCACACTCATTCACTCACATATTGTCTATGGCTGCTTTCTCATGGCAATGGCAGAGCTGGAGTTGTGACAGAGACCTTACGACCTGCAAACCCAAAATATTTATTATCTGGCCCATTATAGAAAAAATTTGCCAACCTCTATTCTACAGCATAAACCAGATCACATCTCTCTCTTGCTTAAGATTACCAACGACTTCCTATTTCAACCTAAATGGTGTACAAGGTCCTAAATGATCAGGCCATACTGTAACTTTCACATTCTTTGGTTATTCATTAAACTTCAGCAATGACTCTGGATTTTTTTTTTTTTCCAGCTCCTTAAAACCAAGATAAGACCCAGCTCAAGGCCTTGGTACTTATCATTTCTTTTGCTTAGAAAACTCTTCCCCTAAATCTGCCTACAAGTCATCATTTAAATCTCACTTCAAAGGTCACTAATTCAGACAGGTATTCCCTCCCTCTCTATTTTAATGCACTTCCCCTCCCCATCCCCATCACTACTTTAACATTACTCTATTTTTATTAATAGCACTTATCAATACCCAAAATTATGTTACATTATACACCTGTGTGCATGTGTTTAGCCTACTTTTGTCCATTTGAATGTTACTCCTTGGAGATAAACCCTGACATGTTCATGACTTTATCCCCAGCACCCAGGACAATGCCAGACCCATAGTAACTACTCAGTAATTGTTAATTTCTTCAATCATGCTGACTCTTAGATATCTAAAGTACAACTTAAGATATAACAAAACATTTTCAAATATGACTAAAAATCTGTAGTGTGATGTATGACTAAAGATAAAATACACTGTTGGGCTCTACTAGCTTAATTAAAAGTTATAGTTTCCATTTTCTTTTTTTGTTTGTTTTGTTTTGTTTCGTTTTTTGGCCACGCAGCTTGTGAGATCTTAATTTCCCATTACACTCTATCTAAACTTTCGGTGGCATTTACAGCCATGTGCCCTGATTTTATAACTTGTTGAGTATATGTCATCCTAGGCCACTGGAGTGAAGCTCTAGAAGAGAGACACAGGGGGTCCTGTTCTGAATTACACTAACCTATTAGAGAAGTGGAGTAGTTAACGCTTAGGGTGTAACCTTTGTGCCTTACTTTCCTCAGCCACAAAATGGAAATAAAAACAGTTTCTATCTTATAGTGTTGTTGCGACTATTAAATAAGCCAAAACACACAAAGTACTTAGAACAGTACCTGACAGAGTGTAAAGGGAAAATAAACATTAGCTATGATTATCTATGCTTTTTACATCTTTGTAAACTCACCAAACCTAGCAAAGTGCCTTGCATATATTGAGTTCAAAATACGTCGATTGAATAGAATTGAGTCAAATCCAAGACTAAAAATTCATAATAGGGTGAATGATACAATCATTCTACAAAAATGCATTCAGTGCTCGCTGTGTGTCAAATACTCTGTTAGACCTAGGGACACCAGTGAACACAAGAGGAAAAGGTTTAATATATGACTATCACTTGTTAATTTTCCTCCATTTACTGAGCAGGGGCTCAGTGTGAGGCAGGGGTAATGTGTGAGGCAATTTTTTTTCTGTGTATTACTCTGAGTGTGTGTGTGTGTGTGTGTGTGTGTGTGTGTGTGTGTGTGTGTGTGTGTGTGTGTGTGTGTGTGTGTTTATCTCCTGGTTGCAAATGCAACCATTTCTTAAACAAGCCTGCCAGTGGAGGCAGCAGTAAATAATAATGAATAAATCAATACATCATATGTGGAACAACAAAAAGAATTTAAACTTTCTGCCTTATCATTTCTTAAAAGATTTGAATTCCTAACTATTCTTTCCCTAGAGTAAATTTAAACTCGTATATAATCCAAAAAAGATACACTAGAATTTGCCTTAAAGAACCTCAAAAGGGAGGAGAAAGAAAAAATGTTTAAATAAATAAGGTAAATATTTTATTTTTAGTTATAACCTATCTGTAGTATTAAAAAAAAAAAAAAACTAGAAAGACTAGAATTGTTCTCTTCAGGTGCATGGACAGGGCAACTCCTTTGGTCAGGTGGTATGCAAGCTTGGACACTACACGCTGAAGCACGAGGCCAGCGCAGCTCATCAAGCGGGGACAGCATTGGGCCCTCTAGGATGATCCAACCAGGAAGGCAGAAAGGGACCCGACATCCTTCTGGCTGAGCCCGGGGACGTAAAGGGAGGTCGGGGCAGGGGCGCAGGAAAGCATACCACATTGGAAAAGGAAATTCCGACGTCGGATCGCTGCACTCTGAGGAGCATCTGGTTCCCGTCGTCCAAGAAGTTGTTGATTTCAGGACTGTTGTACAGCAGCGGCTGGTCCCAGGATTCCGACACCAGTCCAAAGTAATTCTGAGTAGTAGTGAAGATGAAAAGCTTCCGAACGTCCCCGGTTCCGCCCGCCATGATTCTAGAGAAGGGGAAAGGTGGGGGAGGGCGGCAAAGAGGGAAGGAGGAAAAAAAAACATTCGGGACAGAACTAAAGGGAAGATGAGAACTAGGCTCAAATCCGGAGCTCGCCTGCGGGCCTGCGGAGCTCCGCGGTTGCCACGGGCAGTCGCTATGGCGACGGAGCACTACGGCGGCGCGCGGTGGGCGTTACCATCTCGGGCACGCGCACGCAAAGCTCTCAGAGAGGATCGATCATCTAGGAGCTCCTTAGCTGCTCGCCGCGGTCGTCGATGGCAAAGGATTCAGGCAAGTTTGTGTTAGGTCGCAAAATCTGCCTTTAATGCTTTCTACTGACTTCTTATAACGCATAATTAGAAGACATACCTCTAGTCTTCAAGTGCAGCAGTATGACAAGGATTTAGGATGGCTGGGGTTCTAGTGCTCCCTCTTCCCCTTCACTCGTTAGCAAACCACCCTGTCAACGTCAAGTTCCACATCTGTAAAATGGGGAAATACTATCTGGGTTGTAATGAGGACTTTAAGAGATTACTATTTAAACACCGCTTTTTAAAGAGACTGATAAAGAATAGGAGTTCAATACAATGTTAATTTACTTTCTCCATCTTACTCTGCTCGTTTCTGTGTTAGTTAATTTCCCACCATTATTTTAATTTTGTTATCCTATTATTTCAGAAAAATGTAACCACCAATTTTTCATCACAATCGTTATCAGAACACACAGCCATATTGTAAAATAACCAAAACGGGCAATGATACTTGTTAATTTGTTTTATAACAAGCATAACCGAATGCTGAAGAAATACAGACCTGAAAGCAGGCTTCATCATCTTCTACCCCATGGCATCACTACAAACTACTAAATTGATGATCATTTATCCCAATATTCATCAAAGACTCTCCGAATTCTATAATTATCTTCTAAAAATATTTACCGCATGCTGCTATATGCCAAGTAGTGAACTAGGCCCTGGAGACCATAGTCTCTGCCCTCATAATCAGTCATCATCTCAGCCCTGATTTGAGCCATTATCCTAGGGAAAATAAACACATACCAATTTTTTTATTTGCACTCAGTAATCACAACTATATTCTTTTAGAATTAGAAAGAGGGTCTTTTTATCTGCTGAGCATCTTGATTAAGTTTGAGGAATGGAGACTAAAGAAAGCTGAAGTGCTTTAAATTATAAAGGGAAATGAATTCACATTCTTATGAAATAATCCAAAAGGTGGGAGAGGAGTCAGTGAGGTAGAATACTGGCAACTGGATGGGAAAAAATCCAAATAGGAACCCAGGGTGACTGGGTAGCCAAAAAGGATTTTGAAAGCAAAAATGGCTAATATGGATACAGAAATTCTTGCTCTGCAATGGGCATTATGATCCTTACCAGGGTCTTAAGGGAAGTCTCCATTACTCACAAATGCTTAGTCTGGGTGAGTTATTTTGGTGGAGATGTATGAAATGGCTGAATTAAGCATCCATGGCAATATGAATAAAAGTGAATAAAAAGGCAACACATGTAGGGAGATGAGTCTAGAAAGCAGTTGAAATCATGAGAATCTCATCCTCCCAGGAATTTTTAGAAATCTTGGATGGGCTTTGGACTTCCACAAGATATGAAATTTGAGTGTTTCAATCAATTTTAACCCAGCTGTCAAAAAACATTTTAACATAGATGTCCGGTTGACATGTAAACCCCATGGGGGTAGGGATTTTGTGTATCTTGTTCACTGCTGTATACCCAGACTTAGGCCTAGAGTCGAAAACAAGACAGATAAAGTCCCTGTACTCATGAAGCTTCAATAAAGAAGAAAGAATCTCAGAGATGGTAAGTTATAGAACGAAGATTCATACCCAAATCCAATTCTCAGTCAATCTCTAGACACTATTTCATAGTGGTAGGCAGCAGGCTAGCCACTAACATCATATCTCCCCTTTCACAGCTAAGAAGCGTTTACCATCCAGGTGTGGACATTAACTAATTCTCACCAATGAAATGTGAGCAGAAGTAGTGTGTGCCATTTCCAAGGCAAGGTTTTAAAGAAGTAAGTATACTTTTACCCTTTGCTAGCTGGATGCAGCTAACAAAGCAACAAGAGATGGCAGAACCATGAAAGAGTCTGAACCAGGGCTTCTGAATCACAGTGTGGCGTAAAGCCAGCAACTGTTAAGCAAGAAATAACCTTTATTGTGTTTGAACCATTTTATATTATACATGTGTGGGTCTATTTTTTAATAGCAATTTAGGCCACACTAACCAATGAGTAATTGATATCAGCAGTAGGGTGCTGTTTAAAAAAAATTAATGTGTAGCATTTGTTTAGAAATTGGTTAGCAGGTGGCATGCAAACAGATAATGTGAGCCAGAGGACAGGGCACAAAACCTTTCTGAATGAAGGATTCCTAACTTTTTTCGATATTTACATTTATCAAACCTCTTGGTGTCAGGACTTATTTATACTTTAAAAAAGTATTGAAGCCTCCAGAAAATTTTTGTTTCTGTGCATTATTTCTATCAACATTTACTATAATAGTCATTCAAAGTGAGACAAATTTTAAAATATTCATTTATTCATCCATTTAAAAATAATAAGCCCATGACTTGTTAACATAAATAACATATTTTATGAAAATAATTATAATTCCCAAAACAAAAATAAATTTGGTCAGGAGAGTGGTATTGTTTTACATTTCTGCAAATCTCTTTAATATATTCCTTAGTGGGAGATCCTCTGTCTACTGCATTCCATCTCTTGCAATATGTTGTTTTGGTTGAAGTATATGGAGAAAACACAGATAATGTAGTTGGAAAACAGAAAGAACTTTATAATCTTTTCAGATAACTGTGAATATTCTTCTTTGTTACTAAACCAAAACTCCACAAATGGTAGTTTCTTAAAGGACAGTTGCGATTTGGAATCTGGAACCATATCAATCAACATTTCATACTCAGCTACATTAAAATCCATTGGTCACTTGCACTCTGAATGGATATTTTACCCATGCATAATTTTGTAACATCATGCATTGATCATTTGGAAAATATTTGAGCTATGCAGATCTTCTAAATGTTGATACATTTCACTATACAATATTAAAAAATCACATTCATTAGTAAACCACTGTTATCATAAGAAAAAGTCTTTATGTATGGAGAGGTTGTCAAGCTTACAGTAGAGAGTTTAAGTTTTCCAAAATTCTAATTTTTGCATGAAAGCCTGAATTTCATCATTGGCAACAAATACTGTCAGTTTTTTCCTTGAAATGATAGGCTTATTTCATTCATTTTTGAGAAAAAAAAAATGTCTGCCAAATACCCAAATCTTAATAATCACAGTTTGTCATTCTTTCAAGTAAAAATTGTCTTCAGTGATAAAAGCTGCTAGTTTTGATCACAATTCAAACAGTCACACAAGTTCTTTTTTTTAAGGCAAACTGTGCTTCAGTATGCAGCAGAAGTGCTTTATGGTGTTTCATCAGTCGGAATATTAAAATGACTTGTACTCAAGTTTTGAGATCTGATAAACTTATTTACTCTATCATTGAGCACATTCGTAAGTGAAACTGGAATCTTTTCCTGTGAGCACATGGAAGTGAAGAATGGATGACTACTAAAACATTTTGGTGCCTTGATTTGTGCCAAGGTGTCAGCAGCTTAGCCACTATATTAGTTTTCCATTGCCGCATCACAAATTGCTACAAACTTAGTGGCCTAAAACACTACCCATTTATTAGCTTGAAGTCCTGTCCATTAGTAGTCTGGGAACTGCATTTCTGGTCCTCTGCTAAGGGTATCACAAGGCTTAATTCAACATGTTGGCCAGGCTGAGTTCTCATCTGGAGCTTAGGGTCCTCTTTCAAGCTCATATAGCTGAGACAGAACTAAATTCCTTGCAGTTGCAAGACCTAGGTCCCCATTTCTTTGCTGGCTATAAGCTGGAGGCACCTTCAGCAACTAGAGGCCACTGCATTCTTTACCTCCATCTTCAAAGCCAACAATGGAGAACTTTCTTACACATCAAATCTCTCCTGTGCTTCAAATCTCTTATAACACGAAGGGCCCCATTCCTTTTAAGGTTTTACCCAATTAGATCAAGCCCAGTGAATAATCTCCTTTATTAACTCAAAGTTAACTGAGTAGTAAACTAAAGCATGGAAGTGGTAGCCCACCATATTCACAGGATTTGCCCACGTTCAAGATTAGAAGGTTATACAAGGTGTGCCCACCAGAGGGTGAAACCTTGGGGCTGTTTTAGAATTCTGCCCACCATTACTTTTACACCATCAAATGTCAAGCACAGTGAAAGAGGCACAAAATGTCTTACTATTATTGTGGAAATAGTTTGACCTCACAGACCCCTAAAAATAACTCGAGTTTCCCCAGGGTACCACTGTTCTAGATGATCTCTAAGTTATCTGTATCTATTTTATGAAAGTGAATAGAGGAAAAAAACTTTTTCTGTTTTATCCATTACGTTTGACAAATATTGGGCAAATTATATTAAAAACATAATGATGGTTAAAAAATATTGCCCCACTTATTAAATATACTCTTTATACTCTTATTCAATTTAAAGAAAAAATACCATAGGATTGTTATAATATCATTTCTCATATTAAAAAATAGTCATCTAATTACTATCCTTGGATACTGTTGGGGGAGCTATACATGAAAGAATGTAATTTCAGAACCTCTTCTTCAGACTTAGAGAAGCTGAAACTTACTGTAGGGCATAGTATTTACAGATTTCAATCACCAGTACAATGAAATATATATTCTAACATGACATTTAATGTGCAACTCAAATACTTAAATATATTTACTTCTATACATTTTTATGTGTCCCTGTGGAATAATAAGGATTCTATTTCTCCAAATTCTGTTCCTAAGTCAGAAAATAGTCATTAACCATTACACCTGACTCTAATAGGGACCCAATACTTCCTGTAGTCAATTGTCCTGAAAATATAGGGGGAGAGGAAGGAGCCACGTAAATAAAGGGGTTAGTGTTTATCAGTTCATACATATAAATGAAGATGATTCTTGCATTTGCACTTCTGTCTACCTCCATTCCCCAGACTAATCCTGGACATGGTTGAGGAGGTGGGGGAATGGGCCAGAAATGTGGTAATGTGGGGATGATTTTCCTCAATCTCCACTAACAAAGAGAATCAGAAACAGACACTGGTGGAGAACAAAATCAAAGCGTGGAGTTCCTTGCAGACAATACTCTTGGGTTTCACTATAAGTAAATACAGACACTATGATTAAATAAATATTTTGAGTCTTCTATCAGATGTTAAATACTATTTATTTGAATGCTGGTGCTTCATTACATATTAAAAATTAAATATCAAAGTTAATTGTAAACTTTTTGGTAAAAATTGTTTCTACTTCTTGAGCTTTGTTTTAAATTACCTTATATAAGAGTTCTCTTGAATAGTCACAATTGTTTTAATTGAAAATATATCTTATTGGTATTGAGGGAAAATAAACCTTGTGGCTCTTAAAGTTTATGCACATCAATTCCATTTACATTTTGTTGGCCAACTAAGCCACATAGTAACATCTAACTGCAAGTAGGCAGGAAAGTGCTATTGTACCTTGTGCACAGAAAGAAAGAGAGCTATAAAATACCTGAGAACAGTTCTAATGACTACTATACCTTCTAACATATTTCAAATTAAGGAAAAAAATGTTGCTTGGACTAAGCAAGGTAAACTATGCACTTTCTTTTTCCTCTGCCATAGTAACCAATAATGTTCTAGATAGTGACATTTGATAGATATGTCAAATCTAGATAGATTTGTTCTAATGACAAAGAACAGGGTCCCCAGCTGACCCTTGACCAACATGTAGTGTGAGCAACAAACAAATTTGGTTGCCTTAAACAACTGAACAATTGACTTCTTTGTTTCTCTGCCCTAATCTAGCCCATCCAGACTGCTGCAGATAAGCTATGCACTCACCCACCCCACTGTCTCACACCCAGACCATTTCACTAATTTACATAGCCTACTTGCCCCTGTAAGCATGTGAGTTTGTAAAGCTGTTTTACAGTATGCTGTCTTAATACAGTCTGTTGCACCTATAACTAATTACATGATAATCATTTGTCTAATAAATATAGTGCTTTTAATTTTGCCTTTCAGTGTAATGAAGTATGCTAGTGAACCTACTGTTTTAAGGTTCTTAGTATAAAAAACTTTCATAACGTATTACTATAATAGGTAATCTTTTCCTCTATAATTGTTGTAGGAAGGAGGACCCCTTCCAGGGCCCAAGAGTGGACTTTTGTCTAACACTCGGAAATGAATTGTCCAAGGAGACACATGTACTGACAAAGCAAAAGACTTTATTGGGAAGGGGCACCCGCGTGGAGAGCAGTAGGGTAAGGGAACCCAGGAGAGCTGCTCTGCCACGTGGCTTGCAGTCTCAGGTTTCATGGTAATGGGTTTTGCTTTCCAGGTTGTCTTTGGCCAGTCATCTTGCTTGTTGCCCATACTTGGACTGAATCAGGGTCTATCCTGGTGGTGTGCAGATCTCTCAGGCAAGATGGTTTCCAGTGTGAAGGTTTCTAGGAGGTTGACAGGATGTTTGGGTTGGCATGTCCTCCCTCCTCCTTTTGTGCCTCCCGAATTCTCCTGGTTAGTTTTTAGTGGCAGCACTGAATTCTTTATTGGAACCTCCTGTTATGAGACAGTTCAGGCAAGTTATTCTTTTAGATGCTTTGATGCTGCTTTCTTTACCGTGTGCACGATCTAGCTTAAAAGAAAAGTCTTTCTTAGATTTGCAACTGAATACCCTTTAATATTGTTTTAAAAAATACATAACCACTAATGTACAGTGCTGAAGAGAAAGCTTTATACCATGGTAACTTTTTTTTATTAGAATTTTTTTAAGTGGAGTATAATTGCTTTCCAGTGTTGTGTTAGTTTCTGCTGTACAACGAAGTGAATCAGCTATATGTATACATATATGCCCTCCCTCTTGTACCTCCCTCCCACCCCACCCCCATCCCACCCATCTAAGTCATCACAGAGCACCAAGCTGAGATCCGTGTGCTATACAGTAGGTTCCCATTAGCTATCTATTTGGTAGTGTATTTATGTCAACCCTAATCTCCCAGTTTATCCCACTGTGCACTTCCCCCTCTGTGTCCACCCGTCCATTCTCTATGCCTGCGTCTCTATCCCTGCCCTGCAAATAGGTTCATCTGTACCATTTTTCTAGATTCCATATATGTGCGTTAATGTACGATATTTGTTTTTCTCTTTCTGACTTACTTCACTCTGTATGACAGACTCTAACTCCATCCACCTCACTACAAATAACTCAATTTCGTTTCTTTTTATGGCTGAGTAATATTCCATTGCATATATGTACCACATCTTCTTTATCCATTCTTCTGTCAGTGGACATTTAGGTTGCTTCCCCGTCCTGGCTATTGTAAATAGTGTTGCAATGAACACTGGGGTACATGTGTCTTTTTGAATTATGGTTTTCTCATGGTATATGCCCAGTAGTGGGATTGCTGGGTCATATGGTAGTTCTATTTTTAGTTTTTTAATGAATCCCCATACTGTTCTCCACAGTGGCTGTATCAATTTACATTCCCACCAACAGTGCAAGAGGGTTCCATTGGCTCCACACCCTCTCCGGCATTTACTGTTTGTAGATTTTTTATGTTGGCCATTCTGACTGGGGTGAGGTGATACTTCATTGTAGTTTTGATTTGCATTTCTCTAATAATTAGTAATGTTGAGCATCTTCTCATGTGCCTCTTGGCCATCTGTATGTCTTCTTTGGAAAACTGTCTATTTAGGCCTTAGGCCAATTTTTCAATTGGGCTTTTTGGGTTTTTTTGTTTTTGTTTTTTGTTTTTTTTTTTTGTTGTTGTGTTCATATTGAGCTGCCTGAGCTGCTTCTGTATTTTGGAAATTAATCCTTTGTCAGTTGCTTCGTTTGCAAATATTTTCTCCCATTCTGAGGGTTGTCTTTTCGTCTTTTTTACAGTTTCCTATGCTGTGCAAGAGCTTTTAAGTTTCATTAAGTCCCATTTGTTTATTTTTGTTTTTATTTCCATTTCTCTAGGAAGTGGGTCAAAAAAGATCTTGCTGCAATTTATGTCAAAGAGTGTTTTTCCTACGTTTTCCTCTAAGAATTTTATAGTTTACAGTCTTACACTTAGGTCTTTAATCCATTTTGAGTTTATTTTTGTGTATAGTGTTAGGAAGTGTTCTAATTTCATTCTTTTACATGTAGCTGTCCAGTTTTCCCAGCACCACTTACTGAAGCGACTATCTTTTCTCCATTGTATATTCTTGGCTCCTTCGTCGTAGGCTTGTCATCTAATCTTTGTTATAGATTAGGTGACCATAGGTGCGTGGGTTTATCTCAGGTCTTTCTATCCTGTACCACTGATCTATATTTCTGTTTTTGTGCCAGTACCATACTGTCTTGAATACTGTAGCTTTGTAGGTATAGCCCAAAGTCAAGGAGCTTGATTCCTCCAGCTCTGTTTTTCTTTCTCAGGATTGTGTTTCCATCCAAATTGTAAAAATTTTTGTTCTAATTCTGTGAAAAATGCCATTGGTAATTTGATAGGGATTGCATTGAATCTGTAGAGTGCTTTGAGTTGTGTAGTCTTTTTCACAATATTAATTCTTCCAATCCAAGAAAATGGTATATCTCTCCATCTGATTGTGTCATCTTTGATTTCTTTCATCAGTGTCTTATAGTGTACTGACTATAGGTCTTTTACCTCCTTAGGTAGGTTTATTCCTAGGTATTTTATTCTTTTTGTTGCAAAGGTAAATGGGAGTGTTTCCTTAATTTCTCTTTCTGATTTTTTGTTGTTAGTGTATAGGAATGCAAGAGATTTCTGTGCATTAATTTTGTATCTTGCAACTTTACCAAATTCATTGATTAGCTCTAGTAGTTTTCTGGTGGCATCTTTAGGATTTTCTATGTATAGTATCATATCATCTGCAAACAGTGACAGTTTCACTTCTTTTCCAATTTGGATTCATTTTATTTCTTTTTCTTCTCTGATTGCCATGGCTAGGACTTCTAAAACTATGTTGAATAATAGTGGCGAGGGTGGACATCCTTGTCTTATTCCTGATCTTAGAGGAAATGCTTTCAATTTTTCACCATTGAGAATGATGTTTGCTGTGGGTTTGTCATATATGGCCTTTATTATGTTGAGGTAGGTTCCCTCTATGCCCACTTTCTGGAGAGTTTTTATCATAAATGGGTATTGAATTTTTTCAAAAGCTTTTTCTGCATCTATTGAGATGATCATGTGGTTTTTATTCTTTAATTTGTTAATATGGTGTATAACATTGATTGATTTGCATATATTGAAGAATCCTTGCATCCATGGTATAAATCCCACTTGATCAGGGTGTATGATCATTTTAATGTGTTGTCGGATTCAGTTTCCTAGTATTTTGTTGAGGATTTTTGAGTCTGTATTCATCAGTGATATTGGTCTGTAATTTTCATTCTTGTAATATCTTTGTCTGGTTTAGTATCAGGGTGATGGTGGCCTCGTAGAATGAGCTTAGGAGTGTTCCTTCCTTTGCAATTTTTTGGAAGAGTTTTGGAAAGGTAGGTATTAGCTCTTCTCTAAATGTCTGATAGAATTCACCTGTGAAGCCATGTGGTCCTGGACTTCTGTTCGTTGGGAGTTTTTAAATCAGTTTCAATTTCATTACTTGTGATTGATCTGTTCATACTTTCTATTTCTTCCTGGTTCAGTCTTGGAAGGTTGTACCTTTCTAAGGATTTGTCCATTACTTCCAGGTTGTCCATTTTATTGTCATATAGCTGCTTATAGTAGTCTCTTATGATCCTTTATATTTCTGTGGTGTCAGTTGTAATTTCTCCTTTTTCATTTCTAATTTTGTTGATTTTAATCCTCTCCCTTTTCTTCCTGATGAGTCTGACCAAAGGTTTATCAATTTTGTTTATCTTCTCAAAGAACCAATTTTTAGTTTTATTGATCTTTGCTATTGTTTTCTTTTTCTATTTCATTTTTTTCTGCTCTGATCTTTATGATTTCTTTCCTTCTACTAACTTCGGGGGGTTTTTTGTTCTTCTTTCTCTAGTTGCTTTAGGTGTAAAGTTTGATTGTTTATTTGAGATTTTTCTTGTTTCTTGAGGTGAGATTGAATTGCTATAAACTTCCCTCTTAGAACTGCTTTTGCTGCCTCCATGGTTTGGGTTGTTGTGTTTTCATCGTCATTTGTTTCTATGTATTTTTTTGATTTCCTCTGATTTCTTCAGTGATCTCTTCATTATTTAATAGTGAATGTTTAGCCTCTATATGTCTGTGTTTTTTACAGGTTTTTTCCTGTAATTGATTTCTAATCTCATAGCACTGTGGTCAGAAAAGAAGCTTGACACGATTTCAATTTTCTTAAATTACCAAGGTTTGATTTGTGACCCAAGATGTGCTCTATCCTGGAGAATGACCCATGAGCACTTGAGAAGAAAGTGTATTCTGCCACTTTGGGGTGGAACGTCCTATAAATATCAGTTAAGTCTATCTGGTCTATTTTGTCATTTAAAGCTTGTGTTTCCTTATTTATTTTCTGTCTGGATGTCTGTCCATTGGTGTAAGTGGGGTGTTAAAGTCTCCCACTATTATTTTGTTACCATCAATTTCCCCTTTTATGGCTGTTAGCATTTGCCTTATGTATTGAGGTGCTCATATATTGGATGCATAAATATTTATAATTGCTGTATCTCCTTCTTTGATTGACCCCTTGATCATTATGTAATGTCTGTCCTTCCTTGTCTCTTGTAGTAGTCTTTATTTTAAAGTCTAGTTTATCTGATATGAGTATTGCTACTCCAGCTTTCTTTTGATTTACATTTGCATGGAATATCTTTTTCCATCCCCTCGCTTTCAGTCTGTATATGTCCCTAGATCTGAAGTGGGCCTCTTGTAGACAGCATATACACAGGTCTTATTTTTGTGTCCATTCTGCCACTCTGTGTCTTTTGGTTATAGCATTTAATCCATTTACATTCAAGGTAATTATGGATATGTATGTTCCTATTACCATTTTCTTAATTGTTGTAGGATTGTTTTTATGGGTCTTTTTCTTTTCTTGTGTTTCCTGCTTAGATAAGTTCCTTTAGTATCTGTTGTAAAGCTGGTTTGGTGGTGCTAAATTCTCTTGGCTTTTGCTAGTCTGTAAAGCTTTTGATTTCTCTGTCAAATCTGTATGAGATCCTTGCTGGGTAGAGTAATCTTGGTTGTAGGTTTTCTGCTTTCGTCACTTTAAATATATCCTGCCACTCTCTTCTGGCCTGCAGAGTTTCTGCTGAAACATCAGCTGATAAACTTATGCAGAGTCCCTTGTATGTTATTCTTTGCTTTTACCTTGCTGCTCTTAATATTTTTTCTTTGAATTTAATTTTTGTTAGTTTGATTAATATGTGTCTTGACGTGTTTCTTCTTGGGTTTATCCTGTATGGTACTCTCTGCACTTCCTGGGCTTGGGTGGCTGAGATCTTTTCTCAGATTCTTTCTCTTTTTCTTCTTCTGGGACCCCTATAATTCGAATATTGGTGCATTTACTGTTTTTCCAGAGGTCTCTGAGACTGTCCTCATTTCTTTTCATTCTTGTTTCTTTAATCTGCTCCTCATCAGTTATTTCCACCATTCTATCTTCCAGCTCACTTATTCATTCTTCTGCTTCAGTTATTCTGGTATTGATTTTTTCTAGTGTACTTTTCATTTCAGTTATTGTGTTGTTCCTCACTGTTTGTTCTTTAGTTCTTCTAAGCCCTTGTTACACATTTCTTGTATTTTCTCAATCCATGCCTCCATTCTATTTCCAAGATTTTGGATCATCTTTACTATCATTACCCTGAATTCTTTTTCAGGTAGTTGCCTATTTCCTCTTCATTTATTTGATCTTATAGGTTTTTACCTTACTCTTTCATGTGTAAAATATTTTTTTGTCATCTCTTTTTTTTTTGATGGGTGGGGCTGTGTTCCTGTCTTGCTGATTGTTTGGCCCAAGGCATCTAGCACTGGAGTTTGCAGGCAGTTGGGTGGAGCCAGGTCTTGGTGCCGAGATGAGGACCTCCAGGAGAGCTCACACCAGTTAATATTCCCTGGGGTCTGAGGTTCTCTGTTAGTCCAGTGATTTGGACTTGGTGCTCCCACCACAGTAGCTCAGGCCTGACCCCCAGCCTGGGAACCAAGGCCCCACAAGCCTCACAGTATGGAAAAAAAAAAAAAAAAAAAGGTGACAAACAAAAAGGAGCAGAACAATAATAAAGAATAAAAAATAAAATAAAATTAGAAAAATTAAGAAATGTTAGAAAAAATGAAAAGAAAAATGAAACAACAACAACAAACAAAGCAGAACCACAACAGCTAAAAAAAAAAAAAGCTCGGAAAAGTCCTTGGTGGTGGGGGGGTGGGGCAGGGCTCACGTCGGGACTCTCGTGGCCAGAAGAGGCCTTGGTGGGGTGGGGTCCCCAGGGCCCAGGACCCTTGTGTCCGGAAAAGGCCTTTGCAGGGGGCAGGGGGTAGGGGGTGGCAGGGCTTGGGCTCAGGACCCTGAGGCTGGAAAAGGCCCTGCCATGGGGTGCAGGATTTAAGCTCAGGATCTGCACAGCAGGAGGGAGCCCTGGAGGGCAGAGGTTCAGGCACGGGACCCTAGCAGGCTCGCAGGGGCCCGAATGGGCAGGGGAGACCCTGGCCGGGTTCCCTCCGATCCCCCAATGTCCTGAAGGTCTCTCCCTGTCCCCGATGATCCCCTCACTGTGAGTGGGCCCCTACGAGCGTGGGAGCCCTTCCCCTCCTCCAGCCACCCCTCAGGGGTGCCAGTCCCATCCTGTCTCCACTTTTCCTCCTCCCTCCCTCCATCCCATGACCCCAGGACCCACACAGCCGGAGGGGGCCCCAGAGGATGAAGGTTCAGGCCCGGGACCCCAGCAGGCTCACTGGGGCCCAAGCTGGCGGGGGAGACACTGGCCACATTCCCCTCCAACTCCCCTACCCGCTGAAGGTCTCTCCCTGTCCCCGCTTATCCCCTCCCTGTGAGTGGTCCCCTCCAAGGGTGTGAACCCCTCCCCTCCCCCTGCTGCCCCTCAGGGGCACTGGTCCCATCCCACCTCCACTTTTCCTCCCCGCCTCCTTCCCCCCACACACACATCTTACCAGGTCGTGTGGGGATTCTTCCTGTCCCCTTAGGGGTCCAAGTTCCCCCACCAGTGCCTATTAGGTGCCCTAGTTGTGACGAGACACAAACTCCTAGTTCTCCTACTCCGCCATCTTGACTCCGCCCTGTACCATGGTAACTATTAAGAAAAATTGTTCACATAAACTGCTATTTTGAGTCTTTTAGCTTCTATTTCTATTTCCATTTTTATTTACATAGAAAGATTGTTGAATTACATGCAATTAAATCAGAGCTTTCTGCTTCACAGCCTAGCATCTGTTTTGAATAAATTCTATGATAGAATAACACTCTGACATCGCAGCCTGTTGCTCTGAGAATAGAACATCAAATAATTGGCAGCAACAATTTACTCAGCAGGGTAGCTTAGGATAAATTTAAAGAAAAGAGGCCAAGTAATGTAAGCAGAGAGGGTAGGGGGTCCTCAGAGAAAGAGAACCAGGAATGGCTTTCTTGACATAACCCATTTTGGCCTAAGCCATTTTGTGATCTAAGCCTGGTGGCAATGCTTGCCCTTGAACAAGTCTCAGTAATTAATGATCTTAAGGGAAGGAATGCAGAAACTAGGGAGAAACAGTCAAGAAACAATAGAGCAGGACTTCCCTGGTGGCGCAGTGGTTAAGAATCCGCCTGCCAATGCAGGGGACACGGGTTCAAGCCCTGGTCTGGGAAGATCCCACATGCCATGGAGCAACTAAGCCCGTGTGCCACAACTACTGAGCCTGCGCTCTAGAGCCCACGAGCCACAGCTACTGAAGCCCATGTGCCTAGAGGCAGTGCTCCACCACGAGAGAACCCACCACGATGGGAAGCCTGCGCACCGCAACAAAGAGTATCCTCCGCTTGCCACAACTAGAGAAAGCCCACAAGAAGCAATGAAGACCCAATGCAGCCAAAAATAAATAAATAAATAAATTTATTTTTTTTAAAAAAGACAAAATAGTTCAGCCTTGGGCAGGGTCCTGGTTCCTCAAGTGATACACATAGTAACATATCTTTGAGTTCTGCAGAAACTTAGGCCCCCATCCAGGTGGAGGATGGAATGATGATGTCGACCCTCCTGACTTCAATCAACTAAAACTTGGACTCTGTCAACCTTTGCCCCAATTCTATGCTGAATTCTCCTCTGCTCAAGCCCCCTCATGAATATGCATGTACTCTTAGATTAAAACTTCCCCTTGGGCTTCCCTGGTGGTGCAGTGGTTAAGAATCCATTTGCCAGTGCAGGGGACAAGGGTTCAAACCCTGGTCCAGGAAGATCCCACAGGCCGCGGAGCAACTAAGTCCATGCACCACAACTACTGAGCCTGCGCTCTGGAGCCCGTGAGCCACAACTACTGAGCCCACGTGCCACAACTACTGAAGCTCATGTGCCTAGAGCACATGCTCTGCAACAAGAGAAGCCACTGCAATAAGAAGACCGTGCACCGCAATGAAGAGTAGCCCCCGCACGCCTCAACTAGAGAAAGACTGCGCAGCTACGAAGACCCAGCACAGCCAAAAATAAATAAATAAATAAAATAAATTTATTAAAAAAAAAAAAAATTCCCTGAGTTTGCTGTTAGGGGAGACACTGCTTTGGGAAAGATCCCCAGTGTTCTCCTCACTTGCTGCAAGTAATAAATCCTTCCTTCTCTCAATCTTTGGCTTGTTTGTATCTGTTGGCTCGACACCCAGCAGGAGGTGAACCCAGATTTTGGGTAACAGTAACAATTCCCGTTTTTCAAGCATTGCCTTGACACCTTTGAGTTATCTAACAAATATAAAATTTGAAATTTTACACCACTAAGAAATATATTCACTGAAACTGAAACAGGAGGGAAGGGGGCAGGGCACAACCTTTAAAAGAATGACATAGCCATTGAGGACAGGATAAAAACTGGTAGAACCAACTAGGTATGATATGGTGGAAGATTTGACTTCCAGGAGACGTTGAGCCCCATTGTACGCCCATTATACGCCCACTGTAATACATTAGCATGCTAAATGACACACCTATAGGTGCCATGACAGAGTTCTGAGGCCAACCATAAAAGGCCAAAAAGTGGCAGGAGGCCCAAATCCTGGAAATCCCTGCCCTTTCTCCAAAATAGGTGGAATAATCCTCCCACTTGTTAACCTATGAAATTACCCAGCCCATAAAAACTAACCATCCCATATTTTGGGGCTGCTCTCAAGCTTTTTGAGATGGACTGCATTCTGTCTATGGAATGTGTATCTCTAAATAAATCCACTTCTTACCTATCACTTTGCCTCTCACTGAATTCCTTCTGTGCTGAGACATAAAGAACCTGAGCTTCATTAAGCCCTGAGACCAGGTGTGTGATTTCAGCTAAAAGACAATGGGTTCAAGTCCCAATCTGGGTTTTGGCTAGGTTTGAGTCCCAGCCCATGTGTTCAAGTCCCAATCCGAGGTGTGTGGTTTCAGCACCAGTGAAGTTATTCTTATCGTATATCTAGTGTCCTTGTCAGGAATTGAGCTGTGAAGTCAATGAGTATATATTTTGGGGACTCCTTTATTAGAGAAAGGAAAGGGATCTAAGATTTCTATGTGATGCACAGTCCTTCCCAACAGGTTCAGATGTGGCTCCACATGGTCCAGCAACCTATAAACCAAAAAAATAAGACAACCAGTCTTCCTGCTGGGGAAATTCTAGGAGTCTGATGGTTGTTTTAAGGCTCAAAGTCTTTTTTAGTCCATGTACCTAGTTTCTTGAACAACACAATTCCCTTAAACTTAGCAGACTTTCTGACATATTTGCTTTTACTTCCATATTCTAAATTCCACTTTCTAGTTCTTTCTTATACATATATAATTCTCGAGAATGATTTATTTCTTTGCTTCCTCATACATATGCCCCTCACTCTCAGCTTAATTAAGGATGGCTATCTTGAGGCTATCTGCAGCAACAAGTTTGGATGGCAAGGTTAAAAACCTTAATCTGATCTTTGCAAAAAGATTGAGTCACATTTTATTTTAACTGAGAGATATTTTAGTGCCTTTGTCACTTAAATTTTTTCCAGTCTTATCTTTTGTTACTTAGGATCTAGGAGCAGTCAGCTTTTCTCATTCTGAAAGGACCTTGATCTCTAGAATTCCTTAGTACCCTTCTATCTCTCCTAAAAAAAAACCAAACAGTTCTCATCTGAGCTCCCCTTTTTCACGTAATATCTTGCTAAAGGCAGATAACTGTAACTGACACATTATCACTCTGCCTCCATTTACTTCCCATAGATTTAGAGTCTCACTAGGTTCATGGTTAACTTCTACTTCTCATTGGGGACAGTTTTACTAAATATTTTACCAAGGTACAGTAGGGCTGTCCAGCTAACCAGCCTGCTACTCTGCTTCTTTCTCGCCTGCTGCCTACTTATTCTATACAACATATTTTATGTTTCTGCACCCTCCTTCCAAACACCAATGTCTGTATTCATGTGGTAGTCATTACTGTCATTTACCAAATATGTCTGGATTTCCATTTTCTTGACACATAGTAGGATTCCATTTCTTTGTTCTTTTTAAAGATAAGCATGACCATTTGACTTGTTTTGATAGAAGTGATATATCACAATGCACAGAAACATTAAAAGCCAATGTATAATTTACCATAGTTCTTTTCCACTGCTGTGGTGATCATGGAAGCATAAGTCAAGATGAAGTTTTTATCAGCCTAGGTATGATGACTAGAGTCTTCTTGATGGCATACTGTAAACAAGAAATTAATTTTCGGTTGATAAGATATTGAGATTTTGGTGTTATTGTAACATAGCCTAGTCCTGACAAATATAGTCAAGGTATGGCAAATGTTCAATAAACAACCCTGAAATTTCAGTGGCTTAACATAGCAGAATCATATTTCTCCTTCGTTTGACAGTTCAGTGTGGTATTTGGCAGGCAATCTTCCATGTGATGATTGAGGGATCTAGACTACTTCCATTTTGGGGCTCCACTATTCCCTGGGATGATAGAGTCCTCTCCTGAGTGATTTGAATCTGGCTGACTGGCAGGTAAAGAGCAGCCTAAGGCAGGAGATTTTCATGGCAGGGCAGGAAATATAATCTTACTGTGTCTCCAGGATAAGAAAAAATGACTTTCAGTGAACACATAGCACTCCCTGACACAGAAACCTGGAGCTCCACTGAATGAATCTGCAGGTGGCTCAGGCCTTGACTTTCTTTTAAGGTGTGTACAGGGCTGGCTCCATGAGCATATCTGAGAATTCTCTGGTTGTTTAGCCCATAGAGAGAAAATATCTTGAAAAAAATTTTGTGTGCTTTTCTTTTCTGAACATTCTTGTTCATGACCATTTTAATCAGTGTCATTCTTATTGCCTTGAGGAGAATTATGATGGTAAAGTCAGAAATGAAAATCAGTTAACGTTTAATTTTTTTTTACTTTAAAAATATGCTCTTGAAACCTCATGATAGTAACAAAATAAATAAATAAAATGCAATTGAAAGCCAAAATTTTTGTTTCTTATGAGCCATATTTTCCTTAGAGACAAGAAGGCCCTTGCAAATTAAAAGTTCAGGCCCTGAAAGAAGCAGAGCATAGAGTTTATGCCATAACAATTGGCTAGAGAGGGTTCAAGAGTTGGATAGAGGTCGATCTTGGATGAGGTCTCTGTGAGGCTAGAGATGAGGGAGTAGATCTGTGAGGAACACTTGGAGAGGAGCAGACTCAATGATAAGAAATGCCAACACCGTCATTTTCAGGGCCCAGAGCAGTATGGGTGCGAAGTAATTGTCTGAGACTATTTGCAGATCATTTATTGCCTTTCTAGGAATCACTGCCTCCGCTGACCGGGCTGCACAGTCATGTGAACTAATCTTCTCAGTGCTGAGTAGGGAGGGCCTTCAGTAACTGCCCACATGTCACCTATGGACTTTCCAAAGAAGTGATGCCTAACCAAAGCCAAAGAATTTGCTAAGTCCTAGTCAAACTGCCCTGTGTAGATCACGCTATTTTTGATGGCTGAGAACATTGTTAAGATCCTTGAAACTAAACACAGGTTAACATTCAAAATGGTTGTAGTGATATGGAAGGGAAAGCCCCATTACCAGAATTTGGGTAGAGATGGAAAATAGGTCAATTTACCGCTTTTACATGCCTCCTTCTTTGCAATCCTTCTTTGATTATGTGGACTACCTTAAATAAATATCCTTTCTAGACTAGTAGAACTTGACTTTTGGTTGGGTGTACACTAAGGACTCCAGCTAATACATAATTATGTTCCCCTTAGAAGTTTTGATAACACCTTCATATTTTCTTACTTTTTTCTTTGTTTGTTTGTTTGTTTTTTGTTTGGGCTGCTTCCCGACCAGGGATCAAACCCACACCCCCTGCAGTGGAAGCACAGAGTCTTAACCACTGGACCACCAGGGAAGTCCCTTACTTTTTCAACAATACAATGCTGTGATGTCTAGATAAGCATATATTATTATTATATTATACAGATGGCAAAACTGAGTCACAACACAATTAAATGTTTTATCCAAGGTTGCAAAGTTAAAAACGGCAAATACATCACTTTAATGGTGGTTCTCATTTTAAGAAACCATTTCCACTATGCCAACTTTCTAATATCAAGTTTGGGAAGTATATAGTGTGACAAAAACACGACATCCATCTATGCTTAAGGCTGTGAAAATGTTTATAAGAAAATACCTAAACACAAGCTCCCTGCACTCACTTGTGGTTTTCTCTGCCACCCATCCAAAAACATGTGTTCACCATGTTTTCCTTTCCCTCTGTCATGACAAACAATGTTCCAGGTAGTGGCTACTCTCTCAATCTGAGTCCTGGAGTGGATGATAGCCAGTGTCAGGCTGTAACTGATGTGCTCTAGCACACTGCTTTAGGATGTAAGGGGCACATGGCATATGCTACATAGTTCTGCACTGCTGGGCCTCTTGAAAACACTAGGAATTCTTGTAGGCTTTACTAAAGCTCCAAAATAGGAATTTCTGTTTTAACATCCCATTTCTACTGTTTTCTTTCTCATTTTTTTTTCTTACTGGAATATAGTTGATTTACAATGTTCTCTTAGTTTCAGGTGTACAGCAAAGTGAATCAGTTATACATATATAAATACATATCCACTCTTTTTTGGATCCTTTTCCCATATAGGTCATTACAAAGTACTGAGTAGAGTTCCCTGTGCTATACAGTAGGTCCTTATTAATTATCTATTTTATATATAGTAGTGTGTATATGTTAATCCAATCTCCCAATTAATCACTCCCTCCCCTTACCCCCTAGTAACCATAGTTTGTCTTCTACATCTGTAACTCTATTTCTGTTTTGTAGATAAGTTCGTTTGTACCCTTTTTTTATATTCCTCATAAAACTGATATCATATATTTGTCTCTCTCTGCCTGACTTACTTCACTCAGTTTGACAATCTCTGGGTCCATCAGTGTTGCTGCAAATGGCATTATTTCATTCTTTTTAATGGCTGAGTAATAGTCCATTGTATATATGTACCACATCTTCTTTATCCATTCCTCTGTTGATGGACATTTAGATTGCTTCCATGTCCTGGCTATTGTAAATAGTGCTGCAATGAACATTGGGGTGCATGTATCTTTTCGAATTATGGTTTTTTCCAGATGTATACCCAGGAGTGGGATTGCTGGATCATATGGTAGCTCTATTTTCAGTTTTTTAAGGAACCTCCATACTGTTCTCCATAGCAGCTGCACCAATTTACATTCCCACCAACAGTGTAAGAGGGTTCCCTTTTCTCCACACCCTCCCCAGCATTTATTGTTTGTAGATTTTTTGATGATGGCCATTCTGACTGGGGTGAGGTGATACCTCATTGTAGTTTTGATTTGCATTTCTCTAATAATTAGTGATTTGAGCATCTTTTCATGTGTTTTTTAGCCATCTGTATGTCTTCTTTGGAGAAATATCTATTTAGATCTTCTGCCCATTTTTTGATTGGGTTGTTTGTTTTTTTTGATACTGAGCTGCATGAACTGTTTGTATATTTTGGAGATTAATCCCTTGTCAGTTATTTCATTTGCAAATATTTTCTCCCATTCTGAGGGTTGTCTTTTCATCTTGTTTATGGTTTTCTTTGCTGTGCAAAAGCTTTTAAGTTTAATTAGGTCCCATTTGTTTATTTTTCTTTTTATTTTCATTACTCTAGGAGGTGGATCAAAAAAGATCTTGCTGCAATTTATGTCACAGAGTGTTCTGCCTATGTTTTCCTCTAAGAGTTTTATAGTATCCAGCCTTACATTTAGATCTTTAATCTATTTTGAGTTTATTTTTGTGTGCGATGTTAGGGAGTGTTCTAATTTCATTCATTTACATGTAGCTGTCCAGTTTTCCAAGCACCACTTACTGAAGAGACTATCTTTTCTCCATTGTATACTCTTGACTCCTTTGTCATAGATTAGATGACCGTATGTGCATGGGTTTATCTCTGGGCTATCCTGTACCATTGATCTATATTTCTGTTTTTGTGCCAGTACTATACTGTCTTGATTTCTGTAGTTTTTGGTATAGTTTGAAGTTGGGGAGCCTGTGATTCCTCCAGCTCCATTTTTCTTTCTCAAGATTGCTTTGGTGGTTTGGGGTCTTTTGTGTTTCCATCCAAATAGTAAATATTTTTGTTCTAATTCTGTGAAAAATGCCATTGGTCATTTGATAGGGATTGCATTGAATCTGTAGATTGCTTTGGGTAGTATGGTCATTTTCACAATATTGATTCTTCCAATCCAAGAACATGATACATCTCTCCATCTGTTTGTGTCATCTTTGATTTCTTTCATCAATATCTTATAGTTTTCTGAGTACAGGTCTTTTGCCTTCTTAGGTAGGTTTATTCCTAAGGATTTTATTTTTTTTTTGATTCAATGGTAAATGGGATTGTTTCCTTAATTTCTCTTTTGGATCTTTGTTGTTAGTGTATAGGAATGCAAGAGATTTCTGTGTATTAATTTTATATCCTGCAGCTTTACCAAATTCATTGTTTATAGTTTTCTGGTAGCATCTTTAGGATTTTCTATGTATAGATTCATGTCATCTGCAAACAGTGACAATTTTACATCTTCTTTTCCAGTTTGGATTCATTTTATTTCTTTTTCTTCTCTGACTGCCGTGGCTAGGACTTCCAAAACTATGTTGACTACTAGTGGTGAGGGTGGACATCCTTGTCTTATTCCTGATCTTGGAGAAAATGTTTTCAGTTTTTCACCACTGAGAATGATGTTTGCTGTAGGTTTCTCATATATGGCCATCATTATGTTGAGGTATGTTCCCTCTATGCACACTTTCTGGAGAGTTTTTGTCATAAATGGGTGTTGAATTTTATCAGAAGTTTTTCTGCATCTATTGAGATGATTATATGGTTTTTCTTCCTTAATTTGTTAATGTGGTGTATCACACTGATGAATTTGTGTATATTGAAGAATCCTTGCACCCCTGGGATAAATTCCACTCGCTCATGGTGTATGACTCTTTTAATGTGTTGTTGGATTCAGTTTCCTAGTATTTTGTTGAGGATTTTTGAATCTATGTTCATCAGTGTTATTGGCCTGTAATTTTCTTTTTCTGTGATATCTTTGTCTGGTTTTGGTATCAGGGTGATGGTGGCCTCATAGAATGAGTTTGGGAGTGTTATTTCTTCTGAAGTTTTTTGGAAGAGTTTTGGAAGGGTAGGCGTTAACTCTTCTCTAAATGTTTGATAGAATTCACCTGTGAAGCCATCTGGTCCTGGACTTCTGTTCGCGGGGAGTTTTTAAATCACAGTTTCAATTTCATTACTTGTGATTGGTCTGTTCATATTTTCTATTTCTTCCTGGTTCAGTCTTGGAAGTTTGCACCTTTCTAAGAATTTGTCCATTACTTCCAGGTTGTCCATTTTACTGGCATATAGTTGTTTGTAGTAGTCTCTTATGATCCGTTGTATTTCTGTGGTGTTCATTGTAACTTCTTTTTCATTTCTAACTTTATTGATTTGAGACCTCTCTCTTTTTTTCTTGATGCGTCTGGCAAAAGGTTTATCTGTTTTGTTTACCTTCTCAAAGAACCAGCTTTTACTTTCATTGATCTTTACTATTGTTTTCTTTGTTTCTATTTCATTTATTTCTGCTCTGATTTTTATGATTTATTTCCTTCTACTAACTTGTGGTTTTGTTTGCTCTTCTTTCTCTAGTTGCTTTAGGTGTAAGGATAGGTTGTTTATTTGAGATTTTTCTTGTCTCTTGAGGTAAGATGGTACTGCTGTAAAGTTCCCTCTTATAACTGCTTTTGCTGTGTCACGTAAGTTTTGGATTGTTTTGTTTTCATTGTTATTTGTCTCTCCATATTTGTCTCTTATAGTCTTTTTTTTTTTTTGGCCACCCCACGTGGCTTGCGGGATCTTAGTTCCCGAAGGCAGGGATGGAACCCAGGCCCGTGGCAGTGAAAGCACTGAGTCCTCACCACTGGACTGCCAGGATATTTCCATAGTCTTCTATCTCTGGGTTTATATGTATGGAAGCATTTTACAAAATTTTCACCTATAAGGTTGTTTTGAAAACATCAATGTTAATGTATGGAAAGGAGAGTATTTGTATAGACCGAGGACCCCAATAATAAGTGGCATCCCACAGATCACTTAATTTCTGTATTGTTTGTTTTTCTGGCAAGTTGAAATGCCCTATTTTAAAGAAGTGTTAAGAGAAAAATAGACTATGTACAGGATATATGAATTAACATATTTTAGGGCACTATTTTTGGCTGCTTTGATATAGATACAACAATTGTTTTTTTTTAATTTATTTAGTTTTGGCTGTGTTGGGTCTTCATTTCTGTGCAAGGGCTTTTTCCAGTTGCGGCGAGTGGGGGCCGCTATTCATCGCGGTGCGCGGGCCTCTCACTGTTGCGGCCTCTCCCGTTGCGGAGCACAGGCTCCAGATGCGCAGGCTCAGTAGTTGTGGCTCACGGGCCTAGCCGCTCCGCGGCATGTGGGATCCTCCCGGACCGGGGCACGAACCCGTGTCCCCTGCATTGGCAGGCAGATTCCTAAACACTGCGCCATCAGGGAAGCCCCGATACAACAATTTTAAATGATCTTTTTCATGGCTTCATGCTATAACCTCCCCCAAAGCTAAGGGATGAATATACAACCACAATGTCAAATAGATCAAAGCTATGGCTCAGTTTCAGTCCTTTTGCCTACTGCCTCATCTGGCATAAATATATGTCCTCTGTCTTTATGGATGGATATTATTTAGTTATTTTTTCTATAGCCTTCATGTAACAGTAAAATAAGATGAAAGAGAAAGGAAGCTTTGTGTCTTACCTGAAGTCACTGAGTGTCTTTGGATCTGAAACCAGAACACATGTGTTTCTATTTAAGGTAAATGCTTCATCCCTCCTTTTCCTTCTAATTTACTTTTATTAAAAAAAATTATAGTACACAACAAAGAACCACAGTACTCTGTCATAGTTTGTTTCTCCATTCTAGGTGCTTTCTTGATGAAAAATAATGTATATCCGTGTGTTGGTGAACAGCAGAAAAGATTAAAACCACATAACTAGGCAATTCTATACTGCTCACAGACAGTGATGCTATCAATATGCCCCTTCTATTAGAGCAATTGGAGTAATGGAATGCTTCATTTTGAGAATGGAGGTATAGTGGTGGCATTATGTACTGATCAGGGAAAGCAATGAAGAAAATGATCTAAGTGATTTCCAGGGAAATCACCTTCCCTTTAATATCACTAACAAGCATAGATTATTGACCCTATTCTTTGTTCATAATGTTCTCTTAAATGTAAATAGGCTACATATATTTCCTCCTCCAAACTGTAAGCATCATGAATGCAAGAGTCATGCCTGCCTTTTATATCCCTAATTCCAGCAGTTCCTAGTTTAGGTGATCACTAAATATTGTTTGAGGAACAGACTGAATGAGAGAATATCATACATAGACTCACAATTGTATTTTTTTTCAGAGAATTCTATAGATGAAGGCAGGCTCCTATCCAGTCAGTGCATTCAGCTGAATCTCCAGAATCTCCAGGTGTGATGGGGTCTTCTTCCTTACACCTGGAAGTGGCTCTTTATGGTCCAGTCACCTGTGAACTCAGAGACAATTATCTGCTCCCCACTGTCATGCAATAAACAACAGTGGAGAAGGGACACGATAACCACAATAAATATTCCTATTTAGAAAAAAAGATGTGCAATAATCCCGGGTCCATAACAATGCTGGTATCCTGCTAGACAGGCATTATGAGGGTTTCTTATCCTTTGAATAGGCCTTCATTCTGCTCCCTGTAAGGATATCCCTTGAACATTGTCCTCTGAGGTCTTCGTGCATCTCCTTTAGATTTTTAACCCATTTCCTTTGTCCTATTTGGGAAAAGGGATGTTTAGCTTTTGTAGCTCACTTCTTGAAGAAATAAGCTTGGTTATGTCTAATAGGGTTTTGTTATTGTCCTTTGTTTTGTTTTGTGGGATTTTTTAGGCACCTTTTATATCAACTTTACTGAGGAATGACATTCATACAATAAAAGGCATACATTTTTAGTTGTACAGTTCAATGAGTTTTGACAAGTACATACACCACCACCTTAATCAAGACATAGAATATTACTGTTATCTAAAAAGTTCCCTTGTGCCTCTTGCAGTCAAGTCTTCCCCCTCCATCACCACCCCAACCCAAACCCCAAGCATCACTGATAGCTGTCATACACATAATTTTGACTGTTCTAGAATTTTATCAAATATCAGCTTATGTTCAATTTTCCAATTGTCCCATAAATGCCAAAACATTGTTTATGTCATTTGAATAAAGATTCAAAGAAGAACCACATACAAAAAGTGATTGATCTATTTTTAAAATATCTTTTAAAAATTTCCTTCTCTCTCTTTCTAATAATTTGTTGTGGAATCTCGATTATTTTTCTTGCGGATCTTCTGACAGTCTAGATTTTGCTGATTGCAGAGTTTTAATAGTTCTCTGTCCTCTACTTACAGATGCTATTTCTTTTTAGAGACTTGATCTTATTCAAAAAAAAAAAAAGGTTTTTTTTTGCCTCATGCACTTTTAATTGGGTTGGAAGATTACAGAATTCTAGAACAACATTCTTTTGATGCTAAGTAACAGAGAACTGCATAATCCCTTAGAATTGTCCTTCAAATTCCTCTTTACTAGGTCAGCGATCACCTACTGTCTCTGAAAGGTGAGCTCTGTGAAACAGAAATGGTGGAGCTAAGTTTTAATAAGAAAAAAAGTGATAAGCAGAGGTCAGGGATGACGGAGAAGTGGGGATGGGTAAGTGGGAGGCTGATCGATGGCCCATAAAGAAACATGCATTTAAGGGGTGGGAAACAACGTGAGGTTACCGCACGGAAGAGATCAGAAGTGAAACCTGGTTTACTTTACCAGGTTATTTTTAACGCCAACTGCAGAGTATTAGTGGTTTCATAAGACCTTTTGGGGGGGTGACCTTCAGTATTAGGGCAGGGTGGAAGCTTCGTGAGAAAGGTCGGGATAGACTGGACAACCTAAGGAGGTCAAACGATCAATACATCCCAATTTCCCCAATCGCGGAGTCCACACAGTGTAACCCAGCCGGGCGGAAGGTAGCGGGGACCCACCAGAGCCACGCCCCTCCCGGCGTCCGTCTCTGCACTTGCGTCACTTCTGGCCCTGGGCGATTCGCATCCGGGTCAGAGTGAGCCTCTTGCTCTCCGAGTGTGTTACTGGTGGAGGTGTCGCGCTGTCCGCGTTCTCTCTTCCCAGTGTGATCGAGCCGCAGTGCCTGCCGGCGAGGAGTACCCGCTGCCTCGAGCAGAGAAGGACGAGGAGGGGACCTGGGAGCGGGCAGCGGCCGGGCTGGGCCGCTCTGGGGCGGGCTGGCGACTTTGCTCCTTCGCTTGCTGCTGTCTCTGGAAACCGGGTGCCAGCACTGAGGAGTCTTCAGCTGACAGCAAGCCCCTTCCCCGGCTCCCCTGCCAGCCCTGCCGGGGAGGGCGGAAGATGCCGGTGAAGAAGAAGAGAAAATCTCCTGGGGTGGCAGCGGCAGTAGCGGAAGACGGAGGCCTCAAAAAGTGTAAAATCTCCAGGTACCACCTTCCCCTACCCTTCAGTCTTACCTCCTCTGCTGCAGGGCTAGAGAAGAAGGAGGCGGGCCGGGTCTCAGGGGTTCGGGCTGGGGAGAGGTGAACCCCCTCTGATAAACCTAGGTGGGAGGCGTGGAACCGCGCGAGTCTGCGCTCGGCTCCGCCTCATGTTCGGTTTGTGTGCTCTGGCGCCCGCAAAGGGACTCGGAGAGTCGCCTCACGTTGAGCCTACGTGCCAGGGAGGGTGGGGAAACAGGAATGCGTACGCAAATTGCCTTCTTTCCCGTTACCCCCTATTCCTTTAATCCCTTCCCCCGCCTTCCTTCCAGACCTAGAAGTGAGTACAGATCCGTGCAAGGGTCACTTCTAGAATTTCTTTGTAGAGTGTGAAGAAAGGAACAGAGCACGAGGAATTTTGACCTGACAACTGCCATGGGAATGGTAGAAAAAAAGCTCCTTATGCTGTAATTGGCCTCCAAATTTAGTATTTGGAGTGATCTAACCCGGACCATCCCAGCAGGAGCCCCATTTTCTGGAAGTATAGCGCCTCCACCTGAGCCAAGTCCCTATGTGCGGAGTTGGAAAGGCCCTGCGTGCGTTTTGTGTTTCAGCCATCAGGATGCTGTTAGCTCTCAATATAAATATTAATAATTTGAGAGCTGTTGTACTCTGTATCCTCTTGGAGAAGAAGAAAAGGCAGAGCTGTAGTTGTATAGCTCTTTGATCCCCTTGTAGCGTGTCATTAAGGCATTAAAGCAACGTTGTATGCTGCAAAAAAACATTGCAATTTAGGTGTGAGAAGTGAGTTTTTAAAATTCCCTTTTCGGGTGTCTTGACTGTATTAGTGGTTGGCACTTAATGTAACAACTTCAGATGCTACCATTTAAAGTAGCCAGCATTATAAAGAAGAGATAATGATAGAACTATCCTTAAAGAGAGTTCTGCTTAAAATGTGAGGTAGGTGACTTCTTTAGTCTGCATTATCCTTTTTGTAATTGGTTGAAGTTTTTTCCTCATTACTGTGTTTGGCAAAAGAGCCCAAGGGTATTTCTTGGACTATTACTGTGAAAGATACTGCTGTTTTCTTATACCTCTTGATAACTCATACTAGAATTTGACATAGTTACTCCATTAGCTCATATTTTTTTTTTGAAACATGCAAATTAGTTTTTTGTTACATTAACTTGTAGTAATCTTAATTGTATAATGTATCAAAATTATTTAAATTAAGCACATTAAAACTGCTGAGCAGTCAGTATTATTAGAACTCAGGTGATACTTTGCTCTATCAACTTAAAATTTTAAATATGGCACCCTTATTTTATATTACATTATTCAGTAGCAGAAGTTATAGCATTCCGAAGTCACTGTGGTAGTGTGGAACCTTGAGAAAAGGTTCTCTGTTCATTAAATCCTCAAGGCTTTGGCCCAATTATTTGAACTGGTATTATCTGTTAGGGTTTTTTTTTTTCTTTTTAATCTGTGGAATCTAATTATAGCCTTAAGTCCTATATTATCTTTTGTCTTTAAAATATTGATTTAAGCTTGGTAGATGATAAATAAACAACTCTTAATATATAATATTATTCTGAAATATTGATTCACTGAGTATCAAAATATACTTTGTAAGATTTGTTTTCAAATTATACACATATATAATTTCCATACAAATCAGCAGAAGAATCACTGTGAAGATTTATACCCAACTACCAGTCCTGGATTGAGACCATTAGGTTGAACTTCTGTGTGGTCTTTTGAAATCTGGGAAAAATAATTTTAGTGATATTTTTGGAATTTGATAGTGAGCAAAGTAGCATTTGGGTTTTGTTAGAAATTTTTATATATAGATTACTGTTTCAAATTGCAAATATTTAACAATTCCAATTTTTCCCTATAACACCAACTGTAAAAAAATAAAAATACTTTGGTTTGAATTGAAGTAGTTCATATTGAACTTAGCTTTTCACTAAAAGTTGAGACTTGTTAAAATTCTTAGGCATTTGTGTGTTTTCTAAGCTATTGCAGATCCCAACCCCCTGCTAGACTAATAAGTGGAGAGGAACATTTTTCAAGCAAGAAGTGCCTGGCTTGGTTTTATGAGTATGCAGGTAATGAAATTAATATAAGAAGATAACAGTCACATGCTTTAAAACGTTCTTTTTGGTTTATTCATTTAACAAATTATTTATTGCAGGCCTGCTATGTGTTAGTCCTTTGTGCTGAGATCAGGGTCAAGACAGAGGATTATGGTTAGGCTAAGAATTTGGTGCCCTTTCAGGCTGATATTTCTTTAAATATATAATTCAGTATATGTTTAATGGGAGGGGTGAAACTCATTTACTGTTAGTAAAATTTGTAAACAGATTCACTTATTGGTTTATATCCATTGGCTACAGTAGAGTTGGTATTCTGGAAAACACAAAGTATGTAATAAAACATTTTATACTTTATATTTGTTTTTCTTTTCAGTTTTCTTTTGAAATTTTTCTGAACCATAAACTGACATTTTCTGAAACTTTTGGGAGACATAGTAAAAGATTTAAAACTCAGGTATATCGTTACATGACAGATTTATCCTTTAATATAATTGCTATTTATTTAACCATTCATTTCTTCTGGAGATGCAATAATAAACAGACTGATATTAGTACAGTGTACTAAATGCTATATTAGGAAGATGCACTGTGAAAGTTCATAGGAGAAATGTATAATCCAGCCTTGGAAGTTTCAGGGAAAGCTTCTTGAAGAAGCTAATTTAAACTACAGTAAATCCCTGTAAGTGGTGAATGAAAAACTCTAGGCCTAGGGTGAAACTGTAGTTCAGAGGTAAAAGTCAAAGCCTGGGATGAGGCCAAAGAGTTAAGCAAATATATGAAAAAGAACACTTGTTTTCCATTTATTATTAACTTCTTCATAAACATATATGAAAAGAAATTTTTTTCCCTTAGAATGATTTAGTTCTTTTGGAATTATTGGTTTTAAAGTTTTGGTTTTTTTTTTTTTCCTTACCTCCCCTTTGTTTCCTTTCTTTTACCTGCCTCCCTGGTTGGGTTTTTTGTTTTGTTTTGTTTTTCCCCTTTTATCACTATCATTCTCAGAGTGTTTGTTTAGAATAAAAGTGTATATGCAGTCACTGTCTTGTACTTATTGCTAATCAAGTTAAGGTCTCAAGAGTACTTCGAACTTAAGGTTAAGGTTTAGGCTAACTGTATGGAAAATAAGACTATTTTGGAGGACAGTAACTTCACTGTTGGGATCCACTGAGCGATCCCAAAAGTATAATTTAAAAATTGTTTAGTAACAGAACAGATTCTTTCTAGACCAGAAAAACTGCTATTACTGGCATCCCAAGACAACCACTAACCCAAATTAAATAGAGGGAATTCATTTTCTTTTGACCTCCATTTAAAATGTTGACCCAGTATTCAAAATGCCAGTTTTACTGGTATGTATGATAATGATACAGAATCAAAAGGTCAGTCATCTTATTTTGCCTATAAAAGGTACTAGATGCCATAAAATTAGTCAATGTTTTTTTCTTTCATGCTTGCTTGTTTTACGTCTCATAGGGACTTTCCTGGGTAGCATAAGATTTGATTTAAACATTTATTTTCTATACAAGTGTTTTTTAATGGCCAGCAAAATAATTGCTATCTTTATTACAGAAATTGTGCTAATTTTCTCCTATGACCGTTCTGTTAAGTAGGTGGTGTTATCCTTATTTTCTAGACGAGAAAACTGAGGCTTAGATTAAGTGATTTGACCAAGATCATACAGTGACAAGAACCTGGATTCAAACTCAGGTCATTCTGACCATAGAGCCTATGCTTTACTACTGTCTTATTTTAAAATATGTACATGGCAGCTAGTTTTTCTTTTACAAAGAAAATATTAGTAAGTGTACTTTAGGTTAACTTATCTTCTGTCCGTCACTGAATGATGCATATTTATTGAGCACTTGTAGGTCAGGCACTGTGCTAAGTGCTGGGAATATAGTGGTAAACAAATCAGACAAGATCCCTGCCCTTGGGGGGCTTGCCTTCTAGCAGGGAAGACAGACAGTGAATAAGTTAAGTAGGTAAGATAATTACAGATTGTGGAGGATTATAAAAGTAATAAATATGGTATGATGCAGGGATAGAAAGTAGAAGGTTGGGATGGACTTTCAAATAAGGTGAATAGGGAAGGCCTCTCTAGAGATTACTTTGGTCAGAGACCTAATTGATAAGGAGGTGCCAGTTGTTTGCCAAATAAACAGTAACTGGGATGTCCCTGTTTAAAATGGAGACAATAATTGTGCCTACTGAGATAATACACGTTAAGAAAGCACTTAGCGCTGTACCTGGTTAAATATAGTCAGAACCCAATAAGTGTCAGCTATTATTAAAAGAGTAATAGTATTGCAGCATCAGATTTACTGGTTGTATATTTTCACAATACTGTTCCAAAATTAACAGTATAGTTCCTAGGTAGTTTATGTTGAAGGTACTGTGTCATTTCATTGAGCAGATTCCCCCCCCCCCCCGCCCCGAGCATCTGCTATGGCTGGCATTGTTTTAGACCCTGCAGGTATACCTGGAAACATTTCTTTATGGTTATTAAAACATCAGAAAATTGATTTTTTTTTTAAGTTTTAAAAATGTTTTACCACAAATCTTGTTTATATATTATAGGTCATGTGTGATAGCCTGATAGTTTTGCCCTTTCATAACACGTCTCATCTTGAGTGCTATTTACATCAGCAAGGATTCAGTAATATATTGGGCCTGTTACTGAACAAAAACATAGAAGGTGAAAAGGCACTTTTAAGGTCTTATAAAGAATCAGAAAAAAGGTGGGATAGAATTGCATAATCCTAATAAGTAACCAGCTGGTAGAGTGAACTAAATCATTTTCATAAATTCTTAAATTGAGTGGAAGCCTATTTTGTGCCTGAAAGAGTCAGTTAAATTCCACTCCAGAGGTTTTACCCTGGGAGTAGTTTTATTGAAGAGTTTGTTTCAAGAAGTATAATTGATGTTATGCATTCTGGGGAAAAGAACATTAGTATAGACCTTGTTTTAGATTTAGATTGTTGCTATCATTATTTGCATTGCTTTGTGAAAGTCACTTGTCATTTACAGAAGGGTCTTATATCTATCTTATATGTCTCCATATAACATAATTTGATTCTTATCAAATTTTAATCACTAATCTCCCATTTTCTAGGGAGGCTATATTTTATGACAGTAACTGATATTTCTTGACATGACTTTCTCTTCTAAAAATACTAATGATGGCAGCTTTGAGGGCAAGTCTGCTTTCTTGTTGCATTAGAAAGTTTAGAGTATATTTCCAACATGCCTTAAGAAAAAAACTTTTCTTCCATTAAACTTTTTATCTGATTTTTACTTTCATCCAAACCACATATAAGGATTCATATTCAGTATTTTTTAACACCTTAATTGTATATGTGTGCTTTTAAAATTATATAATTAACACATTCTCATTTAAAAAACCCTCCAAATATATATTAGGAAGTGAAAGTTTCCTGTAATTACCACCCCTTCACCTTTTAACACCTCACTGCATAAATAAGTGCAATGCTTATTTAAACCAGAAAATTTTTAAAAAGGTTTTGGTTTCAGACCATGTTGTGAACGTCATCTTAGCAGCCTGGACCTCATCTGAGATAGTAAGAGTTTAACTGGTCACATATTGGATGGTTACATTCTTCTATTAAGAAAAACCATAGGACCTTGGCTTCATGTTGTGCTTGTGAACTAATGGTGGTGATATAAAATGCCACCTGAGCAACCTTGGTCTAGTCGATGACTTACAAAGCTGGAGTATTTTTAGTCCTTAAGAAAGGAAAACAAGTTTCTCTTAGCTACTTTAACAATAATATTTGAAGACTGTATTTTCTTTCAAAACGAGGTGTGGTAAACATTTCTATCATATTTTATATTTTAAAATTTGTTTTACCTTCCTTATTATATTAGTTTCAGGTGTACAACATAATGATATATGTATATATCGCAAAATGATCACCACCTGTCACTACACATAGTCACAAATTTTGTTTTCTTGTGATGAGAGCTTTTATGATTCACTCTCTTAGCTACTTTCAAATACGCAAAACAGTATTATTAACTATAGTCATCCTGCTCTATGTTACATCCCCAGGACTTACTAAGTTTGGAAGTTTGTACCTTTTGACCACCTTCACCCATTTTGCCCACCCCTGCCTCTGGCAACCACCAGTCTGGTCTCTGTATTTGAGTTTGGGGGGGAGGAAGGGGGTTGATAGATTTCTTATGCAAGTGAGCTCATATGGTGTTTGCCTTTCTCTGTCTGACTTGTTTCACTTAGCAAAATGCCCTCAAGGTCCATTCATGTTGTCACAAATTTGTTTTACTCTTATCAAGTCAAAAAAGAGACCTAGCAATGATGTAATTACTATATGGGAATCTGATAACGTAAAAAATATGAGAATTGGTGTACTGACATATTTACTGTTACTAAGGAGAAAAATATAAGAAAAATGTCCTTAATTTTTGGACTAATGATAGACATAGCTAATTGAGGGATTAAGCATTTATTTCTACATTAAGATGACATAATGCTTATGCTTTACTGTCTATTTTAGGACCAAGTAAATAAGGAAAATATCTCATTCTGGAATCTGAATGTTGTAATTTCCTTACATCATTATTTTCATAATATATCTTAAAACTAGTAAATTTTATTTGGGTATATTTCAGAAGGTTAATGAGTGACCTTCTGTTCTAGTAAGAAACAGATACTCTCCTCTGTTTACTGTCTTGAATTGTGGGTTGGTACTGGCACAGTCTAGTAGAATAAGAAGCTCAAACCTTCTTGTGCTTCTTTATTAATGCATTGTGAAAAATTTTATTCAGAGTAGGTTCTCAGTAAATGCATTTTTAATGGATAGGTTCAAGTTATTGTACAAGCTAGAGACTGATATTAACGTTGCTTTGTTTTCTATTTCCTTAATTATATTTTATAATGTGTTCAAAGAGTATTTCAAAATTAAAAAATTTTTAATCTGGTGACAAGTATTTATACTTTGTCAAAGGTATGTCAAAATTCAAATTCAGTTATTCACAAAAAATGTTATGGTGTATTCATAGATGCCTTTAACACAGTGGCTTATGTTTTATGTTGACATTAAATTATAACAATAAAATATATAAATTATTTTTGTCTTTGAAGGTCCTGATGAAGTTGTAGGGCCAGAAGGAATGGAAAAATTTTGTGAAGACATTGGTGTTGAACCTGAAAATGTATGTTTTATTTCTAAGTAGAATGGAATACAAGTGGGGTATAGCATATTCATAAATTTCTAAAAATTGGAACACTTTAATTTTATAAGAAGATTTTGTTTCTTCATGAATATTGTAGATTTTCATTTAGGTTTTTTTAAATGTATTTAAATTGGGCATGTGTTCTCTTTCTTGATACAAATGTCATTTGTAATAGAGTAAGAGAGATTCTACCTTCAGAAATTGTTAGAACTTTTTGCTTTTAAGAAATTGGTCCATCTAAATTTCTTTACAGTTAATAATTCCAGAGATTGTACTCTTTAATAGTTAAAGGATGGAAATAGTTGTATAAAAATGCTCTCCATGATAAATATAGACATGATTATCTCTATGCTGACTTTTCCCCTATCCTTTATGTTCTGTTCTTTCCAGATTATTATGTTAGTTTTAGCGTGGAAATTGGAGGCTGAAAGCATGGGATTTTTTACCAAGGAAGAATGGTTAAAGGGGATGACTTCATTACAGTAAGAAATTTTTTTAAAAAACAAATTTGATGGCCTATTTGAAGATCTTAATTGATATTTTGTGCTTCGTAGTTTTTTGGGAGTAAGGTTTCACCTTAAATTAATCAGATTGGTTTGATCTAGAACAATCAGTTTAGTATTGACAAAATTTATATTATGGTCTTTGACAAAATGAACTGTTACTCCAGTTTTCATATTCCCTAAGAAAGAACCTAAGAACAGTTCTATTAAAACTCGAGTCTCTTGATGGGTGAATTAGAGATTCATGATCAAAGTTATTTACTCATGGGATGTTTGAGTGATAAGGGATTTCCTTCTCAGAATGTAGAATTCTACTACATGAGGAGTTTGTTCTTGGGCAGTCCTAAGCTCTGGGGCCTCCTCTCTCTTCAGTTTTACACTTGACTTAAAAAAGAAATTTGATATAAAAAAAAAAAGAATGTCTGTATGTGTATAACTGAGTCACTTTGCTGTACAGCAGAGATTGGCACAACATTGTAAATCAACTCTACTTCAATGCAAAAAAATTAAAAAAAAAGAAATCTGAAGAGAGTTACATGACACTTTTATTATTTCTTTTTTGCCAAATGAATCTCATGAATACAAAAGTAGAAATATTGTTTGGCTCCTGTGCAACCATTAGCCGTTTTATAGTTGTATACTTTCAGTTTAAGATGCTGCCTTGGGACACTTTTATAAGTTATAAAATTGCTTCTTTATAAAAATAATTTGATTTTGGCTTTCCAGAGTAAAGTGTGCTTAATTTCAGAGTCAGTTAGTAATTGTGTATTAATTTTATATTATGTCATGTTCCTGATGTTCATGCAGGAAGTTATTAATAATCAACATTCTAAAATAGTTAGAGCAAGCATAAATTTATAATATTTTTGAGCCCCAAACTGGAGGTTAATTAGCCATGTGATTTCCTGTTGTGATTATGCTTTTATTAACACACTTAACTGTTCTTTACTCCTTGTTTGCCTATCCTTAAATTTCAAAATACTGGGTTATTTTTTTTAAGTGTATTTGTTCATATGAAACTTAAATATTTATATTTGGATTTTCAGTGTCTAATGTTTTGTAATTCTCCTTTTCAACCAGCATTAACATTTAGATATTTTGTGTTTGTGTGTATGTGTGTGTGCGTGTATATATATATATATGTGTGTGTGTGTGTGTATGTATACACATACAAACACATATGTATATGTATATATATTTGTTTAATGTAAAAATCTTTGCTCATATGAACCAAATCATAGTTCCTAGAATAGAACATAAAATCAACCCTCTCACTTTTATTACTTATAAGTGAGATGAGGAGTCTGAGACTCAGAGAGGTGAAGAAAATTTTTGCCAAAGTTTACATAGTTCTTAGTGGCAGAGATAGGACGTAGAATTTAAATTTCCTGATTACCAGTCTACCATACTGTACTTCCTATTGCATCATCCCTTTATGTATATTCCTTTGTCACATTCTTTATAAAATAGAAGGCCATTATTAACTTTTAAAATCATAGTATTTATAACCAAGGCTGCCATTCATCTAGGTGTCATAACATGCCAAATTAAAATAATGTTGATTCTGAAATTCTTTGAGCTATTTCTCACCATTTAATTAGCTTTATAGAGAAAGATAAAATATACAAGATTATGCAAAGAATATAAACTAATTTCATGTAGCTCAGTCTGTTTTATTAAAATTTATATCAGTTGCATGGCTTGTCAATTGTAAGACATTTTATTTGGCATTACAACTGCTTTATGTACTCTTCCTACTGCTTTTTTGTCTATTGCTTTTTAAAATATCTCAGCTAACAACTGTTTGTATATTTTTAAACCAAAAGTTTCTAATTATTTATGTTTTTGAATTACTTGATATAATATAAAGAGCCTCTGTATAACAGAAATATGTAAACACGAAGTGTTTCTAGTATTTACTTTTGAATAATTAGCATATGGCCTTGGGTATATGCTAGGGAAATTGATGAACCCATGAACATGTTGTTTATTAGCGTATCTTTCCAATAGGCAGTTCACAGGCTTTACAAAATAAAAGCGATATTTAGGACTTAAAATTGACCCAGAGGTTTCTGTTTCATTCATTTATTATCCCCTGCACATCTGCTTAGAACTCTGTAGTGTATATCTTTGAAGCTACTAAAATTAGGCAAGCACTATTGACTGGGAAAATAGTTATTTTTTTTTTACCCCCAATGATCTAGATTGCTTTGTTGAAGTACAGAGTATCTTCTCTTAATTGGCTAAGTCTTATTACTCCCTGAATCTTCTTGTAAAGAACTTGCTAGGAATAAAATAGTTTAAAATGTAAACCAATAGAGACAAAAGAATCTATAAAACTTGTTTTTTTAAAAATGTATAGTCGTCTAGTATACTTGGTTTTATATAATCATTATAAAATGTAAAATTTCACAGACTTGATTCCTTTTATAGATTTTTCATATTTTTAGGATTTAATTTAATCTGGACATAGTTATTTGATGGTTCCTAAATTATCTTAATGTAGTTATCAATTGTTTCAAATTAATTAATTTTAACACGTAGAAAACTTTAAGTAGAGCTCTGCTAAAGAATAGAAACAGTCTGGTAGTTAAAACATATATTATGGTCAAGAATAGGGGACTGTCATAATCATGGTTAATTATAATCTGTAATTGTATAATGCTTAACAGTTTTCAGAATATTTTTTTTTACATTTATTTATTTTAAAGCTGTTATTCATACAGACTTTTCACAACTGAATTGTCCTCTTTTGTGTGAAAGAATTTATGGGTATGAATTTGTATATAATTGGACTAGAATGACCATTTTTTTAAGTTTCGGAGATGTAATTGCCATATCCTTTCCAGATACTTTGCTCTGTTTCGTTTTCATCATTGTTTAATAATAGTCAAATTTCCCTTCAAGTCAGATTTAATTTAGGAGGTATTTAAACACCTATTTTATCTAAAGTACTGTGCCGCTTACTGATGATAACAGTGAGGCATGGGACACAGCTCTGCCCCTTAGTTACATTTCAGTAGGGTGGGAAAGGCATTACTGCAACCATACTGTAACCATAGGCATACTGTAACCATAAATCCAGGTGGGATGGGACAAGTACTAGAGTAAAAGTACCAAATACTGTGAAAGCACAGCTGCTAAGGAGGTCAATGCCAGCTGAGTAGACGGGAAGGTCTTTACTGTAGGTGTGGCATTTGAACTGAACCTTGAAGAATGATTAGGATTTTGATGGTTGAGGGTATAGGAAAATGTTGTTTCAAGAAGAAATTGTGAGCAGAGCCTTGAGAAAAGAAAACATATGTCTAGTTTGCTAGAATCAAAAGGTACGTACAGAAAATTGACAGAGTAGTTTTAAACTCCAGATAGTTGGGATAATGGCTACATTATGCAGGGCTTTGACTAATATGTTGAGAGAGTTTAAACCAAATGTTTTAGCTTGGGAAGCCATCAGAGATTTTTGAGCATAGGAATCATCAAAGATTTTGGGGATAGTTTTCAATAGAGGAGGTTTTTTTTGTTTGTTTTTTTTTTAAGTCATAGACTCTTTTGAGAACCTTAGGAAAACTGTGGACCTTATCCGCATTAAGATGCCCATCTGTAGAGGCAAGATTCCAAGGATACTTGAAAGTTTTATTCTGGCATACCTTACTGGAGCGGATAACTTTTCTCATACCTACTAGCTGAAAGTTTGTTGTTGGAGCATCTACCATGCTGTTAGAGAAAATTGTGGGCATATATCTTTAACAAGAGTGTACTTGATTATGATAATGAAAAAAAGAGCCAAAAGGATAACATCTGACAAGAATGGTAGTCACTAAGCTGTCTGCCAGTAGACTACAAGTTGTACACCTTCTGGTCTCCATATTGAGCCCTGTACTTTGAAGATTATAGGCTTAACTGGCTTCACTTTCTTTAGGAGAGAGGAATGGGGAACATTTGTACAACTTTTTTGGTGGGAGTAGAAGAGTTGAATAGATTGGATGCTGTGGTGTCTGTGGTGTATGACTATCATTCACTTAGCATTGTGGGCCCAAGTACTAATTGCCATTGGCATTCTTCCCCTTTGCTCTCCCCGAGAGTCATCAAAACAATTTCAAAATGCCCCCGCTCCACATTTCCAAATACCCCCCAGAGATGGATTAATTGTATTGTTCAGGTCCATACGCCTGATTCAGAGAAAGTTCTAGTCTTTGGCCATACCACTCTCAATGCGCCCAATCTCGTCAGAGAAAGTTCTAAATCCATAACTTGGTTAATAAAATTCTTCCTGTTATACATCAGTGTGTCATGGCATTCTTATTGACTTAATGATTAAGGAAGATAACCTCACTTAGATCTAATATATAAATGAAAATTTTTTCTCATTTTAAAGGTTTTAAATGAAGCAGAAATTCAGAAGCCTCTCTTGTTAATCAGACGTTTAACAATACTCAGGAAATTAATTCCCAAGCCTTTATGTTGAAATTTAAACCCATTTCACTGGTTCTAACAGCAGTGACCTTGGAGATTGCTGTCATATTGTGCCAGTGTTCCCTAAAATCTGTGTGGTTTTATTTGATTGTTATTTTTAAAAGTGCTATTCTTACTTTCCATGCTACACTAGTTAAGTATGCTTTTCTTTTTAGTTCAGGGGAAATAGTCTTTCTAAACTTGCCAAGTTAAAAGGTATCAACATTAACTCTTGTGAGTCTATTTTGGGGCTAGATTAAATATTAAGAATTGTGTTTAACTGCTTGGGCATGATTACTGGTTTTGCTGGGTCTGGTCACGGTCTTTATGATGTTCGTAATAGATACGGAAGTTCGTGCTCTTATTTTTTTCACTCTTCTCCAAGAAGAAAACATTAATTGTCAGTTCTATTAAATTATTTCTCAACTGAAAGATGTAGATAAACGATTATAATGGTAAGAATTAGTTTGGAGAGAGCCACCAATGTGAAGATCATTTTTTAGCCATTTGCCTCAAAAGGAGCGTATCAAGCTAAGAACTGTGCTACGCATTTAATACATGATTCTCATTTAATCTTACGGTTGTCTCTTACTGTTTTTGTGGTTTTAAAATGGGAAACAGATTGGTAAAGGTTAAGTAACTTGCCTAAAGCCACATGACTGGAAGGTGGAGAAATTGGAATTTTAACTGGTCTCTATTTGACTTGAAACTTCGTTCTTTATCTCTGTCTTAAGCTTGTTGAGATCATATACTAAGTAATATTGTTGCTTTGTGTACCTATGGAATGTAAAATATTTGGGAAGGATTTTAATCTCTTGGATTCTTATCTCCTTGAGAGACTTGTCAGTCACTACTTATATACTTTACAATTTTGTTTGAACTACAGTTTTCCACTAACCTTTCCCCAGGTAGGAATTTTGAAGCTTCTTGTAATTAAATTAATATATCATCTACTTTGTGGTTTATTATTTAACAAATAATTTTGTTAAATAATACTTTTATTTAACAAATAATTTTGGAATGCTTCTATGTGCCAGGCCCCATGTTAATATGGAATGAGGATGATTTTCAAACTCTGGTGGTAGTGAGAGAAATAACTTTTGAAAGTAGGGAGGTATCCTTTAACTTGTTTGCCTTCCTGAATTGCAAGTCTGTTAAGATTCTGCATGAGATTTTGTGTGAAAATGTGAGTCACATCACTAAAAAAAATGTGAAAAGCACTGCTTCAGGAAGCTACAAAGATTTAGAGAAAATGAGGCCCCTACCTAAAATAGATCATCATGGGGAAGGGAGTACATGTAACTAGTTACTTTAGTACTAGTACCTTCTGAACATTCTCAGTTGATAACTCTGGAGATATTGAAGACTTCATTTCCTAATTTTCAAACAGCTTAATAGTAACATATAATCTGAGAATTTGTTTCTTTTGTGTATTCTTCTGGTAGAAGTTAACTGCATTTTCAACTTTCATTAAAACTTTTTCATATAATGAAGAATTTTTGTACTAATAGAAGCCATTTATTGAAATAGTAAGTAATAAATTTCTAATAAATGGTAAGAATAAATTTTTCTTGTTTCTGCATGAAACATTTTGTGCACTCATTCATATGCAAGGAACTAGGCCCCAGACAAATTAGATGATTAACTTATCCAAATTTTGATTTCTGTTTCTGGCAGATATGGCATCCTAAATGTGCAAACAAACCATTTCCCATGTTAAACAGTTAAATGTCGGATAAAATATTAAAGCATCCTTTAAAAAACACACCTGGACTTGACTGTAAATTAAGGAAAATAATCAGAGGCCAGAATTTATAAGAGATGGTGATTCCATAGGGATCTACGGAGCTGGCATTTACCCTGAGGATACCTACCTATTCTCAGTCACCTAGGATCTGGCCATTTATCTGTGCGTGCTGGGAACTGGAGACAAATTGCAACGAGAATCAGATCAAAACCTCCTACATTTAGTCATTGATGCCAAACCTACCCAGTAGATGGAGACTTGATTGCTTGGGCTTGGTTCTGCATACATATACAGTTGGAGACAGAGGGCTTCTGGTTGAGAGAATTCCTAATTAAAAGCTCTTTGTGGGGAGTGGGGAGTCCAGTGGCCTAGTGGTTAGGATTCCGGGCTTTCACTGCTGTGGCCCGGGTTCAGTCCCTGGTGGGGAACTGAGAACCCACAAGCCACGTGGCACGGCTCTTCGTCAGATTTAGGCACAATCCAGGAATGTATTTTGGAATTGTCCCAGGTAATCAGTACTCCCATGTGTTTCGTGGAAGCAATTCTTCTGTACAGGAAAGCATTTTAAACAGAAGCCTCAATTTCTACAGAAAAAATTTCAGTGATCGTTAACAATCAGAAATCACTAAACAAGTTGGGAAACAGATCTTAAACTTTAAAATAAGACTTTAAGGCTAGTATTTTGAATAATTATAATCTCAGTTTAAAATAACTACATTTAATGTGTTTTAAAAGAAAAAAGAGGAATGGTCTCAGATGATCAGATTTCAGATAATTACATTTCTAAAAGTGAAATATATAAAAGATTTAAAACTCAATAGGTGAGCTGCAAAGGAGATAGATGTAAATAAAATAGGAATCAGTGACCTACAATATCTGAGGAAAATAGGGAAGAGGTTAAGAGCTATAGTGGATAAATTTTTTTTTACTGTTAAGTTTTGAGAGTTTTCTCTATATTCTAGATTTAATTCCTTCATTGAATATGTGGTTTGCAAAATTTTCTCCCCCTCTGTAGCTTGTGTTTTCATTCTCTTACAAGGACTTCTGCAGAGCAAAAGTTTTAAATTTTGTTGTGTCCAGTTTATCAGTTTTTCCTTTTTATGTGTTTTTGGTGTCAAGTCTAAGAATTCTTTGCCTAGCTCTAGATCCCGAGAATTTTTTCTTACTTTTTTTCTAGAAGGTTTGTATTTTTACATTTTATTTTTAAATCAGTAATACATTTTGAGTTTATTTCTTTAAAAAGTATGAGACTTAGATTTTGGTTTATTTCTTTACCTGTGGATGTCCACTTGCACCAGTACCATTTGTTGAAAAAGCTCTTTCTCCTATTGAATTGCTTTACACTTTTGTCAAAAATCATTTGGGCATATTTGTGTGGTCTGTTTCTAGCTTCTCTGTTCTGTTCTGTTGATCTTCTTCCACTACCACACAGTGTGGATTACTTCAGCTACATACTAAGTCTTGAAGTCAGGTAGACTGATTCATCTTTTTACATTTT